>NC_036244.1:10570663-10576065 GCF_002742605.1 Olea europaea var. sylvestris | reverse complement strand
CTCAACTTGCATGCTGTTTATATATGATGTATCATCAGCTGAGGATACTTCCTATTTCCTGGTAAATTTCCTAAGACGTCGAAGGAAGTTTCGTAGGTAGCTACTGCTTATTGCTTTGCATGGTGGCTAAATTACTTATTGGGAGGGCCCAGTAAATGTGTAACATCACAAGAGTCTGAGTCTCGTGCAAGACTTTGCTGATTTTGATTTGGGTGTAAAGTCTACTAACAGTCTCTTGATTAGAGTCAACTGCCCCGTCCTGACGGGTGCCGAAGACAAGTCAATATACATATTAGCCCTTGTCTGGTATCCATTATTTCTAAAATACATTTTCCTCTCTTTTGTTTTTAACCACACATTCTTCAATAAAACTAATATTACATGCAAATTCAATTTTTTTTTTTTTTAACCATGCATTTTCCATCAAATCACTATTTCAAAATGTATTTTTGGCAAAAAATGGGGGCTCAAACAGGATGTACAAGCAGAATAAAATGATTATTATTATTTTTAACTATAATTGTAAAACAGTGATGTTATTTCAGAAATTTCCACTAGTTCTGCGGGCCTTGGTGGATATGGATGCCCTCGTACGTCGTTACTACATACCTCGGATCCTCTTTGTCTCTTTCGACTCTCTTCTTCACCGGACAGCCTTCAACTGAACACTTGTAATAGTTCCTATTTGATTACATAATACGGTAGTTAGAGCTCGACTCTTTCACAAGTCTCACGCATAAAGAGAAATTTAGTTTGTATACCTTGGATTTGGGCTGTTTTTCACCATCTTTTTTCCATACTTCCTCCACTTGAAGCCATCATCTAGTATCTCAATCTCTGACTTCGTTTTGAAAGCAACCTTCTCTTTCAATTCTGTCTTCTCCCTGCCACTTCCTCCACCTGCTAGTAACACAATCACAATACATATAACCCACAATAATATACACACAATTCTTTTAAGTAATGACATTCTAGACTTGCTTACTGCTACTATCTCCTTCATGATAGCCACTACTGATTCCACTGGAGTTTACAGCTTCATTTGCTGCATAACCGGGATTCTGAGGATAACCAGGCACAACAAATGCTGGATCTTCATCAATCCACTCATCGAGCTCGAAGAAATCAGACACTTCGAAGTTCCTCTCAGGGACGGTGTACTCACTCACCGGAGTGTCCGGCGCTTCAGCTCCATAAGTGGCGCCGGGAATGTTTATATTGTGGAGGTTATGATTATCCATGCCTATCAACTCAACTTGCATGCTGTTTATATATGATGTATCATCAGCTGAGGATACTTCCTATTTCCTGGTAAATTTCCTAAGACGTCGAAAGAAGTTTCGTAGGTAGCTACTGCTTATTGCTTTGCATGGTGGCTAAATTACTTATTGGGAGGGCCCAGTAACTGTGTAACATCACAAGAGTCTGAGTCTCGTGCAAGACTTTGCTGATTTTGATTTGGGTGTGAAGTCTACTAACAGTCTCTTGATTAGAGTCAACTGCCCCTTCCTGACGGGTGCCGAAGACAAGTCAATATACAAATTAGCCCTTGCCTGGTATCCATTATTTCTAAAATACATTTTTATCTCTTTTGTTTTTAACCACACATTCTTCAATAAAAATAATATTACATGCAAATTCAATTTTTTTTTTAACCATGTATTCTCCATCAAATCACTATTTCAAAATGTACTTTTGGCAAAAAATGGGGGTTCAAACAGGATGTACAAGCAGAATAAAATGATTATTATTATTATTATTTTTTTATATTTTAAGAATGTGTAGTTAAAAATTAGGAAAAACTTTTAAGCTCACGTTTCAAATTATTTTATTGAAAGAATGTTGTCCTTAAAATTAGATTTAAGGAAAAATAAGCTGAAAGAGCCGTGAGACTAAGACAAAACTATCACTGTTATTCTACATTTGATTTGGACCACGTTTATTGAGGGTGGATGAATAATATATCATATAGCATTAGGAAGTAACGAGGAAATAGATAGTTTTGTGTCCAATCTTGATCAATCGTGACGCAGCGCAATACTAAAAGTAGTTCATTCCCATTGAAAAAAAAAAAAAGGAAAAAAGAAAAAAAAAAGTGTTATATTATTGTTCTTGAAATCATTGCGTAATGTGACGTAAATGAACAAAAAGTTGACTAATTATTTTTCCTCCAATACTATGGACGATTTACCATTTATCCATTCTTCTTTACATGCTTAAAATGCATATTACTCAAATTAGTTTCATTTTTCGAGTAATTTTTGAGTTCTAATTGACTTGCTAGCATGCTTATCGAGTACTCATGTTACATTTCTATTTTGTGCTTTCTTTTGGTCGACAAGTTATTTTTTGTAATTAGAGGGGCACAAAGCTGTATAGCGATCCTTGTGGGTTGGTTGCATTTGGATGTCGAGTTCTTTGAAACTCAATTTGAAGATCAATTTTTTCTGAACGAGTCTATTTAAATCGTTTATTTTATGATTTAAATATCTGTTAGTATCATCTTGTCCAATTCTTCCTTCATCTTTAGAATAGGCATTTGTTAGGCTCCGTGAATGGTTGAAGGAAGACGAGGCCTATTTTCAATTAGAGAGTTGGAGTCAATGAAAATTAGAATTATGCATCAACAAAGACTTCCTTAATGACTTATTCTCCTAATTTTTATGTCCATCGTTAGTACCAAATTTTACCTCCAATGAAAGAAGAAATTTGGGTTTTTAGCTACTCACTCGTACAATTCATTGAATTTAATCAAGAGGGCCCATGACTAAAACATGATGATGGCAGACGTGTTTCATAAGATTAGGGGGATGAACGTGTGTTGCACGTTAGTTGGTTAATGTTAAAAATAAGTGTACTTAAATTTTAGAGAAATTCATTTTTAAATGTGAAAGGCATTCACAAGTTGGTTGAAATGGGAATGGGAAGGTGGGACGGAATGAACTATAACAAGGTAAATCTCCTTCGCAATCTCGTAAATTCCTCCATGCTCAAGCACCATCTAGTCCTTGATATGGAAAAAAATGTGTCTATAGTACTTACACAAATGATCTTCCATGAGTAATCCGTGGTTTTCTAGAAAGAAACTTCAGAAAAATAAGTGCATGTTTTCCTAGATACCTTCAACAATGGACACAAGTTTGAAAGAGTATTTGACTATCACCTCGAACTAAATTGGGTGAAAGAGTAGATTGACTTGCCAGGATGCCGATGACTCGGATCCCTGCCCATAATAGATATTTGGAAATGTTAAGATTAAAATAATCCAACTTATATGAACATAAAATCCATATAGATCACAACATGAAAATTACAATTAGCTATTGATTGATTTATGCCAAGTTGATCCTCATTTACATATCGTGAGGGAGGTAAATTGCGGGATGTATCCAAATAGATCAGGAAACAAGAGTTTGTCCGTACATCGGTGTCCACAAAGAGTTCAATTTCATATCTCATGAATCGAACCCTCACACTGCGGCTGAAACTACCTCACTTCTGTCGTTTGCACCACTGGGTTATGCCCCGAGGGATAACAATATTTCTTTATTTCACGTTGAATTGAAAACCTCCCATTGAATCCGTCAATCACTTTAAGAAGCTTCAATAGTTCAATGTGACAAAATCATCTTAGTTTGGAAAGAATGGTTTAAAACGTTTCGACTTGGATAAGCCACCATTAGTTTAGAATATCAATATATAAAAAGAGTGACTCAATTAGGAAATGGAGTATTCTTTCTGCATAGACTGAATGACAACTCTGCCCCCAAAGCAACCCACCTATCCATCCCTACCAAGGGAATGTTGGCACTAGCATAGACACAACAAGAAGAAGAATAAAGGGGGAAAACTGTGCAATACAAAAACAAATAGAAAAATCTTCCACAGTACTATTAACTCTGCAACATAAAAGACAGAAAGAGAAGGGGTTTAATGGTTAAAGAAAAAACCTACTGCAACGACGACAACAGAGCTTGCAAGTTTTCTTCTTTTCTCGCAGCCCAACGCTTTTTATCAGTATCCATAGTTTCAGCAATCATCTTTAAGATAAAGTTCAATTACGAAGGGAAAGAATGACTATCCAAATTTTGGAGTTGAGTGTATTCAGTATACATACATCTGCTCAGAATTCTGAGCAGCTTTGATGCATCTATGCAAGTGTGTGTGTGAGAGAGAATGAACAATAACAACATATAGACCATGAAAAATAAATAGATAAGAGTCTTAAAAACTTATCACTACCCTATAAACTGAAATTGATTAAAACGTGCACATGCAAGCGCACATAGAAGAGATCAGTGGCGAATATAAGATTTTGAGTGAGCACGTGTAGGGTTGATTTCCACCAAACTCCAAGTACAAAACCGGGCCCAGTTTACCAATTCATCGACACCACAAAGGTTGAGACAACTCCAAGAACCACCACTGCCGCCGCCCCACTCCGGTTGCTATAGGTTGGAAAGTGAAGTCCAATGATGTGCCCACAAAGAATTAACCACAAAGGTCACAGTGAAGTATAGCAAGAAACCGAGAAGAGAGTCTCACAAAGAGAAGGGAAAAATAGGCACTCTCCATGTAGGCCGAGAGGAAGGTGGGATTATATGCCAAGTAAATGTCCAAATGGGTAAGTTAGGTTAGGGTTAAATTGTGGACCAAAACAAGGCTCGACTCAATTAAAGTGGGCTTCAAAAATAATAATATAGCTTTCCAAGGAAATGGGGCGAACCGTGAGCAACACTATTTAAAATAGGTTGCTTCAAACGGTCCATAAAAATGTGGATTGTGTTGTCTCGATAATTTTGTCAATGTACTAGTCAATCATATAGCCAAGGCCGATTGATAATAAAAACCGAGGTTACATCATCGCCCGGGGAGGTCGTTTGAAAACAAATTGCCTAATAGCACGGACGATTGTTGACTGTTGATGGCCGGAATAATAGCCAATGCTGTGAATTGAAATTACTTATATTGTATTGTAAGTGTGGGTGTGCATTATCTACTAGCCTAATAATGTTTATCGAGTAACAATTTGATGTTTGAAAAAGGGGTCCAATTATTTACTTTCTTGGTTTGATTTGCACATAATTTCAATCTAACAGAAAAAAATGATTATTTTAATAATCTCATTATAAGGTTGAATTTTAGTTAAAAAAATTTAAAAGCAAAGTGGGAATATATCTATTACTTGATAAAAGAACATACATAATTTTGTTAAATATAATGTTAATTTTGTTAAATATAATGTTAACACCCACCAAATGCCATAGTGGTTAAGTGTTTCATAATTCTAATGGAGATCACTAGTTCGAATCTTCCAATTGCATTGGTTTAGATGTCTATATGGTTCAAAATGCTGAAAAATATTAAACTAAAATAATTGCCAAAGGAGATTGCTATCATTA
>NC_036244.1:10489608-10567109 GCF_002742605.1 Olea europaea var. sylvestris | reverse complement strand
TAATATTTACATGCAAATTCAATTTTTTTTTTTTTAACCATGCATTTTCCATCAAATCACTATTTCAAAATGTATTTTTGGCAAAAAATGGGGGCTCAAACAGGATGTACAAGCAGAATAAAATGATTATTATTATTTTTTTTTTTTATATTTTAAGAATGTGTAGTTAAAAATTAGGAAAAACTTTTAAGCTCACGTTTCAAATTATTTTATTGAAAGAATGTTGTCCTTAAAATTAGATTTAAGGAAAAATAAGCTGAAAGAGCCGTGAGACTAAGACAAAACTATCACTGTTATTCTACATTTGATTTGGACCACGTTTATTGAGGGTGGATGAATAATATATCATATAGCATTAGGAAGTAACGAGGAAATAGATAGTTTTGTGTCCAATCTTGATCAATCGTGACGCAGCGCAAATACTAATAGTAGTTCATTCCCATTGAAAAAAAAAAAAAGGAAAAAAGAAAAAAAAATGTTATATTGATTGTTCTTGAAATCATGCGTAATGTGACGTAAATGAACAAAAAGTTGACTAATTATTTTTCCTCCAATACTATGGACGATTTACCATTTATCCATTCTTCTTTACATGCTTAAAATGCATATTACTCAAATTAGTTTCATTTTTCGAGTAATTTTTGAGTTCTAATTGACTTGCTAGCATGCATATCGAGTACTTGCGTTACATTTCTATTTTGTGCTTTCTTTTGGACGACAAGTTATTTTTTGTAATTAGAGGGGCACAAAGCTATATAGCGATCCTTATGGGTTGGTTACATTTGGATTTCGAGTTCTTTGAAAACTCAATTTGAAGATCAATTTTTTCTGAACGAGTCTATTTAAATCGTTTATTTTATGATTTAAATATCTGTTGGTATCATCTTGTCCAATTCTTCCTTCATCTTTAGAATAGGCATATGTTAGGCTCCGTGAATGGTTGAAGGAAGACGAGGCCTAATTTCAATTAGAGAGTTGGAGTCAATGAAAATTAGAATTATGCATCAACAAAGACTTCCTTAATGACTTATTCTCCTAATTTTTATGCCCATCGTTAGTACCAAATTTTACCTCCAATGAAAGAAGAAATTTGGGTTTTTAGCTACTCACTCGTACAATTCATTGAATTTAATCAAGGGGGCCCATGACTAAAACATGATGATGGTAGACGTGTTTCATAAGATTAGGGGGATGAACGTGTGTTGCACGTTAGTTGGTTAATGTTAAAAATAAGTGTACTTAAATTTTAGAGAAATTCATTTTTAAATGTGAAAGGCATTCACAAGTTGGTTGAAATGGGAATGGGAAGGTGGGACGGAATGAACTATAACAAGGTAAATCTCCTTCGCAATCTCGTAAATTCCTCCATGCTCAAGCACCATCTAGTCCTTGATATGGAAAAAAATGTGTCTATAGTACTTACACAAATGATCTTCCATGAGGAATCCGTGGTTTTCTAGAAAGAAACTTCAGAAAAATAAATGCATGTTTTCCCAGATACCTTCAACAATGGACACAAGTTTGAAAGAGTATTTGACTATCACCTCGAACTAAATTGGGTGAAAGAGTAGATTGACTTGCCAGGATGCCGATGACTCGGATCCCTGCCCATAATAGATATTTGGAAATGTTTAGATTAAAATAATCCAACTTATATGAACATAAAATCCATATAGATCACAGCATGAAAATTACACTTAGCTATTGATTGATTTATGCCAAGTTGATCCTCATTTACATATCGTGAGGGAGGTAAATTGCGGGATGTATCCAAATAGATCAGGAAACAAGAGTTTGTCCGTACATCGGTGTCCACAAAGAGTTCAATTTCATATCTCATGAATCGAACCCTCACACTGCGGCTGAAACTACCTCACTTCTGTCGTTTGCACCACTGGGTTATGCCCCGAGGGATAACAATATTTCTTTATTTCACGTTGAATTGAAAACCTCCCATTGAATCCGTCAATCACTTTAAGAAGCTTCAATAGTTCAATGTGACAAAATCATCTTAGTTTGGAAAGAATGGTTTAAAACGTTTCGACTTGGATAAGCCACCATTAGTTTAGAATATCAATATATAAAAAGAGTGACTCAATTAGGAAATGGAGTATTCTTTCTGCATAGACTGAATGACAACTCTGCCCCCAAAGCAACCCACCTATCCATCCCTACCAAGGGAATGTTGGCACTAGCATAGACACAACAAGAAGAAGAATAAAGGGGGAAAACTGTGCAATACAAAAACAAATAGAAAAATCTTCCACAGTACTATTAACTCTGCAACATAAAAGACAGAAAGAGAAGGGGTTTAATGGTTAAAGAAAAAACCTACTGCAACGACGACAACAGAGCTTGCAAGTTTTCTTCTTTTCTCGCAGCCCAACGCTTTTTATCAGTATCCATAGTTTCAGCAATCATCTTTAAGATAAAGTTCAATTACGAAGGGAAAGAATGACTATCCAAATTTTGGAGTTGAGTGTATTCAGTATACATACATCTGCTCAGAATTCTGAGCAGCTTTGATGCATCTATGCAAGTGTGTGTGTGAGAGAGAATGAACAATAACAACATATAGACCATGAAAAATAAATAGATAAGAGTCTTAAAAACTTATCACTACCCTATAAACTGAAATTGATTAAAACGTGCACATGCAAGCGCACATAGAAGAGATCAGTGGCGAATATAAGATTTTGAGTGAGCACGTGTAGGGTTGATTTCCACCAAACTCCAAGTACAAAACCGGGCCCAGTTTACCAATTCATCGACACCACAAAGGTTGAGACAACTCCAAGAACCACCACTGCCACCGCCCCACTCCGGTTGCTATAGGTTGGAAAGTGAAGTCCAATGATGTGCCCACAAAGAATTAACCACAAAGGTCACAGTGAAGTATAGCAAGAAACCGAGAAGAGAGTCTCACAAAGAGAAGGGAAAAATAGGCACTCTCCATGTAGGCCGAGAGGAAGGTGGGATTATATGCCAAGTAAATGTCCAAATGGGTAAGTTAGGTTAGGGTTAAATTGTGGACCAAAACAAGGCTCGACTCAATTAAAGTGGGCTTCAAAAATAATAATATAGCTTTCCAAGGAAATGGGGCGAACCGTGAGCAACACTATTTAAAATAGGTTGCTTCAAACGGTCCATAAAAATGTGGATTGTGTTGTCTCGATAATTTTGTCAATGTACTAGTCAATCATATAGCCAAGGCCGATTGATAATAAAAACCGAGGTTACATCATCGCCCGGGGAGGTCGTTTGAAAACAAATTGCCTAATAGCACGGACGATTGTTGACTGTTGATGGCCGGAATAATAGCCAATGCTGTGAATTGAAATTACTTATATTGTATTGTAAGTGTGGGTGTGCATTATCTACTAGCCTAATAATGTTTATCGAGTAACAATTTGATGTTTGAAAAAGGGGTCCAATTATTTACTTTCTTGGTTTGATTTGCACATAATTTCAATCTAACAGAAAAAAATGATTATTTTAATAATCTCATTATAAGGTTGAATTTTAGTTAAAAAAATTTAAAAGCAAAGTGGGAATATATCTATTACTTGATAAAAGAACATACATAATTTTGTTAAATATAATGTTAATTTTGTTAAATATAATGTTAACACCCACCAAATGCCATAGTGGTTAAGTGTTTCATAATTCTAATGGAGATCACTAGTTCGAATCTTCCAATTGCATTGGTTTAGATGTCTATATGGTTCAAAATGCTGAAAAATATTAAACTAAAATAATTGCCAAAGGAGATTGCTATCATTAAGAGTCGAAGCCAAAACTCCGATTTAATCATATGGTACTCTAACCAACTAAACTACAAGGGCCCATTGTGAATAAAAGGAAATTACAAATATATATCCAAAATTAAATAAGTTGACAAAAAAAAAAAAAATGAATACGGCAAATCCAGCACTGGCTGTTGCCGGAGCTCGTCGGGTGTTGAGTCCGCCGCTGGAAGAGATTAAAGTGCCATAGAAATAAAATGTATTTTTCTAGGTATCTTACATGTCTCTCCTACTGTTCAGTTGATTTTTGTTAGCCAGTATTTTAGCCTTAAAAAAAAAAACTATTGACCTCGATTTTTATACCTCTAATGTGGCCAATAGGTCTTAAGGCCACTCACATCCACTTAAACTGAATTTCTGCACACTCAGACAAACTGTTAGTCACACGTAGCCTCCTCTGATAGGGGTAGAGTTGTTTGTGCATACTCTCACGATCAAGTTAGTTGGGGAAGTAAATATATGAGTGTGAGAAGGCTTTAAACGTAAGCCTCCAATATAAAAAGGGGGTTGACTTTGGAGAGTGATATATAAAACAATGATGTGGCAAATTTATAACTTGAGAGTCTAAACTTACATTATCTTGAAATGGAACTAAGTGTAAGCCTTTATAGTAGAAGAATATAAGCGGGGATTGTTCAATGGTACATGGCCTCATCTATACTGCTGATGCCTCTTGCCGGAGATATCAGTCAATCCTAGGCATTAAAATGCCAATAACATTTTATCATCTATAATGCCTAGCTTGCGGGTTTAGACTTGACCTGATGATAGTGATAATGAGTTTTCACATCAATTACATATCGTAGATAGTTTGGAAGATCTTGTGCTGAGTTTCTTTTGTGGCCCCTCTCTCTTTACAGGGTTAGTATAACTAGTACGGTCGACAAACATATTGGTTCGGCCACCCAAAGTGGTTTGGCTAGAATAACCTCGTGATGCTTGCATGTAGGACTTTTTAGAGGCAGTATGGATGAGGTATAACAATAGTCCCTGAAGTCCATGTATAGTTATTCATATAATGCGTGGACTTCTAAGTTGAGAGTTTATTGTTTTTGCTAAGAAGAAAAAATAGAGCAGCTCAATAGCATTTTACGAAGAAGAAAAAAGCATAGCTCAATAGTCCTCGAAGTCCATGCATTGTTAATCATATAATGTGTGGACTTTTAAGTTGAGAGTTTTTTGTTTTTGCAAAGAAGAAAACCTAGCATTGCGCAACAGTTTTTTGCGAAAAACAAAAAATAGCGTGGCTTAATAGTCCCCGAAATCCATGTATAGTTATTCATATAATCCATGGACTTTTAAGTCGAGACGTCACTTCATGTGATCCATGAATTTGTTAATGTAGATGAAGCCTGTTGTAAGGCTAAGTTGAATGAAGGCAAGACCCCTATTGAAATGGGCCAGCCTGTTGTAAGGCTGAATTGGACGAAGGTGAGACCCTTGCTGAAGAGGGCGAGCCTATTGACATAATGAAGCTTGTTGTGAGGCTGAAAACGAGGCCCTTGCTGAAGAGGGCTAGCTAGTTGACATAATGAAACTTGTTGTAAGGCTGAATTGAATAAAAGTGAGGCCTTTACTGAAGAGGGCGAATCTATTGACATAATGAAGACTGTTGTAAGGTTGAGTTAAAAGAAAGCGAGGCCCTTAATAAAGAAGCTTATTGTAAGGCTGTATTAAACGAAGGCAAGGCCCTTGCTGAAGTGGGCGAGCCCGTTGACATAATGAAACTTTTTGTAAGGTTACACTGAATGAAGGCGAGGCCCTTGCTGAAGTGGACGAGCTCCTTGACATAATAAAGCATGTCGAAAGGCTGAATTAAATGAAAGCAAGGTTGAAATAAACGAAGACAGGGCCTTTGCTGAATTGGGCAAGCCTGTTGACATAATAAAGCCTATTGTACGGCTGAATTGAGCAAAGGCGAGGCCTTTATTGAAGAGGGCAAGCTTGTTGACATAATGAAGTCTGTTATAAAGCTAAATTAAATGAAAGCGAGGCCCTAGCTTAAGAGGGAGAGCCTGCTGACATAAATGTTGACAGGACACTTGCTACAATGATTTGAAAACATATCCTATTACCAAGATATGGCAGGGAGGGTTTTCAATACTCGTATTACATATGCATTTATGACAACATAAAGATGGTCTGCTACGTCTGGTAGGGATCACGCATTCGATGGGCGCGTGCCCTATAATGATCTATCTGGGTCATCAATTCAATTTCTAGATGGTATCTTTTGGTTTTTAATGTGTGTGACAAGTATATATATAAACGTTTGGGATTTTGTTGGAGCTAATTCAAGGGTGGTACTTTATTCTAGCTGCCTATAAAAGGGAAGACTCACCCATTTCTTACCTTTTCACTTTGTAAAAATTTCCCAGATGCTTGAAAATTCCTTGAGATCTCTGGCCATATATGTTGTATTTTCGGTGACTACTTCTGTTCAGACGTTCAATGTGTGTTCATGGCCCATGTAAGTGATAGAACTCATCTCCTTTTGCATTAGTTACCTAAGATAACCATCCAATGCCTTCATTTTCGAAAAAGAATATGAAAGGGAGGTCAATTGAGAGAGTGGATATAACACTTGTCTGTGTTAAGGTTGATTTGCCAGCATTGATTCTCGTTGAGAGGATAAATGAGGCAATGGGAGGCCTACATAGCGCATGAATAACGTAGGAGTGTGTCCTATAGATTATAATGTGAGATAGGAAACTTCTTTATGGTCGACCTGTATTGAGGAGAGTGAGTTGGTAACCTTTAGAGATCTAGAAAACTGTTTAAATGTTCGTCCCTACACTTGATGAGCGGGCTTGCTTTCCCAGGGAGGGGTATGTTTGCTGTGAGCAAGGCGATCTTGAGTACTGGGATGAAACTACCTCTGTACCATCTCTTCATGTATATACTTAGGCAAATAAATTAACTCTACCTAGTTAGGGCCTAATGCATGGAGCCAATTAGCAGTAGGGTTGGACATGATCCGGTTTGATTTGATTATAACGAGAATCGAACCGCACCTGAAATTTTTGAATATTTAGTAAGTAGAACAATCGGGTCCAAATTTAATTTTAGAACCGTTTAGGTTCGGTTCGGTTCTATTCAGTTTCCAAGTTCTGTATTATAATTAAATTTTTTAATAATTACAAAACTACATTAATTCAATTAATGATACATTCAATCTTAGATGTTACAAAATAACGTAGTCCAATCTTATGTGTCCTTTACGTCTCTCTTTACTAAATTTTTCATAGATTTAATTGTTAAAATCATAGAAAGAGGAAGATAGCGAGCTCACAATAATTAAGAGAGGCATTGTTGAACTTTAATTCGATTTCTCCAAAACGGTAGAAACTGCAATATAGTAGAGTAATAGATTGGATAAAATTTAAATCAATTTAATTAAATTGGCTTTGAACTAAAAATTAGAAATAAGAAAATCATATTTTTGGGTTTGAGCTAAATTAACTATTTAACAAATTTATTTAGAAAAAATAAAATAATTTGACTTATTTAAAATAAATTAATTAAAAATTAGGGAGATTCGACTTTTGATCTAGAATCGAGAATCAAACCGAACCTGTCAGTTCTCGATTCAGATACCTGTTCGGGTATTTAACTTAAGAAGGATCGCTCGATTCGGTTTGGGTTCAGTTCAAGAATTTTGTCCAGCACTAGTTGGCAGGGCCCTTCCTTCTTTGAAAGGAGGTCACTCTTGACGAGGATATGCCTTCTCACGTCTTTCAAACCTTTTTTCATCCCTAAGTTTCTAGTTGGGGGAGAATTGTAAGGTGTGGTAGTGTATGTAGCCGTGGGGTCTGTATTCAACCTTCATCTAGGGCACTTTGACCTCAATAAAGACTAGAAGTCGTCTCGATTTTGGGTGAGGGGTTGCTGGTAGATAGAGGAAGGGAATGCGATCTTAGAAATAATTGTGCCGATCCAGTACCACGAGTACAACGAGTCTATCTTGGTCAAGATCATTAACCCATTGTTGCATTTTGTTGGGTTGCACACTAACTTGTGTTTTGTGCAACTGTAGTTAATCGTTTCGAGCTCGAGCTTTTTGAATGGGCAATTGTTAGGTCCATTTACGAACTGAGCTACCTTAGAAAAGAGGTACTTCAAAAATGAGGTCGGCAGGCAAACTTCCTTTGTCACACACTTATTGATGGTGACCATGGGTAAGTAGTTAATGCCTTGCTATCTCCTTCTGTAATCTTCTTTAGATTTATGACAGTGCAAACAGCTCACTTGTTTCCCTTGTAGAGCAATATGAAAACAAAGGATATATCAAGCCAAACATGTTCTTCATAAGGTGCCTGGGAAGGCAAAGAAAAAAAAGCCATTGTGTATCAGTTCTTCCACTTACAAAAATTAAAGGGATAAACTTTCCTATATGTTTAAGCTGAACCTATCCCCTCTCCCAGAGAAAAATGGGATAGGAATGGGAAAGAAAAAAGTTGAGCCTTATGCGGAGATGACCCATAAGAGGAAACTGCCCTTGACAAAGAACACCAAGCCTCCTCACTCTTCCAGCATCAAATGACTATTAATGAGTAGCTAAATCCCATAACCTCCTTCATAATAGTGGAGATGGAGAAGATAGACGAAAATGAAGGGAACTTCATAAAAAAAGGGCAAGAAGGCTAATAGAAGTGGTCATTCTGAAGAGAAAGCCTAAAATTTCCTCAAACGCAGATCTGACGAGATCGTCCATTCTGTTTTGGAGATGCTTTCCGTCGAGGTCCAGGCAGGTGCGAGAGTTCATCATAAGTATTGGACCGATAGATATTCCTCTTATGTTTAGACCCATGACTCGATTGATACGGTGGAAGTTGGCCTTGCCTTGTAGACTTGTTCACAGGGCTTCTTCCTAAATGCCCAAATAGATATGAGGAGGCTGCATAGGCTAAATAAAAAATTATATCAAAAGGTCGATAATGCGAATGTTGAGAGTTGAGGCCTTTGCTGTTGATGAGGTCATTGAGACCTTCAAGGCGAAACATATTAGGTTGAGTCAAAGATTGGGCTCTTTACAACAACAAATGAGAAAATGAAGAAGGAGGTCTACATTTGCAAAGTCGAGGTGAATGCCATGACAAAGCAGGTCAAAAATTCTGACAATTCGCAGGAGATAGCTTCGTCGGCCTTGAAGGTGGCCAACAAAGAGAAGGGACAACTAAATGCTCTAGTTGGTGAGCTGATTGCTAAGGTTGCTAGCTTGAGGCAACAACTGAGTGGGGTAGGGAGGTGATTGTGAACAACTATGTGGCACATTTTCACGAAACGGTCGAGTATGACGTCCTCAATTTGTATTGGAGAAAGGTCGCATACAATGAAGTCTTTAGAATGATGCCTGAGCTGCATCCACGAGTAGACTTGGCTTCTGTAAAGGAGGAGTTCCTCCCAGCAGAGTCATCCACTCCTACAGATGATGCTGAAAGCTCTAATGATGGAAAGGGCCAAGCACAGCCTTGGCAGGATAAAGTTGCTACCTAGACTTAGGCTTTAAATTTCCTTCTATTCTATTATCTATGTGGCCTTTCTTGTGTAATTAGTTTGCTTCATGTATATAAATAATTTTTTTCTATCGGGCCGTTTGATTTTTCTTTATACAATTGTTGGAATTTTGATAGATGATACAAATTGACCGATTCTCTTTCAATAATTGAACCACAACTAACTATACAATTCAAACCTTTAAGAAACAAACACAGATGCTTGTTTTTCCATATCTCATTGGAGTAATAATTCTGAACCTTTTAATAATAATTTGGTGAACCGAAGATTTTGCCATTAGAATTGAGCATAAGCTTATACTAAAAATGGGTATGGGCTAGCCATAATTAATTCTAAATAAAGTGCAAGGGGTTCGATATCATAGCGAAGGATCATTAAGGTTGTCGACATTTATTATGGCCTTGCATGCTAAAAGCCTTTTATTATCTATTTTTGTATGAAGAAATCCACCTTATAGGTATAAGGTTGGATTGTAAAGATTCTTTGTACCTTTTGTTCCGAGGTGGAAGATGTTCTTTGCAAAAAGGTTGTTCTTCCGTGTGAAGACGTCTTCAATGATGTTTGTGCCATCCTTGGAAGGAGTTCACCTTATAAGTGCTTCGTACATTTCCTTTCGAGGTGGATGATGTTCTTTGCAGGGGGTTGCTCTTTCATGCAAAGACTCTCTCCATGATCTTTGGATCATCCATGGGAGGGGTTTGTTTGTTGATGGTGTTGGTAAATGCAAAAAACATTCTTATTGACATCATAAGTACAAAAAAGGACCATCCAAGCATGGTAATACATTCTCAAGTGTCCGAATTCCAAAGATAGGTTGTACCTTTCCATCCAGGTTCTCAATTTTATAGGTCCCAGGCCTTAGTTCTTTAGATATACGATAGGGACCCTTCCAATTAGGAAACATCATCCCTATAATAGGTTCCTTGGTAGAGAAGAAAACTCTCTATGGAACGAGGTCTCTCCTCCAAAATGACCTCTTCTCAACGTTGGCATTGTAGTATCTAGTCCTTTTTTTGTTAGTAGGAGGCGAGTTCTATTTGGGAGTTGCCTCTTATTTATTTAAGGAAATCCAATTCACACCTCCTCATCTTATTATTTGATATCTCGTTGAAGCGTATGCAATGAGGCGAAGAAAGTCCTATCTCAACTAGACTCATGACCTCAACACTTTAGGCCATAGAGAAGGAGGTCTCTCCTGTTTCTATACAGCTCACGGTGCTAATCGTCTACAGTATATGGGATAGCTCGTTCATCCACGCCCTTTTTGAAGTATCAAGTTTCTTTTTCAAAGTATGCTTGATGGTTTTATTGACAGTCTGTATTTGGCTATTTGCTTGAGCGTGATGGGGAAAAGAGAAGTGTTTCTTAATTCCTAGCTCTTCACACAAATTCTTGATCTTTTTGTTTTTGAACTAACTCTCATTGTCAGAAACAAGCAAGTAAAGAATTTCGAACCTACAGATGATATTATTCCAAATGAGCTTGAAAGTGTTGGCATCGTTGATTTTTGCCAGTTGTTTAGCTTGACTCATTTGGTGAAATAATTGATGAAGACAATTGTATAGTTAACATTCCCCTTCTCTTTTGCTAGGGACCTATGAGGTCTACCTCTATTTAGCAAAGGGCCATGAATTGTCAAGAGATTTAGTTCTTGAGAGGGCTATCTTTAAATGGTAGAGAAACGTTGACACTTGATTGCATCTTCTCACAAACTTAATGGAATCTTTCTTAAGGGTTGACTAGTAATATTCTTGCCTTAGTATTTTCTATGTGAGTGCTGGTCCTCCAGTATGGGTGCTACAACTTCCTTCGTGAATTTCGCATAGGACATAGTTGGCATCCTCCTTTGCGGTGCATCATATGAAGAGTGATGAAAAGCTTATTTGGTAGAGTACTCGTCCTAGATTACATAGTGGACGATTTTTTTATCCTTCGATAATACGTGATCTTTGAGAAAGGCGATGATTGGTTGTATTTATGGTGGAGTCCTTTCAATCCACCTTACTTCTCCCCCATTTGGAGATAGAGGATCTATCGAGGTGTTCAGTTGACATTACTTTGAGCAGCTCCAAATCTTTGCTACTGGCTAACTTTGATAAAGCATCGGCATGGACGTTCTCAATTAGTTGTATTTGGGTCAACTCAAACCTTTTAAATGATAGGAACAATTCTATAACCTTTTTGAGATATCCAGCGCGCTCTTATCTCTTGCAACGAAGTTTCCATCAACTTGACTCACCACCGATTGTGAATTGCTGTTAACCACTAGTTTCCTCACTTGCATCTCTATTGATAACTTGAGGCCTACTAGCAACACCTCATATTTAGCTAGATTTTTGGAGGCTTTGAAACCAAACCTCACTATTTAGTCTAGCTTATGTCCCTTAGGGCTTACTAGTACCATCCAGCTATCGAACCCATCTCTCCAAAAGAGCCATCCACAAATAGGTTCGAGGCTAGGGGATCTATTGGTACGATTGCCATTTTGATATCTGGGGTGTCTTTGAACTCCGTGATAAAATCTACAAGGACCTGGCCGTTTATGAAAGTTCATGGCTTATATAAAATATTGAACCCGCTTAGTTTTATAGCCCATTTCATTGGCTTCCCTGAGGAATCAAGTTTATGAAACAATTGCCCAAGTGAAAAGTTGGTTAGCACTTGAAAATAGGGCCTAAATTTCTTAGATGTAATTGCTAAGGAAAGGGTGAGCTTTTCCATGTTGGTAAAGTGTGTTTCTATTGATTAGAGGGCTTTGCTTATAAAGTATATAGGTAGCCTACACCACATTCTTCCCTTGCAAGTACTGAGCACACGGCTACTGTAGACATAACGAAATACAACAATAATGATTCTTCTTCCTTGGGTTTTGAGGGGGGCCTGTCCCAAATGCGTCTTTAGCCATTGGAAAGCCTTTTCACACTCCTCATTCCATTGGAAACTCTTTCCTCCCTTAATGACTTTAAAGAATGGGAGACACTTGTTGGTGACCTTTGAAACGAATCAACTTAGCCCTGCAAGATGACCTGCTAGACTTTGCACTTCTTTAGGTTTGCGGGGGATTTTATATCATATAAGGCCTTGATCTTTTCAGTGTTAGCCTCTCTGTCTCGTTGATTCACCGTATAACCTAAAAACTTTCTATAGGTTACACCAAAAGCGCATTGCAACGGGTTGATCCTCACGCTATTATTTTTTAGAATCTTGAAAGTAATCTCAATGTGTTTAATGTGGTCTATAGTTTTAAGGCTTTTTACTAACATATCACCCAGATAAACCTTAATTTTCTTACAAATGAGATCAGTCAACATCCTGTTAACGAGTCTTTGGTAGGTTGCCCCGACATTCTTCAGGCGAAAGGGCATGACTTTATAGCAATAAAGTTCCCTATCTATAATGAAGGAGGTGCTTTCCTCATTGAATGGATTTATGAAAAATCTAGTTATATTCCGAGTACGTATCCATAAAGCTTTATAGCTCATGTCCTACTACAGAGTCTACAAGATGGTCGATCGTTGGAAGTAAGAAACTGTCTTTGGGGCACGCTTGGTTGAAAGAAGTCTATGTAGACACTCCACTTGCCATTGTGCTTCTTAACTAGAAAATGTTTAGATATCCACTTTGGATAGATAGCTTCTTTGATGAACTCGTTGGATATTAGTTTTTGTATTTCTTCTTTTATCTTTTTAGGTTGAAAACCCCTCTTTTGCTTGTGGAGAATTAATTTAGGGTCGGCATTGAGGTGGTGGCAATTAACCTTGAGGTCAATGCCTACATGTTATCAAGTTTCCAACAAATAGTCCAAGTTTTTGAGCAAAAAATTCTTGAGCCTTTGTTTGTCCTACAGTTTTAGATTTTTTCCTACCCGGAGCATCGTTGTAGGATATTCCAACTCCTCGACTAGTGTTGCCTGAGAATTCAACTCCACATTTCAAGAATCCAATCCTTCATCCATAATCCATTCTTCGGGGATTCTTCTTTTGCAAAAGGGTCTATGATCTCAATATCTTTCCTTTTTTCAGGGGTTGGACCTTCCACAGGAGCGTAAATCATTTCACTATCTATCAAATCCATGTTAGTGCTTCAGAGTTCAGAATTTCTTAAGATGTTAAGGTAGCATTCTCTCGAACCTATTTGATACTTTGGATGGTGGCAATGCCATGATCGGTATGAACTTTCATGCAGAAATGGTGGACAGAGGTGGCCACCCAAAGTTCTTTCAATGCAGATTGCCTTAAAACACCGTGATATGTTGATCTATTATCTACAATGAGGAATTCCATGAAATAGCGAGCTATTAAGGGGATGTTCCCATTTTTCTATGACTAGCACGATCCTTTCCCTAAGGACGATGTTCTCTCTAGTAAAGTCATATAAGGGAGCAGTCATGAGATGAGCTCGTGGTCTATCATCATTTTGTCATAAGTTGCTCCAAATAAGATGTTGACGGAGCTCAGTTGTCCACTAGCATGCGTTTTAAGCCATTTTTTGATACAATGGATCTTACCACTAATGCATCATAATGGGGATAATGAGCACCAAAAGCATCATCGTGTGTAAACGCATTTGGCAAGGTACTGCCAATCCTACAAGGAGTGATAGTAACTAAGTAGCTTATCGTGGGAGGATCTTTAGCTTTTTTTGTACGTTTCTTGATTCTTCTCCAATATGTGGGCCCCCAATTATCGTATCAATCTCTCTAATAGGAGCATCATCTGTATCTACAGGAGGTTCCATCCTTTGTCTTTCATCACTTCTAGGCCTATTTCTATTCTCATCAAGCCTTTGCTTGGGCGATCTTCCCCAGGATATCTTCGAGGCTCTTGATCATGCCTGAAGAGAGGGGTATTCTGTTGAGCATGGTGGGTATTCTACCTTTCAATGTATGAGTCCATTAGCTCTGTGTGATGTGATTTCGACATCCAATCATTTGTTTCGTGACTGTAAGTTCAATGATAAGTACAATTGTGCCTATTTCTAGGCTCATTACTCCTTCCTCTACCCTGCATCTTGGCCACTTTTACGATCTTTGAGCAATGGGCCCAATTTCCTTATATGCCAAAGATGGTATCACATTTAAGGTACCAGTGGCTAATGTTGTTCTGAAGTGAGAGAAATTGTGTGCCCTGTTTCTATCCATTGTTGATTCACCAAGTGTGAAACAAGGTCTCACCTCTGCCTTTGAGGTGGTGGAAGTCCTATCGAGGTTTAGTTGCGATGGTCAATTAGTTATTTATTGACGATTTCCTTTCTTATAATTTTTACCAAGGCATCGTAAGAGGTAGTATTTTTATTTTGCATGTCTCTCTAAAAGAGAGTGTTAATGTTGAGGCCTCATTTCAAGCCTGAAAAGGCTTCCCTATTGATGACTTGCTTACAATAGGTCATTTATCAGTAAACTGAGCTAAATAGCTCTTTAAGGTTTTACCTGCTTGTTGTCTCATATGTTAAAACCTTTGGATAGGGGTCTTTCATTCTTTCTTCGATCAATATTGGTTTAAGAAAACCCTTTTTGAGATTTGGCCAACTTCTACTACTTCCAGTCGGTATAACAAATTTTAGCAACTCCAATCAGTGTGAGGTGGAAGGCTATGCATTTCAATACCAATGAGGCTCCTCTAAGGCTCATGAAAGTTTTATAATTGCTAAGGTGCTTCACCAGGTCACCATTTTCTTCATATTTAGGGATCTTTGTAGAAGAAAATTGCTAGGAACATGAGCTTTTCTCAACTCTTGCGAATATGGGAGACTTTCGTCGTCATTGCCTAATTCAAAAGACCTGCACGGACCATCTAAATCCCCTCTTCCAGCCTAGTACTGGGGCGATTGTGACATTTAGGCTTTGTTCCTCAAGTTTGTAGTATCAATTCTCTCCAATATATTTCTAGGCAGAGAGACTCCTAGGGATCATGGATGTCTCTACATAGGGGATAATTGTTAGGGACTATTCCTAGGCCCTGATTGTTCGATTATATCAAATACACTTTGGACCTCTAAGGTCCTGCTCTTGTGCATATTATAGGGGAGAAGTTTTTTCGCCTTCTGTTGTAAGTTATCACTGGGTCTGTTGAAAGTGTAATTTGTAGATATATTAACCTACATCTTCCTTATGATAGGGTTATGCTCTCTTCAATGTCTCTGGGAGTAAACTTCGGTGTTGTTTTCCTTCTCTTTTGGTTGGAAAGCCCCTTGCTGAGGCATTTGATATCCAACTTGTCCTTGCATTTACATAAATATGCCACGGATGATGACATTTGTTAGGTTCTGATTTTCATTTTTGCAGCCATCTCTCCCACCTCTCTTACTAGGCGTGCAGTAGTGCCACCGTCTAATCAATGTTGGTGGTAAGGTCGGTAGTTGTTGACATTCGTTCGGATGACTTCTTCTTCAAGTCTCCTCCCGTCGATTCCTACTGTGAGAGCCATAGTGGCTGAAGCTAATGGTGTATTGATAGCTTTTATATCGAAAACCATTTTTAGTGATGCCTCTTCCGCATCCTCACCACAACGACTCTCACAGTTATAGTGTAGAAATCCCACAAAATGCACCAATATATTAACCTCTATTTTGATACCTTCAACATGATCAACAGATCCCAAGGCCTTTCACGTCCACACAAGCTTAATCCTACACATTTGAACAAACCATTAGCCACACGTAGCCTCATCCAATGGGGGTAGAGTTGGTTGCGCGTATTCCAATTGTCAAGTCAGTTGGGAAAGCAAATGTCTGAGTGTAGGAGGGCTTAAGACATGAGCCTCTGACGTAAAAAGGGGGCCGATTTTGGAGTGTCATATATAAAACAATGATGTGGTAAATTTATAGTTTGAGAGTCTGAACTTGCATTACCTTAAAATGACACTAAGTTTGAGCCTTTATAGTAGAAGAAGATGAATGGGGATTGTTGGATCAAGAGACACATGGCCTCATCAGTGTGGTTGATGCCTCTTGTTGAAGAAATCAATCGATCTTAAACATTAAATGCCAATACCATTTTATCATCCATAATGCCTAACTTTCAGCTTTAGACTTGACTTGAAGGGTTGGAAATGGCGGCGGCAACAGTGAGTTATCACATCAACCACATACCTTAGATTGTTTGGAAGATCTGGTACTAAATTCCTTTTGCGGCCTCACGCCTCTCTCTCTCACTCTCACGGGGTTAGTATAACTAGCAGGGTTGACAAATGTATTGGTTTGTAGTTTGGGCCATCCAAATAAATGATAATTCTACTTAGTTTTGTCCATTTCAACCTTTAAGAATTAACTAGGCTAATAGATGTTAAATGTCTAACTCTTTCAAATAATGTTTGGAGCTTAATCAAAGCATATTGTGTGTTAATATTTTCTTTTTTCACATCCTATATGTGAACTTCTCTCCATTAAGTTTTCTAAATGACCTTTGAAGCAAGCTTTTGACCAAGAACTCTCAATTCAGATGACTTTAGGACATTATGTTTTAGGTATCCTTGTAAAATTGATCACTCGAGTAACAAAGACTATGAGAGACATTTTAAAATGAGACGGCTTTTTTTCTTACGCAATGATTAGTGCTATACCCCTCTTTAAATATTATTTTCAAGAATTAACTCCCAACTTAAGATTTTCATATAATTTTTATCTTGTAGATCTCAGACAATCCATATAGAAATTAGCTAACACATGGAATTCACACTTATCTGTTATCTCAATGTCTTCCTAAGACAGCTCAATCACTTCCAAACTATCCTAGAATTAGTTTAATGATATACAATTTAGTGGTTATTTTGGGTTTACTATCTAAGGTCCACTATTTTCAACCTATTCAAATTTTGAATCAAGTTCATTATTCATGATGCAAAATATAAATCTTATGCGCAAAAGTATCAAGTTCTACATGAATAAACATAAATCAACCCCAACATTCAATAATCACAATTTATAGTCAAACCCAAATTTCCAAATATACACATCATAGTAGGGAAAAATTATTTAATACTGATAAGCACACAAAAGCAATAATAAAGTTGAAAAAAACTATTTTATTTATTTATTTATTTTTGTGCATGAACAAGCACACTTTGAAGGAACATGACATACTCTATGTTTTTCACCTTACAAACTTATAACAGACATTGTTCTCAGTGTTAGAAATATAACAAATAATATATAAAAATTAAGAGAAAATAAGGGAACTAAGTACTGTCCTGGTATAAATCTGTAGGTAGTGGATGGACTGAATTGAAAGTACCGGATCACTTACTATGTCTTTTTATTGTCCAGTGTGGTCATGTGTCATGTTCCTTCTTAGTCATTAGAAATCATTCATAACATAGAAAAATTCATAATAAGTTCAAACATACTCCAATGAAAAATACGAGGTGAAGATACCTATACGACTAAAAGCAATAAAATGCATTAAACTACTAAAAGCAATAGAATTTACTAATCCTATATTCTAAAAAGTGAACTAAATAAAAGGGGAAAAATTGAACTGCCTCTCAATTAACGCTTGATTACAGTCATTAGCTTGACTTTGATGTTTTAGCTATTCGTGCCGCTTGAAAATAGAGTTCAGCCTTGCATCGACGACATTAGTAGCTGTTCTTCAATTTATCTTTGGGCCTCCGATTATAAGGTTTCCATTATTCTCTTTCCCAACTAATCCACTAACATCTTTCTCTCTTATGAATCTCCCAATTTTCATTTGCTTCATGATCTGCCCTTTTTCAATACTCTAGGTAAGGTAGCTGCCCGAGTGGGGATAAGGAGGGTAAAGCTTTGTTGTTTGTCTTCCAATATTAAGATTATTTCACTCTTTTTTGAAATCCATTAATGCTCATCTAGTCATTAATAATGGTGTTCCCAAAATTAATAACGTGTGTTTAGCATCTACGTCAAGGATATGATGAAATCTACTGGAAAAAAGTGATTTCAAACTTTGATGAGCATATCTTCTACTACTCCATAAGGATACTTGAGTGTTCTATTAGCTAGCTGTAGAATTATTGAAGTTGTTTGAGGATCTTCCATTCCTAATTTTTTGTAGATAGATAATGACACCAGATTAATACTTGCTCCATAATCAATTAAAGCATTTAAATAATGTGAATTTAAAATAAAGCAATGTAAAGTGAAACTCCATAGATCTTTCAATTTAGGAGGAAGTTTGTGCTTTAGGATTGCGCTATACTTTTTAGTCAATACCACTATTTGATGTACTAGCTACTTTTTCTTCTATATTAACACCTATTTCAAAAATTTAGTATAATTAAGAATTTGTAGAATGACGTCAATGAAATGAATGTTGATAAGAAGTTGTCTAAAGGTATCCAATAACTTCTTGAATTGCTTTTCCAACTAATTACTCTGCAACATTTGAAGGATTGTGACTCGAGATGTATGTTCATTGACAGGAATGGCTGCCTTATCCTATTAACTGCTTGACTGTTTTTCTTGATTAACCTTTGTTGAATTTTCAGATTGATCCTCTTGTTTCTCACTCGTGGTAGGTACCTGGTTTTCTTAGGTCTCTTTCTTCTTCACAACAATTCTTGGAAACTAAACACCACTTCTTGTAGTTATGGCCTGAACTTGATCCTCTTTTGGCTACTTCTGAAGTCTTTGAGGATATGAAATAGGTAGCACATATGCTCGAATAGGGGTTGGCGACTTAATTGATGGTATCTCAATGAACTATTGTTTGTTCTCAAACAAAATTGTGACTTAATTCTACATAAAACATGGTTCGACAACCTATCAAGTCTTAGGATTAATTATCACAATAAACAGTTTCAATAGTATAAAAATCAATTCAATCATTACTTGTTATATGCATAACTCGATGTGTGTGTGAGTAAACTCATGAAATCTTATCAAGCTCATAATTGGTTCAATCTTTTGACCCATAGTGGTCAAGTATTTCCTTTCTTCACTCGAGAGATACATACCGCCAAACTTATTCTTTTCACTCAATTATCTTGAGGTGTGTTCTAATGTTGAAATTTAGTTAACTTAAATCCTTACCCTCTCCTAGTTTGGATAGATCTTACCATCACAAGCTCACACTTCAACAAGTAGAGATTCTCCTATTTTTGATTGCTTCAATCTTTAAAACTAAACTAAGCTACTTGCCTTTCATTAAAGATATAGTTTTGTTAACCAAACATCTTGGGGCTTAATTAATATGATTGTGTCTTTCTTCATTTATACTTATTTTCTCTCTTTTTTTTTTTTTGGTGTCTTCTCATTTGCTTTCTATAAAATCTATGTAACGAGCTTTAGGCTGATGACTTCCAAGTCAGTTGACCTTAGGGCACTAGGTTTTAAGATATCTTTACATGCTTATTCACTCGAGTTATAAAGGCTCAAGAAGATGATATTTTATCAACTTCTCCCCATTTTACTTTCTATTTGACCCTTTTGGCGAGCTTTGGGCCGATGACTTCCATGTCAGTTGACTTTAGGGCACCAAGTTTTCAATTACCCTTACATGCTTGCTTATTCGAGTCATAAAGGCTTTGAGAGAAGTGTTATATGTGCACAGATTAATGTTATGCCCCTTTTTCTTTTAGATATTTAGTTTCCAAAAAAAACTCCTAACTTAAGGCTTTCACCTCATGGTTTTAGACAATCCTTACTCATCTCATTGTTACCTTGTATCAACTCAACCTTCTCCAAACCACTCTAAAAATGGACCACAAATAAGTTCAATAGAGGTTTTTCAGAGTTAACATATTTTATTCAACTCTTTTCTGAATAATGAACCAAATCACCAACTCAACATGTAAAACATGAGTGTTGTGCATAGAGAATGTCAAGTTTCACATGAACAAATATTGGATAATCTAATCACGCACTATTTCCACTATTTCTAGTCCTTACCTATTCCAATATTCAACATTATTGCCAACAAGGCTATCAAACCCACACAAACACGCAAACCAATATAAGTAAAACCACATTTTTTCCCACAAACCGTCACACACAAAAAGTAAATTCTACACAAACATCGATGAATGCTAGAAGTGTTGTAAAGATTCTGCCACACCCAAACTTATACAAGATATTGTCCTTAATATAAAAGCAAAAATAATCAAAATAAAGTAGTAAGAATAAAAAACTCGCCGAGGTAGATATGGACAGGTAGAAGGATCAAGGTGGCCCAGCTGGAAGATATCAACAGTCATTTTTCTTTATTGCTAGGGTTTAATTTGCTATTCCAAGAATATAAAATAAATATTAGTAATAACATATAAGGTTTAAATATTTGCAATGAATTCACACCAAAAAATATTTTAATCTTCTAACTTTTAGAAAAACTGTCTAACAGAGTGTACGTCCTTGCATAAATCCTATAGCTAGGAGAAGATAAGTTTTTCTAAGTCGTTTGGAGATTGAAATGTAAGTACAATCTTAAAATGCATATCACATCAATGTAAGCTCAACATAATGTTAGGATGTTAAAAATAAGCCTAATAAATTGAACTCAGTAGATAAAAATGCCTAAGTTACTAATGCAAGTCTTAAAATACTACCTAAAATGTGTGAAAAATCATCTATATGCATGAGTTCCCAACCATAACCCTAAATACTAATGCAATACCTAAAAGTACGTGTAATGCAACAACTAATCGAAATAAGTGAAAATGGATAGAAAATGGGTTGCCTCCCATTAAGTGCTCGATTTATAGTTTAGATTTTGACTTTTAGCATAAGTGTGTCATGGCACTTTGAATATGGCTTTGGAGGTCCTGTTTGGTCTATTTAATATGACCTTGTTCCGTGTTCCATCTATCTTCCAAATTTCAACCCTATCTTTTTCCAAGTAGTGTGACTTCCCCTCATCATTTATTTGGAACTCAATTTCATTCGAGTCAATGAGAATGGATTGAGAATGTATAATATATTCCTCATAAATGTCTGGTGGGTTCTGTAACTCAAAAGTGTCTTGATTGCTGTCAACCACCTCAATCTAGAAACAACTGTCTGACTCAGTAGGATATTTCATCACTTTGAAAACATTAAAAAAACCTACTCTTCTCCTAGCCTCAGAATTAATTGACCTCGTTGCACATCTAAAAGAGCTTTTGCAGTAGTAAAAAATGGTTGAACCAACATGAGTAGCACATCCTTGTCTTCTTCCATGTCTAGAATTAGGAAATCTGCTGGAAATATGAGTTTATCCACCATTACCAAAACATCTTCGATGATTCCTCGTGGATGAGTGAGTGATCGAGCAGCCAGCTGTAGAGTCACTGTAGTTGCCTTAGGTTCTTTCAATCCTAGTTTCTTGAAAACAGAGAGTGGCATGAAGTTAATACTAGTAGCTAAATCACATAAAGCTCTATCAAAGTAACAATTCCCTATAGTACAGGATACAGTAAAACTCTCTGGATCCTTTAGCTTTGGAGGTAACTTTTTCTGAATTCTAGCTCAGCATTTCTCTGTTAACATCACCATTCCGTGCTCTTCTAGTCCTTCAAGAATTTAGCATAGTTGGATATCTGGGTAATTGCCTTAGCAAATAGAATGTTTATGTAATGTTTCTTGAAGATTTCCAAAAATTTCATGTGCTGTTGATCCATCTTATACTTCTTCAATCTCTGAGGGAATGGAATTGGGGGCTTGTATGGATTGATAGGAATAGTTGCTTTAGCCCGTGGGGTATTTGAACTTTCTTTGGTAGTTGTTTCTCTGGTCTGGTCAATCTGCTCTTCATTAGAATGAGGTACTATTTCCTTTTCCACATTTGATTTCTTTACATTGATTTTTGGTAATTGATCCCACTTTTTGTAGTAATTTCTTGAACATGCTCCCTAAGATTCACTTCAGTATTGTTTGGCAAAGTATCTGTTGCCCTTCTTGTCATAGAAAGTGCCGTCTATTCCATCTGCATCTCCAAGTTCTTAATTGCAATACCCTAATTTTGGAGAGTATTTTTAGTTTTCCTCATGAATTGGTTATTTGCTCCCATGTATTTATCAGTTCCTTCCATGAATTTCATAAACATCTCTTCAAACTAAAATATCTTCTCCTGCTGAAATTGAAACTGAAGTCTGTTCTGATTTTGAAATTGATTTTGGTTACCACCTCACAAGAGATTCGAATGCTCTCTCCAACCAGGATCTAAATGTCTGAAGTTAAATAGTATTGTTGACATTGACCCCATTGCATGTACTCTACTTGTTCCATTCCCTATGACAGAATTGGGCATTCTACTGTACTGTGATTCGCTCCACATTCTTCATAACTTGGTTCCATGCATGTATTGTATTCGCTGACTGTGATATGTTTTCCACCTAATGCAATAGAGAATCTATTATTGCAAATGGGGCTGAATAATCATCCATTTCATACACACTTGGCACCTTCTTTTGAACAGCTCGTTCCGACACCCACATGGCTAAAGTAGTAGCCTCCGTCTCAAATAGTTTCAACGCTTCGTCAATGGTTTTTGTTGACAATGATCCATTAGATGAAGAATCGATGATACTTTTGAAAGATGGTAGTAGTCTTATATAGAAATATTGGACCGGGGTCCCTTGCTGATCCCATGATGCGGACACTTTTGAAGCATGTTCTTGAACATATTCTAGGCTTCATCAAAGGATTCAAAGTCACCTTGACGTAAGATAGAGATGTCATGCTTCAATTTTGCTATTTTGATAGGTGGGAAGAATGTTCGCTAAAATACTACACCGCAAGTATATGGGTTGCGTTCAAGTAATAAAGTGGACCTTTTGAGTCTGGGTTGTCGATCTCTCGAGGAATGTATACTTTCAATTACACAACTCTAATAAATTTAATTCTAACAATAAAAATAAACACACACAATTAAAGGTATGATTTTAAATGTGGAAATTTACTAAAAACCTACAAAATAAGAAAAGGTAAAAATTTTGAAAATTTTGGAAGCAAGCGTGGTTGTGATTTATGGTTTCGCTTAACCGTCGCCTAATTAATTTCTCCACAAGCCAATTAACAAATTACTCATTCACGATGTTAGACCCGATCTTCCAATTTTAGTCAATTACCTCTCTCGAGCGAAATTAACCCTAATTGATTAGTTTAACATACTATATCTCTATGTCGATTAAAACCAAACAACCACATTAAATCTTCGTGAAAATAACTCATTGGGTCACCTAGGGCTAGAGGTATATCTCTATCCCCTACACAAACCTAGGGTTTCTACCGTTTGGTCAAAAATGCACAATATTCTCTCGAACGATGTACAAATCACTTAACATAATCATTCATTGGCCACATAAATGAAAATGCAATAAATACAATAGTAGAAACACATGGACATAAGCAACTTAATATTAAAGAGCAAATATCAAAATTAATTAAAAGTTAGGTTAAACTAATACCATAAATCCCAACACAAATATTTAGCCCATGTTAAATAAATGATAAAAAGGAGAATGTTTTATACAATAAAATGCAAGTTTGACGAAATAATGGAGAAAATACAAGGTATAGATAAAATCCCTTTTTGAGCTTGCTCTTGGTTTCTCCAAAACTTTGCCAAATCCTTAATTGAATCTCCTTATGCTCTAGATTGTGCCTCCAAAATACCAAGGAAAAGAAAAGAAAAGAAAAGGAAGAGAAAAGAAAGAAGAAGAGAAAGAAAGAAAGAAAATGAAAGAGGGAGAAGACCTAGCCCCCCAAAACCAAGAATCCCCTCAAATTGACTACAAAATCGTATTTAAATAGCCAAAAATTGTCTAAGGTGAAATTGTGGAAGAGGTCCTGAAATATACGCGAAATAGGCAAAATTCACCCAGCCGGAAAGTGACGCGCGCACGGGCATTTGTCCTGTGTGCGCACCGTGATACTCTTTTGGTCTCGGTAAATCAAAAAGGGTCTCCCACACGCGCACCATAATAAGCCTGTGCACGGGCGCGGCTTTCTTCATTTCTTTTTCCAACTTATTCCCCATTTAATTGCACACAAGGCTCCTCAACTTTGATCATGTACAATCTAGTCCTCAAAATTTGATTTTCATCACTTTTTCCCTCCAAAATTGCAACATTAGGTAACCAACTTTCAGAACTCATGCACTTTGGTCCCCAACTTCACATTTTTGTGCGCTTTTGGTCCTTTTCAATCCCATTTGCTTTGTTCTCTTTCGTTGGCTGATTTTTGGCCTACAAAAGCAAATATTACGTAATTGTGAGTAGAATTCCATTCATTTAATCAATAAATAACATATTTAGATATTAATTAAGTGCGTAAAAACACACTTATCAAATACCCCCCAAACTTAAGTTTTTGCTCGTCCCGAGCAAGATTATCTACTAACACAATCATATAAAATAAGATAAAGATCAACACATTAGATAGCTTGCCAAAAATATCAATGAGTGTAAAATTGTATAATCAATTCACAAATATTCCCTAAATAATGCTAGCAAAAATAATTTAAACTTATCCAATGTTCGATCGGTGTGTGTGTGGAAAGTCACTTTCAATTATTATCTAAATTAGCAATAAGTTGTCAAAGCGGAAAATCTTCAAATTGGCTCCAACATGACCCTTTGTGGTCAAATATTTCCTTTCTCACTCGTGAGATTCACACTAAAATAGATATTTCTTTTACTTTTCGAGGTGTAAATCTAAGGTTGTTCTCAATCACTCATTTCTTTTTCCGCTCTAGTTTGGTTGGGTCTAACCGGCAATCTCAACATTTAGTCATGTGAAGATTCTCCAATAATGAGTGCTTCACAATCAAGCTTATACTAAGTATTTCAAACCTACTAGTTATCTAAACCCAAATATCAAATACTATTTCATAAAAACAATTTTTAAAAAAAAAAGCCAAATCTCATGTTTTACCTCACTCCCTTAAGCTTTCTTCTTGACCCTTGTAACGAGCTTTATGTCGATAACTCCCCGGTTGTTTAGGCCAAACGGTACCGGGTTTCAAAATACGCATATGGACTTAATAACTCGAATAAAAAAGATTACAAAGTGAGGCCCAAGATTCAACAATTGCAATTTCTTTTTCTTTTCTTTTTCTTTTTTTTTTAATTTTTTCTTTTTTCTTTTTTAGCACAACGAAAATGAGGCTTAGATCCCTAGCATATGGTCATTACCTAGCTTATACTTGGCAAAAGACATTCCACACAAATATTTTCAACATGCATGGAATCAACACACTTCTAGATAATATCTTTAACTGGCTCGACCACCCCAAACTTATCTCCCAATTTGGTAAAGTGAAAGAGAAGATAATATAGGTTAATAAAAATTTTCAAACAACTCACAAACTAGTTCTTCCCAATTCAACGTTTCTCCATTAAACAAAAATTTTCCACATCTAGCTAATAATTGATCATGACCATTATGCTCAAAGTAACTCAAGATCTTATAATGGATAAGCAATTGAAAAAAACACCAATATCATATTTGGTCATGCATAGCTCATGAATCAATAACAATTTCAAACATCCAAACCATGCTAAGCCGGCAAGACTATCTAACATATCAACACAACATCACCAATTCAAGCACAATCACCCCCAAACTTAAAACATACATTGTCCTCAATGTGTAAAGAACAAGATAAAAAGGAGAGGGATAACGAAACTTCCCCAGTCGTATATTTGTGAAGAGATACCAATGCTTGACTTGGACTTGTGATGCTTTCAATGAATTTTGGCAAGTAACCTTCTTGTACACAATTTACCCCCAAATTTGTGAGGAACCATGATATGTTGGACTTCAAAAATTTCCTACAAAAAATAATAGTTAATTAGATAGAAGTATAAAAATGCATAAAAAGTAAATAAAAAGCTAAAAAATTTAAAAGTTGGGTTGCCTCCCAACAAGCACCTTTTTATAGTCTTTAGCTCGACTTTGGCGATTGAATCACGGGCACCTAAAGAAGGCTTTTGATGCCTTGCCCATTTTTCTTTGTTTGGCTTTGTTCCGCACTTCATTTGATCTCCAAAACTCAACATTGCCCATTTCCATATAATAGGACTTGCCTTGTTTATCCAACTCAAATTCAACTATGAAGATTTCTACCTCCTCATCGGGTTTAATCACAAAATCAATAAATTGACAATCAACAAAGTTGGAGGAATGTAAGTTGATTTTCTCCTCATTGATTGCCACATCCTATTGTGATTAATTTTCCATTCTCTTCAAGCTATTCTTCAATAGTTGACTCGTTTTTGGATAATGAATGACCGGTCCATCATCAAACTCCACAGGCAACGAAAAGCCTTTCCTATTAACCCTGTTGAGTGGATTATACCCCCACTTTTGAAATCCATCCCAATATTTGTAATCTCCCACTAACATGTCTTCTTCATCTAACTTGGCAAGTTCATTATAATACTTTGCAAGTACCCTCTCATTCAAAAATGGAGGACCATCTCCCAAAAGTTTGATGTCCTCGTCCTAATCATTAGGTACATAATCTCTCGCGAGCATGTAACTATCATCAAAATTGTCCAGTGCTTGTTTTCGACATTTCAAATATTGTCTAAACCAAAGTAGCTTCGACATTGAGGTATCGGTGCATGAAAACAAGCATTGTCCTGTACAATGCATCGCTTGACAAATTTCACATCTTGGACCTTCAAGCATAAATCCATAGTCAAAGTAGAGATTATCCATTGCAGAAGTTTTGATATTTCACCAAGTTAGAATCATGCAAATATCTAAAAAGTACAGAGAGGAAATACAAACACAAGATAGATAAAAATTGTAGGGGTTAGCCAAAATATACAAAAATAAAAGAAATTAAAAAAATAAAAAGAAATTGTTAAAACTAAAATTAACTAAAGTGGTAACCAAAGTAAAAACATTCCGAGGCAACGACGCCAAAAACTTGTTCGCTAAAATACTACATCGCAAGTGCATGGGTGTTCAAGTAATAAAGTGGACCTTTTGAGTTCGGGTTATCGATTCCTCGAGGAATGTATACTTTCGATTGCACAACTCTAGTTAATTTAATTCTAACAATAAAAATAAACACACACAATTAAAGATATGATTTTAAATGAGGAAATTTACTAAAAACCTACAAAATAAGAAAAGGTAAAAATCTTGGAAATTTCGGAAGCAAGCGTGGTTGGGATTTATGGTTTCACTTAATCGTCGCCTAATTAATTTCTCCACAAGCCAATTAACAAATAACTCATTCACGATGTTAAACCCGATCTTTCAATTTTAGTCTATTACCTCTCTCGAGCGATATTAACCCTAATTGATTGGTTTAACCTACTATATCTCAATGTCGATTAAAACCAAACAACCGCATTAAATTTTCGTGAAAATAACTCATTGGGTCACCTAGGGATAGAGATATATCTCTATCCCCTACACAAACAGAGGGTTTCTACCATTTGGTCAAAAATGTACAATATTCTCTCGGACGATGTACAAATCACTTAACATAATCATTCATTGGCCACATAAATGAAAATGCAATAAATATAATAGTAGAAACACATGGACATAGGCAACTTAATATTAAAGAGCAAATATCAAAATTAATTAAAAGTTAGGTTAAACTAATACCATAAATCCCAAACACAAATCTTTATCCCACGTTAAATAAATGATAAAAAGGAGAATGTTTTATACAATAAAATGCAAGTTTGACGAAATAATGGAGAAAATACAAGGTATAGATAAAATCGCTTTTTGAGCTTGCTCTTGATTTCTCCAAAACCTTGCCAAATCCTTAATTAAATCTCCTTGTGCTCTAGATTGTGCCTCCAAAATACCAAGGAAAGGAAAAGAAAAGAAAAGGAAGAGAAAAGAAAGAAAAAGAGAAGAAGAGAAAGAAAGAAAGAAAGAAAGAAAATGAAAGAGGGAGAAGACCTAGCCCCCCAAAACCAAGAATCCCCTCAAGTTGACCAACAAAGCCGTATTTAAATGGCTAAAAATCATCTAAGGTGAAATAGTGGAAGAGGTCCCGAAATATACGCGAAATAGGCAAAATTCACCCAGTCGGAAAGCTACGCGCGCGCACAGGCATTCGTCCCGCATGCGCAACGTGATACTCTTTTGGTCTCGGTAAATTGAAAAGGGTCTCCCGCGCAAGCACCATAATAAGCCTGTGCACGAGCGCGGGCTTTCTTCATTTCTTTTTTCAACTTAGTCCTCCATTTAATTGCACACAAGGCTCCTCAACTTTGATCATGTGCAATCTAGTCCTAAAAATTTGATTTTCATATCACTTTTGCCCTCCAAAATTGCAACCTTAGGTCCCCAACTTTCAGAACTCGTGCACTTTCGTCCCCAACTTTACATTTTTGTGCGCTTTTGGTTCTTTTCACTCCCTTTTGCCTTGTTCTCTTTTCTTGGGTGATTTTGGCCTACAAAAGCAAATATTACGTAATTGTGCATAGAATTCCATTCATTTAATCACTAAATAATACATTTAGATATTAATTAAGTGCATAAAAACACGCTTATCAAAGAACTTTGTGTATAATTTTTGCGCTAAGTCATTATATGTGGTAATAGTGGCGATTGGTTGAGAATCTAGTCACTCAATTGCTTTATCACGCAAGGTATATGGGAACAGTCTCAATCTGATAGCATTATCTGAGATACCCTGATATATGAAGTGTTGACACATCTCCAGGAATTGAGAGATGTGTGTATGTGGGTTTTCCTCAGCTCTGCCATAAAACTGATGTCCATTCTGAAAAGTGTATGACGTTGGTTTTTAGTTGGAAATTTGGTTGCCCAAATGATTGATACACATGCTGGATTGTTTTTGAATGATTTGTGGGGTCATGAAATCCCCAACAAGTATATTTCCCTCATCTACAATTTCCTCTTCATTAGCTCGAATTATTGGGTTGTTTTGCTTGTTAGCCGTTTGTACTTTCTATTTTTGGTCTTTTTGATGTTTATAAATCCCAAAAAAGAAAGAAAGAAAACTAAATAGAACGAAAATAACAATACAAAAATATAGGTAGAAGTTCGAATTAGTGTGAAGATAAATAAAGTCAACCTAAAACTCAATAGCCGACAACGATGCCAAAAACTTGTTCACGAAATTATCAATTCGTTTTCAATCCGCAAGTGTACCGTTCGTAACAAGTAATAAAGTGGAATTTAGAGTTCCATATTTCATCCTACAGAGATTAAGTTAGCTTAATTTCTACCTATCTCAGCCTTAACCAAAACCAAATTATCAAATGTGCATTTTGTAACGTAATTATACCTAACCTAGACTATATATGCTAATGTGTATGAATTAAATGAATTAAAATGAAAAATGAAATTTGAATACAAAATTGATGAAATTCACAAATTAAAAGAGCACGTTGCTTATCCCATGCAACGCTCACTTTTAACCCTAGTTATACAAATTGACAATATGCTTGAAGTTTTGAAGAGTCAATGCTCCTATTTTATCCAAAAATCTCTCTCGAGCAATGTTGAATCTACTCTTATATACTATCCGACTATATCTTTATAACGGATGCACATATACAAGAATGCACGAGGTTTTGTGAACTCTTAGAGAATCACATAAGGCATAGTGATATATTTCTATCCCTTATCGGACCTTACGATAATTTATACCTTGTTGAACATATTTCCCTTCTCTTGAATGCATGAAATAAGCCACCAAACTCACATAATCACATTCATATAATTATGGAAGAAATTAATTGCATATAAACTATTGAAATTCGTATAACGTGTTTTAATGTTAATAAAGTAAAACTAGAAGTCAAAAGATTACGTCACATGGTTTATCATTCTCCTAGTACAGAAATATCTATCCTAACATGGGAAAAATAAGAAAACACAAAGAAATCTGAAGAAACAACATCACGGTTTAATGTTCTAATTAAATCTTCACGTAATCTCGCGGATCTTCGAGTTTTTGGCTCAAATTCTCCTTGAAAATATGTTCTAATGTCTTCCCATGTGTTCCCCTTTGAAATTGAAGGCTCTAGAGTTTTTATATACGTTCCACGATTTGTTTCTGTAAGAATTTTAATCAAATAAGGAAAAACTAGATTTTTTCCACCCTAGTTTATACTATGCAACTGCATAGTACAATTCAATGCAATTGCAAAGTTCAATTGATTTTGGCCCTAAATCTTGCTGAATATAGTGTGCGACCACATGAAGTTTTATACTATGCGACCGCATAGTATTGAAAACTTCCCAAAAGTTGCATTTAGTCCCTGAACTCCATTTTCTCGTTTTTTGACCTTTCTTTTCATTTTTTCTTCTTCCAATACTCCGTGTTTTTACCAATTTGGTTCTTAACTCTTTCACATCCTTGTTTATGCTTCCCAATCATCTTTTGGCTATTTTCATTTTAGTCCTTGAACTTTGATTTTCTTCCATTTTGGTCCTATTTCGCTTGCTTTTCCTAGATTTTGCCACATTCATCAATGTTGTCCTACCAAACATAAATTATATAGAAATAAGCCATATTTAATATAATTACTAACAATTGTCCATGTTTTGTGACCTAGATAAGTGTGTAAAACGCACTTATCACTCAACACAGCTTCGACTAATAATACCTATTTTCATAAATTCTTTTGTGTGTCGCTTAGCAGGGTACACTGTGTTCTATACGACAGCGTAGCAGCTACCTTACCCATCTGATTTTCAAAAAATTTGATTGCAGCCTGATGGTTTTGAAAATTTATCTCATTCTTGGTATTGTACTGAGCCTCTAATTGCTCCAATGATGGGCTTCTTTTCTTATTGTTGATGAAATCCTCGTGGATTGCCCTGACTCTGATTACTAGTGATAAGTATATTTTATGCTCTTATTCGGGCTTCTGTTCTTACTTAGTTTTATATTAATTGAGCGAATATCTACTTAATTTAAACAAATTAAGTTAATTGTAAAAAAATCCCAACTTGGATATAATTTATCTGAAAAGAAGTTATTTGGAGCTTGATTCGAGTTTATTTGAAGAAATTGAAGATTAATCGAATGGTAAAGATCAATTAGAAGTATGAATGGAGCTTTCAGTAAAAACTCATAAGTTTTGAAGTTGAAATTCAATATTTGGAAAGTTTGGGGACTAAATTGCAAACTCCAAAACTTGGTTATAATGATTTTAGAATGAAGAGGACTTAATTGTAAATATTAAATGATGAAGGATTAAAATCACAAGAGGAAAGGAGTTCAACTGGAAAAGGGATTTATTTCTTTTTTATTCTCAAACTCTTTAGTGGAAACTAATTTGAACTTTTTAATAAAAACCAATTTGAATAAGATTCTATAAATACATACCTTAGTCCAACAATCTAAGGAGGCTTGCAGAGTTTTATAATATACATACATTCAAACAAATGCTTTGGTGATTCATTGTACATATAATATTCATGCCAAAAGGAGGAAAAATCAAGAAATTGATCAAGAAGTTAGGGTTTTAATGATTTCACAAGAAGAGGCGGATCCTTGATATAAGTCTTCATCTTTTTCTCATTTTTCCGTAATACCCGGTGATGCACTTTATTTCCGTCTTGTATTTTTATTCTCCCATAATGTGTAATTATGCTCTTATTTGATTCCCATTCTTTTCAAACTCTTTTTTTTGTACAGGATTATTTTCAACCACACATTCATGCAATAAAATATTTTGACATTCTCCCAAAATTCTATTCAAAGCTCCTTTTTTTTTCCCTTTATTTTATTTTATTTTATTATTATTATTTTTTTAAAGAATGGCCACCAAATTGGGGCTAAGTAATTAGTTAGGATAATGAATGTAATATAGTTTTGAACCTTAATTTTAATTAAAAAGTTTTAAATTTTCAATTGATTTTGTGAATTATTTATACTTCCAATTTTAATGTTTTGATTAATTGGCCACTAATTCATTGATTTTGTGAGTAATAATTATGTAGAGATGCAAATTATTTTTTTAAATCACCGGAACTGTTGAATAATCGACCTCCGATGATGGATTTTCCGGGCTCAATTTCACCAATCTCTATCTTATTAAACACACCCAACAATGGCTCCAACCCAAACAATCACGATTCTTACTTCGGTTGCTCAAGTCAATGGGTTCACAAAGAACACAATATGGTGGCTGCAATAAATCACAAAGAATAGAGGAAGACAGATTCAGTTTAAGGCTCAAGAGAGAAAACTAGAGAAAAATGTCGGCTCCTCTTTTCAATTGCAAAACACACGCGGCTCATTCACAAATGAGGGCAATATATAGTTTTAGGGTGTAATAACATAGTGGGCTCATGGACCAACTAATGATTAAAGGGGGCGGAACACTAATTGAGCCATCCAAGAAGTAAATGGGCCGTGAGCAACATTAACTATATTAAGTTGCTTCAAACGACCCTCAAGTTGTTTTCGGGTTGTGCCAATTAATCGAGCGTGTTAATAAATATTTCAATCATCGGCCGAAGCCTATGAAATCTAATCTGACTATCCGACACTGTTTAACATCATCGCCCGGGATTATTGGGTATCAAAAAACCCAACAGGAACTAGTATAAAAGTGAAGAGATATATTTTCTAGTTAATTGGTCGTTACATGGATTCTTAGAGATTTAATGAATTTAACTAAGGTGTATTCAGATTCAAATAAAGATAGTGAATTGGCTTAATTAAATAGAATCGATTTGAACTTGAGAGAGGTAAATTAAATATGTTACAATAATTTGACCAGATAAAACTCATCTATTATTTTAAAATTTGATGATTGAGATTAAGGAGATATCCATGGTGAATTCATGAATCCTAACACTTAAACCATCATTAACACAATCATATCTTATTGTTTTCAAATAATTCAAATTAAAAATCACAAAAATAAATAAACTATTTTAATATTTTTTAATCAAATTGAAGTTAGAAATAATTTAACCAACGGTTAGATAGCAGTTCTTGTAGGAATGATATCCAGACTCATCAGTCCACTTTATTATATGTTATGATTCATACACTTTCGTATATAAAATCGACAACAATTAGCCCATGAAAAGTTTGGATAATTTCTCCAACCTGAATTATAAGTGTAGGAGTAAGAGTGTTTTGTAGTTTTCGAAAAATCTCTGCATCACTGACCTCCATAGACTAAAACACGTGCGGAGGCTAAAAGATAGTGTGCAATATGTCCCACAGCCCCAGCAGACTGGTGTTGGTTGGTGCATCATGCTCACATTCCAAATTAATTTGTTTAACTTCTTTGTTAGTACCTTCAACTGGGCTGCTATTACTGCAACTACATTAATGTTGTAAATATGCACCATTTTCCTCGGAGTTTCCCTTCAGATCGTCACATAAACAGATTTTTTGAAATTTCCTAAAAAAAATCTAAGGCACTAGGAATGTCAAGATTGATGCACTTTTTGAAATAGCCTTTGAATCTTTCCTATGAAGCAGTAAGTGTAGCCATTCTTGTGCACCATCCTTTAAAGTATGAGGTAGTAAGCGCATTCGAAGTGCGTCTACCGACGTACCTTTTTGATGGATTATTTCACAAAGTATCAGAAAAGCATGTATATGTTTATGTAGATTTTCAGTTAGTTTGTTAGAGAACCTAATATTATGATGATTTTGAAATAAGTTGATAACGTCAGGTCTAATGTGGAAGTTGACTTGTTCAAAATGTGGATAGATGATAGGTGGTTGCATAGACCTATGAATGGGATTTGCATAATCTCTAACTAAAGCTTTCCCATCATTTAGGATTGCCCTTGGCTGAGTTGGTTGAAGTTGTATTAATGGATTCTGAACTTGTTGGTTTTGATTTCTGTCATTTCTATCGTTTTTCTCTGTTCTCTTCTTCGTTGTTTGAAGGTTCTTCCACTCTAGGATTTCAATTTTAGGACTTCATTTTTTTCAAACTGAAGTGCCAAAAAATAAACAAGGGAGATTAGGTGTGTAATTAATAGCCTAAACCAACGATGGCAAAAACTTGTTCGATAAAATCTTATAAGTGTACAAGATCATTAACAAGTAATTGATTTTGTGAGTTAAGAGTATCATCCTATGGTTAATAATACTCAATTCAAGCGTACTAATCTTAAATAGAATCCAAATTATGTATTATGTGACACAAAAGAGTTTTGATTTGAAGTTATGCCAAATTACTTTAAGAATTATGTAAAACTTTGTTCCATATGAATGAATGAATGAATGTATTGGATTTAGACTCCACTCTAAGAATTATGTAAAACATCGTTTTTCATAATTGTAAGGAATCCGATGATGTTTTTTATCCTTTTATTATTTAATTCCAATTATATGATTGACTAAATATTTTTTTGTTAGAATGAACGATATAGTTTAGGCTTAATATATATTTAATTCAATTGGTTTCATGCAACTTTAATTAACTAATTTGATTACCAATTATTTGATATAAGGACAATATTGTATCAAGAGGAGATATATTTGTCTAGTTCGTGCAAGACATAAGTATCACAAGAGATCGAGTGATAATTATAATGTATGAAATTTTGGTAGAATGCCTATAATTATATGCATTCATATGTGTATGAATTTACATAGAAATATAGTAAATTTATGCAAATTTTCTATGTAAATTCGAGCATGTGAATAAGGTTAATTTTGCTCGAGCGAGATTCCTAACTAAAATTTATTAATTTGATTGTTAATACATATGAAAAGTGGATGAATGATGTTGGATTTAATAAATGATAATTGATTTCGGTGAAATCGAAATTCTTAACCACTTAATCCTAATATATCTCTACAAATTAGGTTAGTTAGATTAATTTAGATTATGTTAGTATAATTTAGTTAGAATAAAAATACTTATTTGTTAATCGGTTACCGTATTAATTTAGAATGGAGCTAGATTAGAATAAAAAATAATAGTAAGTACTTAGTTTTTGTGGGTAGGGATATTTGAACTCAAAGAACTGCCACTATTATAACTTATCACAATCCGTATACTTGCAAAATCACACGATCTGTTAGCATATAAATATTTTCAAGTATGCCTTGTTTATTTAATTATTTTCAATATTATTTTTGTTTTTAAAAAATAATTTAATTTTATAGCATTAATATAAAGTAAATGTAATCGACACACGATCTGTTAGGACCAATATTCTGGCTGCCGACTGATATGCGTGCATTTATTCAGAACTTTATCCAGTGGCAAGCTTTTTGACGAAATCTTGTGACCAATATTTGAAATACAATCACGCTATAATTTATTTATAAAGAGGAATAATGACGAATATAATCAAATGTACGAATAATAATTATGAAGGTAGTATAGTTAAAATTAATATGCTATGAAAGCAAGTTGCACCTCAAGTGTAGCAAAATCAAGATACTTAAACCAGTATTTTAGTCAATTAGTGCTAACAATTTTTTTACTGTTACTACCAATGTCTTGCTGCTTTTTTACCAGTCGGTGGATCCATGGGCGGACCCAAGGGGATCCTGGTGGGTCACGTGACCCCCCAACATTTTTTTTCCTAAATTTTTTTGGATAAATCTTGTTTGGTATTGATTGAAATCTAAATTCTAATTTAAATCAAAGTCAACAATTAATTTTAATAACATATTTCATGGAATCCTTGACTTTTTAATATTTATCAAAATATACTAAAAATCTAATTTTAACTTTCACCAAACAGGGACAAAATAACAATAAATTTGATTTTTTTCTTTTCTTTTACTCTATCTTACACTCTCCCTCACACCTTCTATCAAAATTTTAACTCTTCTAATTTTTTAAAATATGTATATAACTTTTCTACAATTTTTCGCTTTCCAATCAAATTTTCAATTAATTAGAACCTAATTTGCATTTTCTCTTATTTTGTATGTGTACATAGAATTTATTTGAATTGATCATATCCAATTTAACTTATATTTAACGAATTGTATTTATTTGATTGAATATTGGTAATATATTTTTCCTTTCGATTACTTGAATTGATTGTTTAAATTAAATACGCTATACATTTTTTAAACATAAATATGCATTTTCTTGTAATGAACGAAATATTAATAAAATGACTTTGAAATTAAATGGATGAAAATGATGAGCAAACTATTAATGAAAAACAAAATGTTAATGTTTTTAAAATGTAAATCTGCATTTTCTCGGATCGAGTATAAATCATTCAAAAATCAAGAACAAAGTATTCAATTTGTACAGAATTTGATTGTGCCCCTGACTAAAAATTTATGTGGATCTGAACTTCATCTACTAAATCTGCCACTCTCTAAAAAGTCTATGGTTTCAGTGTTCTATTCTCTGCAAATTTGTTTTTCTCTCCTCCACAAAATTCCTGTTCGGCTGAAATCAATATAGTACTCTGTTTTTATTTCACGTTCTTGCCAGTAAGCATATTTTAGAGCAATTTGTAGTTCTATTTTGTCGGCATTTCAGTTGATATTAATGAACTGCGTGAAAGATTTCATGTAGTCAACCATGAACTTGGTTATCATTATAAGGCCTTTGTTCTAGTCTCTGATATGCTTTTTTGGGATGATGAACGAGGTCGTAGAAACTTACAATGATCATTGTTATGTATGAATATTGTTTGATATTGTCGCGAAAATTCTCGAGAAATTTTGATCCAGGCTCAGTTTCATCAACCAAACGAACACCAACCGAGTTTTACTCGACCCACAACTCCCACTTGGTTGCCACAGGTCTTCACCCCACAAAGAAGACACTTGGTGATTGGTTTGCAAGTCACAAAAGAAGAAAAATAGAGTAGCAATTTGTTGACACGCTAAAAGTACAGCCCAAATCGAATAACCCAAAAAATGAAGCCCAACTGGGCAATTCAGGATAAAGGCCCAAATAGAGTTATTAATAAATGCAGTGGAAGCCCACGAACGCGGTAACACCATCGCCCAAACTTGCACGACGCCCAAGATCTGAGCGAATGAAGTGCCTTGCAGTCGCCCAGGGTTATGACCCTATTCTCTCCCAAACCTTCGAATCGCCCAGGATCTTAGCAAACATAAGATGTTATGGTTATCCAAAAGTGCAGTTATCGATGCAGTTATTAAGTAATCTTATCACGTTTCACGATTCAAGGAGTTCAGTTGAAGACGGTTGGACGACAAAGAGTAGTGGCAGCAGTTAGGGCAGTTCCACGATAAGTCAGCCACCATGAAGAAAGTGGGCAGTTATAAAGCAATTAAGCAGTTTCTAAGCGGTTGATCACGAAGAGATCATCAAGGGAATATAAAAGGAAGAAAAGACATAGAGCAAAAAAACCCGAATCAAACACTCTCAAACAGAGAATATGTAATTTCAATTTTTTAGTTTAGATTAAAACATTTCTTTGCAGTACTCGTGTGCTTGCGCCCCTTAGAGGCATTCTGTTTAATTTCAATTATAAAGTTATCGCCAATAAAACACCCCTTTTTGGGACTTTGTCTCAAGAGGTTTATTCCTTACACAATCGTCTGATCCTTTTTTAATTGTTAGCGACTACTCACGTTTTTCTCTCTTTTCTCACAAGACCAACACACCACAAAACGGCTAAGGATGAATGTATAATGGGTTAGTTTTTGATTAACCAATGGGCCAAAGGGTAGTTGGGCCAACAATCCAAATAACCAATTTATCATCCCAATGTAAAGCCACAACTTGGGCCATCCAAAAGTTTTGGGCCATGAACAACATTAACTCAATTAAGTTGCTTAAAATAGCCCCTACTTGTTTCCAGGTCGAGTCATTACTAAGGTGTCAATACAACTTATCCAACATCGATTTAACATTATCGTCCTAATTTATTGGGTATCAAAAACCCAACAAATCTCTACATTGATGCCAATAAATCTGCAGGTAATTAAAAAATGCACAATTAGTACTTATATAATCAAGGTAGCCAATAAAATTGGATCACAGACGTTACTTCGTGTTTCCGACCTAAAAGACGCATCATACCTGCTCCATGTACTCACCAGGGCTAAAGTCAAGAACACCAAAGTAGGAAAAAATATTCACAGTGAACAAATTATAATGCGATAAAGATATTATATAGGAGAATACGCAGATCTTTTCAAAATCACGTTCATATAGAAACACAAATTAACATCAACTTAATCAACACACGGTCAGACACCTATGCAACAAATGCATAAATGACCCCAGAAAAGATCTCATTACACCTATCCTATCCCATTTCGTGTTACTCTCACCTCGAGAACACATATCTCTTCTCATCGCTCACCATGCTCACTAGATAATCACTCAACTCATGTCTAACTGGCAAGTTATAATAGATCCTAAGCACTTGGGATAATCCTCTATTACCACATCATTTCTCCCAATATACGTGTCTAATGGGTCTCCACCTAATAGAAGTGATAGAAATGTATCTTTCATACTCCACCTGTATAGGGTCCCTTCATAGATAAAGGATTCCAACATTTAATCACATCTCCACTCGTGATCCAAATGTCATACTTCACATCTCTCATGCATATCGCCAATGCACCTTTAGGCATCTATACTCTATCTTACCAATAGACACTCAACTCACCGCTAATGCATCTCAAACTCATTATGGCAAATCAACACCTTTTGACAACCACAAAGGTTAGGGCTCAATATAAGTTTACCCAAGCACTACAAGGTTATTCCAAAACCCAACACTCAAAGAATCCACAAAGAAAATGGCACTCATAAAAAGAATAGAAGAAAGAGTTGGTTACTTTACTACACTCACAAAAGAAGCTCTCAAAGAGAAAGAAGATAACCCTACATGGTTACCTAAAAAAAATCTCACAAAGATAAAGGAGAAAACGGCTGTCCATATTTCTTCTCACTACCACACTCTCACACGACTTACAGAGCAAACGGAGTACGCTAAAAAACTCAACCCACTATGCATGCAAACACATTACACAAAGTAATAGATTACTCTAATTCTTGCAATTACACCCATCAAATATATTGAAAATATAACATATCAACAATGCAATAGAATTAAGTTATCACATACATGCAGAAAGGATTACACACATGCACATGTAATAACCAAATTTATTCTCAATAAACCTCAGGTCATCACTTGACCTAATAACAACATTCACCAAACCTCTCTCCTTATCTTTCCTTTTATATCATCCTTAGGACAATCTATCTTGCCATATCCAAATTTATCACAGTTAAAACACATTTTATTTTTCACACTTGCCTTAGACTTATGCATGACATCAATACCAAATAATGACCACAAGCAACTTATAGATATAATATACAGAGTATAGTCCAACAAACTTTCCTAAGGTTATATGCAATTCTAACAGTGTAGAAAAAATTGATAACAAATTCACAAAGAATTCAAGGCAAATAATCAACATGTAATTCCAAGGTCCAGCAACAGGCAATGGTTACCCCATCACGGTAACCCCAAACCTAACGTTACCCCCACACGATGCTTCTAATGCACAAAAATAAATAATTACCATACACAATAATTTTAATTACAATAATAAAAGGCAAAGAACAGGATATCGAGCGGACAACGTCTGAAAGTTCATAAATATCGAGAGAAACGAATTCACCACTTTAGGACTATCATTGTTCATCCTAAAGTCATTAGCAACTATAGCAACACGAAAATAGCACCCGACACCCGAACGTCCAAGGGCAAAATTGTCCAACTTTCACTTCATTGCTCAAAATTGAAATCCGACAATACCGCAGGGTCCGACTCATCCCAACAACATTCTATCTTTTGGAACCCTCGTCGGAATTGCCCTCACGTGCTTAGTTGAAGTCTCACGCGCGTGGCCATCGGCGCAACACGCTCCATCTCCAGATGCGCTTCCACCTATACTATCCACCGGTGATGTCCGTTTCTCCTAACGATAAGTGGTTTCACCGAAAAATCACAATTGCAAGTCCAACTAGAATTTTGCAAATCTGGGAAGTTTTCTGTTCCACTTTCCAACCTCGATTTAGGCCACTTCCAGCCTATTTTAGTACCCAAAAATCATATATTTCTTGACAACACAAGCTCTGATTATCATTTATCGTGAAAAATCCTTGAGAAATCTTGATCGGGCTCAATTTCATCGATCAAACGAACACCAACCGAGCTTTACTCGACCTACAACTCCCACTTGGTTGCCACAAGTCTTCACCCTACAAATGAGACACTTGGTGATTGGTTTGCAGGCCACAAATGAAGAGAAATAGAGTAGCAATTAGAACCCCAAGGAAGAAGAACCAAAGGGCGGCCAAGACTCACGTTTTCTCTCTTTTTTCACAAGACCAACACACTATAAAATGGCTAAGGATGAATGTATATATAATGGGTTAGTTTAGATTAACCAATGGGCCAAATGGTAGTTGGGCCAACAATCCAAATAACCAATATATCATCCCAATGCAAAGCCACAACTTGGGCCATCCAAAAGTATTGGGCCACGAGCAATATTAACTCAATTAAGTTGCTTCAAATGGGCCAGAGTTGTTTTCGGGTCGAGTCATCACTAAGGTGTCGATACAACTTATCTAACATTGGTTTAACATCATCGCCTGGATTTCTTGGGTATAAAAAATCCAACAGATATAATGTCTGATGGGTGAAGGATGAGAGCATGTGGGGTTAAAGAATAAGACTATGAGTTGTTGAGAAAATCTAGCATTTTTATTTCCCTTTTCTCATTTCCCGTTTTGCATATTCTAGCAATTTGTTTTGCATTATCCTTCTGTTAGCTACTTCTTAGGAACTTTCCCTTTATTCTTGCATGTAATTTGAATGTAGTTTTTCCTATATAAAAAATAGTTTTAGTTTCAATAAAAGGCAGAGAAATAGTTATCCAGAAAAAAAATGCTAGATTTTCTCAACAGCTCAGTCTTATTCTCTAATCCCACATGCTCTCAAGACTATGAGCTGCTGAGAAAATCCAGCATTTTTATTTCCCTGTTCTCATTTCTTGTTTTGCACGTTCTAGCAGTTTGTTTTGCATCATACTTCTATTAGCTATTTCTTAGGAACTTTCCCTTTATTCTTGCATGTAATTTGAACGTGGTTTTCCCTATACAAACCACAGTGTCAATAAGAGTGTGTTTGATTGACATGGAAAATATCACCTAGAAAAGAAAATATTTTCCATCTTTTGTGGAAAATAAAAACCACCTCTACCCAAAGAAAATATTTTCCTTAAAAACAAGAAAAATTAGGCATATTTTCAAAAGGCGGAAAATGTTTTCCATGGAAAGAAATAGCAATCAAACACTTCAAGCAGGAATTTGGATGGAAAACTGATATTTTCCATGGAAAATAAATGTAATCAAACACACCCTAAATGTCAAAGAAATATTTATCCAGAAAAAAAAAGAAAAAATGTCGGATTTTCTCAACATTTCATAGTCTTATTCTCTAACCCCACGTGCTCTCAAGAATAAGACTATGAGCTGTTGAGAAAATCCAGCATTTTTATTTCCCTGTTCTTATTTCCTGTTTTGCACGTTCTAGCAATCTGTTTTCCATTATCCTTTTGTTGGCTATTTTTTAGAAACTTTCCCTTTATTCTTGCATATAATTTGAACGTGATTTTCCCTATACAAACCACAATTTCAGCTTCAATAAAAGTCAAAGAAATATTTATCCAGAAAAAACGAAAGAAAAAATGCTGGATTTTCTCAACAGCTCATAGTCGTTTTCTCTAACCCCATGTGTTCTCAAGAATAAGACTTTGTGCTGTTGAGAAAATCCATCATTTTTATTTCCCTGTTCTCATTTCCTGTTTTGCACGTTCTAATAGTTTGTTTTGCATTATCCTTCTGTTAGCTATTTCTTAGGAACTTTCCCTTTATTCTTGCATGTAATTTGAACGTGATTTTCCCTATATAAACCACCATTTCAGTTTCAATAAAAGGCAGAGAAATATTTATCCAAAAAAGTTCTAATTATGGTACAATTCTCACCCGAAGAGAATTATTTTTTCCTAATTTTTTGTGCATTTGACTGGGACCTATCAATGTCTCTTCAGATGGACTTCTTAGACCCTAAATTTTCATCTTGCTGTTGTTAAATTTCTTACGGGTGATCTATTAGGACTTCTTGGCAATCCTATAAGGAATAGTTTTTTGAAATTATATTGCCAAGTCTGTCTACTTCTTGAATGACGTACTACGTTGATCATGCCAAGGCAATATGCACTTTGTGTTAATAGTATGTTAATGAGCTCTGAAGTAAAAGAAATTTTTAATCAAAATACTTTTTTTTTTTCAATATAAAATGGACATATAAGTTTTCTTTATGACTTCCAATGTATCTATTGTCATCAATGACAACATATGCTAATTAAAGGAAGATTAAGTATACAAATTCCCAACTATTTTTCAAACGATAAGCAAATGTTAAGAACCCTCATTATCATTAAAATATGATGCAGCAACTAAAATTATAATACGAATATAATTACCTGTTATGAAAATGGTCAATTTTAATAGAAATTACCAAAAAATATACCTAATATTGAACAGCTCGCAAATTTAAAAAGCCTTATCTTTTGTAATCAAATCAAATTTGATATGACACGATTATTAGTTACCGATAGCCCATTGCTCTTTTTTATTCTTATCAATTTCCTTGCAACTTTATTAAGTCAAGTTCAGGTAGATTGTTTTCTTTATAATGAGACCGAGTTTGACAAAGCCTGGAATAGGTCACTGAAAGTAGGACTTGAGGTCGGTTGTAGCATCTTGGTATATTTTGCATCATTAATATTAAGATTGATATATAAATGAATTCAATTCCAATAAATTCCTGAAAGAATTTCTAATGATACAATGGAGATTTATTTTGGCTCCTTTTTTTTTTTTCAGAATTATAATGTGAAATGTTCGGACATTTTTCACAAACGTACGAAATCGTCGACAAGTTAAAGAAATAAATTTTAATTCAAGTGCACTAATTTTGTATCGAATCTGAATTATATAACACAAAAGATATGATTTTGTTATTTATTCTGCGAAATATGTAAATGCATTTGTTTGTATAAATGAATGGATAATTGTATTGAATTTTCAATCCATCTATTGCTATCTTGTATTCCAATATTCATGCATTCTTGACAAACAATAATGTTGTGATATTTAATATTTTTCCAAGATAAATTAAATATAATTTATACATGATTTGACGTGATCCGAGGAAGGCAATAGGCTGTCAAGAGTTTGATATTTATTGAGGAGAGGCAAAGGGCAAGTTCAAGATTAATCAAAGTCAATAAAGCCATGCAATCACTTGTTCAAGTCACGGAGTCCAAGAAGTTGTCGTTAACATGTGAAAGAGCTAGTTTCATGTTGAGCTAAGGAGTGGAAGCCCGTTGGTTCAAAGCAATTCAGGCAAAGGATGAAAGAGCGGAAGATAGACAATTATGCGACCACATAGAAGCTAGCAGAAACTTTAACTAGGCAGAAACTATCTTATATGTGACCTCATTGCAATGTACTCTACGGCCGCATAGTACATTTTGAGGGCGCAAATTCCAATTTCGCGAGTTTTCCTAATTACGTTAAAATTCATTATTTTGTTAACTTTTGTATCCTTTAAACTTTAATTCCATTTAGAATAGGGTTTTATGGGATTCCTATATATAGGACTCATTATTCTACATCGAAAATTTTTTTTGTTCATATCAATTGAGAAATTAACTTTGTGAGTATATTTTGCTTTCAATTCCTTGTTCTTCATTGAACAAATTTCAAACTTATCAAGAATTATTTCTAGCGGCGTTCAAACAATTTGGGTGTGATTCTTGAGTCTTGTAATTAAAGGGGTCAACATATTGTCGACGATTGTGTTGGTTACTTGATTCAATATTTTTGAATCAAACTCAAAACCTTGATTTATTTACTTTCTTGGGCTCGATTAAATTTCGTGTGTGTTTCGTAGCGACTATTGTTACGTGGGTTCGCATCACGATCCCATCCTTTTCATGTCTGAATTCAAATGGGTAGAATGAATTCAATTTTACGATTATCTAAATAATTGCACACGCAATATATTTTATTTTTAACATGTGTTGACTGTATGTTAACCTTGCAGCATTCTAAGCTTAATTGTGTACTTTTCACCATTATAAGAAGCAATTAATTATCTAAGCAATGCTAAGCAATTAAATAACGCAATGAGAATGCAAGATTAATCAAGAAAAACAAGAATTATTAAACTAATTGTCTTGAATAAAAACAAATAGGGTGTCCGTTTTCATCCAATACAAACAAGGAACTAGCCTAGCATGATTTTATATAAATTGCAAGAAGGATAATAAAAAAATATAACCCAGAACATTAATGAGCAAGAGATATTGATCTTCAATTTCAAGTGCAAAATCTTCAAGTTAGAAGTGTGATGTTTTATTGTTGAACCACCTTCTAAAAGTTTAAACTTTTAAATGGGTGATTTAATATGATAAAAGACCTAGACTCAAAAAATATATTAAGAAAAAAATATTTCAATAATATTATTTTATTGTAAAAATAAAATATTTAAATAATTGTTCTTTTTTTTACATGTCGTGAATAAGAAAGTACAATTAAAGCCCAAAAGCATCTCCCAAGCTTCATCAAAATTCATATATCATCAACAAAGAAACATCCATTCCAATAAACTTTTTTGTGGAATTTCATATAAGTGAACCTTAAAATAAAAAAATAGTAAATATCACGTGTGAACCTTGAAATACAACAAATTATGTAAAAATATTTATTCTCGTATTTTTTGAAGCAAACTCACTAATTAAACTTTCACAATGATCAATATATTCTAGCAAATCATACTCAATAGATATCAAAGCTAAGCCATTCAATCGATCTTGTAACATGGTTGATCGCAAATAATATTTTAATAATTTCAATTTTAAAAAACTTCTTTTAACAAATGCAACAATAATCAGAATTGTCAATAATATTTTATAAGAATTAAATATATTCGGAAAGGAATTCAATCTTTTCGAATAATTTAATATATCAAGAACTATCTTTCTTTCTTTTGGTAAGAGATTTTGCAAAATTTTTAACATTTGACACAAACCTTCTTCAAAAAGATCGCATACATGTTTTAGAATAATATCAAAATGATCAAAACATACTTTCAAATTAGCATCATCCAATGAGTTTAACTTGTAATAAACTAGAAACCCATTTTTTTCATTTGAATTAAATTGATCAATCATTCGTTCAAGTGGTCGAATTGCTTGATCTACTATTAAAGATATAAATGAAATAATTTTTAGGCTATTGTGCATTTCTATAGTGGCATTTCCATCAAAATGTTTCTTCCTACGAAATATACATTTCACTTGAAATAAAGGAACAATTTTCATTTAAATGGCAATTTCTTTAGCTATATTACCACATCACGGAATGATGATTCCCTGTATAAAAGCAATCAACCCTTTTATTGGGCATTAGAAATATCCACATGTCATAAAGCAATGATAATGAAACAAAATCATAAATTTTCAAAATCAAGAAAATTATATTTAAGACGTGATACTTTTTCCTAAGGTGGGATACTATTTAAGAAAATTATAACTAGTCAGTAACATTATTCTTAGCTCTAGTATCTTCGCTATAGCATATCATACCACACCAAATGCCTGCAGTTAATAAAAAAATAATCCATAAATGAAAATTGTTAAGCACAACACATTGAAATTAGCTACGAAGGAGCCTAAACCATGTGAATCCTTTCCTTTGCTTTAATAAAAGTATCTTGGTATGATACGCAATTAGGAATAAGAAATACAATAATGTTAAAAGAAATACAATAATCCTTTTCCTTGCTCTGTGCGGTCGCTCAACTCATGCATCCACATGGTTGCCTCTATCCATGTATTAAAAGAAAGTTTGTTAAATAACTACCAAGTGTGATCATTCTCCAGTAGCTAAAGTTTTTAATCAAGATGACCGAACACATGGGGAGAAATTATACACTATTAAAGAAATAGCATAAGGTTATATTTGTGTATTACACAGACCTTATCTAATAGGCAATAAATGGAACAAAATTATAATGTAGTCATACATTTAATATTTATAGTGCAAACGTTAAAGGCATTTTTCAGACACTATAATAAGCAAGGCTTTACTTTCAATTTCAGTTTTAGTACATACAATATTGTACTCTCCAACTTACTAAACATAACATAACAACACCTTAAATAGTGCTATGACTTGTAACTCCCGAACCCTGAATCCTTTCTTTCGGGCTCAAACATTTTATTAATTTACGTACCATCCTAATTATCAACCGAATTGTGTGTCCCATAAGTAAGAAAACCAAGAGGCAAAACCATATAAAACTTGAGAACCCAATCAAAATAAAAATTGAATGTTCTTCTTTCTCTGGTGATAATGCAATTATTGATAAGAAATAAGTCAATGCAACTGCTGTAATTGCAATCCAAGTGATCACCATCAAAATCCACATAAATATTCTCCTCCTTAAAGGTAAGCCACTCATCAACAATAATATGATACTGAGTGATGCAATGAGTCCTGTTGTATTAGCAATCAAGAATATTTTGTATACTATCGGATATTTATGGCCGAAAATTGATTCTCCGACCTTGTGAGACTGAGGTCCTAAGGGTTTACCTCGTGAGTTAAGCTTATAATTATTCTCCCATACTCCACCTGGAGGGTTGACTCCAACTTGAAATGTCATGGTTGCAATCAAAGAAGCAACTACCATTAATGCACTTCGTTTTTTCTCCAACCAACCAACATTCTGACTAAACATCGTTTTTCTACTATTCTTTTTCATGTTTAAGGACCGATCTTGGTGTTCGAAGGACAAATTCAAGCCTGGACTAGTTGTGCTATGATTAATTTGGACTAATGAATTGTTTTCCGTTGATCCAAATGCTCCAGCATGTTTCAAAGATTCTTTAATTTCTTCGTCCCTCAAATCTGTTCGACTACGGATCAGAACATCCATTGCTGTCATCCCTCGAAGATTTTGAGCATTAACTTCTATTGCCGACTCCATAAGCAAATAGTTAACTGTCTGCAAATATTTCAAAATATTTAGTATGTGTTTGGTATACAATATTTTAACAGTATACAAAAGAATATTATAGCTTCTCTTTTGTTTTCGATTCTAAATCCTCCCTACCAAATGGTTAATTCCATTTATAAGCATCTAACACGAATAGTTTGGTTGTTTCTCAAAATTAAAATGAAGAAAAAGGGTTCGGTTGAATTCAAGTATGAAAATAGAGCTATTGGAATACCTCAACTTGTTTATCAGCTACTGCCAAGTGTAAGATAGTGTTTCCATCACTATCTTTACAATTTGTGAAATCTCGGTCTCTAATGGTATTCACCAAGTGCCTTAAGGCCTCAATCTGATAGTACTTCACACACAAATGCAAAATAGTCTGCCCTTGACCCACGATCACTCGAGTTGCATCACTTTTTGCTTGAACCAACTCTTTCACGACTTCAATCCGACCTTTGATGGCTGCCAAATGGAGAGGCGTCAGCCCATTTCTATCGCGAGCTAGGCACATTAGAGGATTAGCTGATAACAACACTCTAACTACCTCGATATAACCTTTAGCTGATGCCAAATGAAGAGGCGATGATTGACATAAATTCAATTCTCCTGCAAATTCAGGCCTTCGTCTTAAGATTTCCTTCACGAAATCGCTATGTCCTAATATTGCTGCTACGTGTATAAGACTATCGGAGAAACTATTAACTATAACTCTATCAAGAATTATTGGATCTTCTTGAAGCAGCTTCTCCAAAGAATTCACATTTCCTTCAGCTGCTGCTTCAAAAAGCATATTTTCCAATATCTCCATCTCCTACACTACTGCGAGAACCTGTTAAGATTTATCATATTTATAAATGAATCCAATGAAGGCTGTTGTCAGCCAGTATTTAAAGAATACAAATAGCGAAAAGTCCATTGGATATTTTAGAAGACTTCGAACAAGTCTTCGTACTCTAATGCAATTGGCAGACATAAATCGGCTATGCTAGTGTGACCCTGGTTGTCCAGGGGATTGTGTGGCACCCCTCTATTGGGGGGCGCCTGACGCCGTAGATAACATTCAGCCGTCCATTAGGAAAAATATTCAATGGATACATTTATAAATGTTACTTTTCTCTAAACCAAAAAAAAAAAGGTAGAAAGAAAGAAAGAACAAGCATATCAAAAACTAAAATTTGAGGGGAAGAGAAAGTTAAAATTTTGTTACGTAACTATGTAAGCCGAGTTTATATTAGTGGCTGTTTTCAATTTACTACAGTTGGTTTCTTCTCCTTTGTTTTTTTCAAACAAATAGTGCCTTAAGGAGATAAAGGATGTAGTCACACGGATTTGCTCTCTGGGGTTTTACTGATTTTGGCTCTCTTTATTATTTTTAATGCCTAAACTTATAGACTTAGACTGTTGGGGTTATTTCGCAACCCTTGGACGATATAAGGAGATTTTGCCCCAAAATGAAAAGTTATGGGGTATTCCAAAAACATGCAAACATTAAGGGGGGTATTGTGCCAATTATCATAAAATAAAATAAAAAGATTTAGAACATGTTTGGTATGGATTGAAATCTAATTTTAATCTAAGTCAAAGTCCGACAATCAATATTAACTTCTTCTTTCATGAGTTCCACAACTTTTTAACTTTACATTTCAAAAACTTCTATTATAATTTATTAAACAATCTAATTTTAATCCTTTCCAAACATCCACTCAAGATGAGTTTAGAGACTTGAGGACATGACAACATATTTTGCCATCACTATCTTGAGTTGAAGTTGACTTCATGACTCAAATACAAAGTACCTAAGAATCCAAAAATTATTTCATCATTAAGTTGCTTATGCAAGTTGGGGGGAAAAAGAAAGAAAGCTGCTTTATTTGAGTTGGAGATAGAAACCAGTGTTGATTAATTATATAACCATATTTTAAGTATACATTATATCTTCAACTTTTAATTTTGTTAGTTATTCTAATGATAACTTTATTATTTATCGTTGTTTATTTCGGACTTGATATAATAGCTAAAGTGAGGAGATAGGTTGTTAAAAAAATAATAATAAAAATAAAAAAATAAATTCAGCACAAGGAGAGATGAAGCCAGCCAAGAATTATGGGGCAAATGACAACTACACTTTGATTAGTCATAGAAAAGTGACAGTGGCTGATGGACCACATTACGTAAAAAAAGGGAAAACCAAAATAATAAAGAGAGAGAAATTGATCGGCCCAATCGTTGGGAAGAATATTTTAAACATGTGAGAATACGTTTGGGCATCCGGTGGATAGGTGCTAGTATTTCAATATTCAAAACCGTTCATTATACTTCAAGTACTTTTTAAATAGAACCATTCCGACCCTTGCAATTATTGTAACCAAATCATTCTACCATAACATTTTTTTTTAAATACACATTTAATAAACATTTCCACATAGACCGTTTTAATATGTACAAGTAACACGCTACTACTTGACGACATTTGTGAAAGGCAAAAAAAAAAAAAAAAATCAGCTAAAAATCCAATTCCATGACTTAAAATAGTAAAGACTAAAAACTAAGAGAAGGGAAGAAAATTAAAACATCAAGAACTAAATTACAGTTTAAGAAACAAATGCCTTTTTCTAAATAAATCTCATTTGATCTATAGGTGAGGAATGCTAGAGCCTATAATTTATGATGGACAATGCTAAAATTCTTTTACTCTTAAAATGAATTGACAAAAAAAAAAAATAATAATAATAATAAAAATAAAAATGAAGAAGACAGTAATTAGATATATAAGCATATAGTATCAAGAAAACTTACTCTGTTGGAGTAAATGAGAAAAAATTTTTCTCTCTAGTTTGTTATATATAATTATATAGGGTTTCAACTCTAAATAAAATATTTACAATTTTATTGATTTTCTATTTTTTTTGCTTTAGTTTATGGCAAAAATGAAAATTTCAACTAATTTCCGAATATGACATGATTTATCAGTTTTTTTGTAAGAAAAAAAAAATCCACTGAAACTATTAAAAACACAAAAGAAATGAAAAGGGTGACTCGGATAAGCCCAATTCGGGCTCAACATTTTCCTGCTGGGCAGAAACTGGTCGGTCTAAGCCCATGGGCCCTTTATGACATAATTGACGTCTCGATCATTGGATGCTAAAATTGAACTTCAAAGAAAAGCTTAAGGGAAAATTCCATAACTAATACCCATTTCAAAAGTAATAAAACAAGTTTCAAATTTCAAAAATCAAATTTTTATTAAAAATTATTTATAATTTAATAATTAAATATATTTAAGTCACAGATTTAAATAATTTGGTCACAAATTAACGATTTAATTCATCATTTATTATTTTTTGATCACAAATCAGAAATTTTATGTTACAAATTATTTTACGGTCACAATTCAAAAATTTTATAGGTTACAGTTTGTTCATCGGTTACAAATCAAAAAATTTATAAGTCACGATTTGCTTATTAGTCACAAACAACATATATTATAAGTCACAACTTATTACACAGTCATAAATTATCAAATTATTGGTCACAGATTAACAATTTTTTAGGTTACACATTATTTTTCGTTCACAATTTATCTTTTTTGTTGGTCATATATTATTTATTGACTACAAATTAACCAATTTAATGGTCACAGTCAACCAAATAATTTGTAACCACCACCAACACTTACGAGTCACAGTCACAATTTTCGGGTCACATATCCAATTGTGAGTCACAATTGAGAATCACGGTCACAGTAACAATTTTCATCGCCACCACGGTCGTCGCCACAGACCAACACCACAGTTAGGAGTCACAGTCATGGTTCACAACCACCCCAACTGCCCCAAATCATCACCACCACCGTCGCTGCCACATACCAACACCACACTCTTCCACAGATGGCTAATATATCCACAACACCACACACCTCCACAGATCACAACCATCACTGCCACACAAACTCCTCCATCAGATTGCCGCCACACAAACACCAGATCGCTACCACACACACTATCACCATTACCGCCACCACCACTACCATTTGCACCACCAAGAGGATCACCATTACACTACCACTTGTAAAACTATATCCACCCACACCCAACCAATCAGGAACTCGCCATCGGTCACCCCATTCCACCACCAACATTCTTCACCTAGTCGGCACCAGCTTCTACACAGATCTGTCATCCTCATAAACAATCCCATCAACATGCCTCGCCGACAGATCTATCATCCTCATCAACACACCTCTCCGGTTGTCGCTCCAATATTCTTCAAATCGCCGATAGCCATTTGCCCAACCAACCACCACACAACGTTGCCACCAAATCCACCACAACCTGCACCAACCAACTATAGAGCAGCCATCATCACCGACTTGGCTGAATCCACTCTCAACGTTTCCATCGCCGAGCTGCGACGACACAACAGCGGTGATGTCGCATCACATCATGCGCTGCTACTCGCCGTCGCAGGGCTCACACAAGAGGAGTTTTTGCAGCAGCATCCCCGACGGTGATGATTTGATGGTAAAGACAAGTGGTGGAGAGTGATCAGAGAGGAGAGAATGATTTGGTCGTTTAATGGGTTACAATAGGGTTTGTATTTAAAATTAATTTATATAATAATAATAATATTATTAATATATTGATTAATAATAATTAAATTAATATCTAATTTGTGAATATACAAACATTGGATCTGATTTTTGAACCCTAGATTTTAACTCTAGGTTTCCTGTAATTTCCACTCTCTCAAATCCTAACAGGTTATTAATAGATGTTTGTGTGGGCTTGACCCACCCATTAAACATGTCGACCCAATATTTTATTATTCCAATTAATTAAACTTTGCAAATAAGTTAATTAATCTAATTAATTCCACAAATATCCGATACTTGTCAGCTAATTAATTATTAATATCATTCTTTTAGTTCTCATTTTGTGTGTGTGACCATTAGGTTTCTAATCACGATACCTAACGACATGAACTAATATTTTGATTTAATCAAAATGAGATAAACTAAAATACTTTTAATTTATCACCAATTCACATAGATTAATTAATTCATATTCATTGTCTCAAATTGATATCTAGTAATGTCTCGGGGTACTGCATGAGACAATAAGTGTCATATGGTATGATAAAATCAAACTTGTAAATTTACCATGAAATATAATCATTTTCATAAATATAATCAGATTCATTACGAGATATGAATGTGTCAATCTCGATTATCGATTATATCTATCATTCCATTCCTAAGTCGATATTAGTCGAAAAATCTTTTTGACTTGTGAACACACCGTGGATAAGGATTTTGTTATCTACTTAACTGAATAAAACATAGATCATTATCTCTTACTATTAAAGAGTAACGAATTCTCTATTGATCATCACATTCTTCGTATGATTCTCTACATAAACGAATGATGTTGTATTAGAAGACTTCGTTAGCATTTTTCTTCTAATGGTTGAAAAGTTCATTGAATATATTAGAAAACTTTGAACAAGTCTTCGTACTATAACGCAATTGACAGACATAGAAATATGGGCCTTGTTAGAATCACATTATTTGAAAAAAAAAATACATTCTTCAACAGTGATTTGACAATATTTCTACCACATTCTTTAATAAAATAATATTACACGCAAATTCAAAACATTTCCTTATTTTTTAATTACACAATTTTCATCAATATGCTATTCAAAAATTCATTCTTATGAAAAGAATGGGGCTCAAACAAGGGCTAAATAACCTTCTTGTACTTATAAGTCAGAAAAATACCGTATCTTTTTATTTTTAAACCAAATAGTGCCTTAAGGAGAGAAAGGATGTAGACACACGGATTTGCCCTTTGGGGTTTTACTGATTTTGGCTCTTAACTTTAACGCCTAAACTTATGGACTTAGACTGTAGGGGTTATCTCGCAACGCTCAAATGATATAAGGAGATTTTGCTCCAAAATTAAAAGTTATGGGGTATTACAAAAACATGCAAACATTAAGGGGATATTATACCAATTAGCTTAAAATAAAATAAAAAGATTTAAGATGAGTTCAGAGATTTGAGAACATGACAACATATTTTGCCATCACTATCTTGAGTTGAAGTTGACTTCATGACTCAAACACAAAGTTCCTAAGAATCCAAAAATTATTTCATTATTAAGATGCTTAGGTAATTGAATAAAGCCACTTGTACAATGTATTTGCACAACTTGATTGACAATACGTGTGTTGAAAAAATCCTGGACTTTGATTTTAAAAACAATTTTTCAAATAGATGGACGTGATGTTTGCCAAGTCATATATTGTAAATCAAGTTGTAAAATACATTGTACAAGTAGCATGATTGCAACTTTTATTTTTGTTAGTTATTCTAATGATAACTTTATTATTTATTGTTGTTTGTTTTGAACTTGATATAATAGATAAAGTAAAGATATAAATAAATAAATAAATAAATAAATAAAAAGAAAAGAAAAGAAAATTCAACACAAGGAGAGATGAAGCCAGCCAAGAATTATGGAGCAGTGCTACACCAAGCCTCACAGCCACCACAATTATTGTGGGGCCCTCTCATGTGAGGGGGCTGTAAATGTACAATCCTTATAGAAGTGTACAAGGACTGTACACAGACATTTCCAAAATTATGGGGCAAGTGATAGAAAAGTGACAGTGGCCGATGGACACCATTGAAAACAAAAAAAAAAAAAAAAATGCAGAGAGAGTGATTGATCTGCCCACTTGTCGGGAAGAATATTTTAAACATGTAACAATATGTTTGAGCATCCGTTGGATAGGTGCGAGTATTTCAATACTTTAGAACTATTCATTACACTTCAAGTACTTTGTAAATAGAACCATTTGGACCCTTGCAATTATTGTAACCAAATCGTTCTATCATAACATTTTTTTGAATACACATTCAATAAACATTTCCACATAGACTATTTTAATACGTATATGTAACATGCTACTAACTGATGACTTTTGTGAAAGGCAAAAAAAAAAAAAAAGCTAAAAATCTAGGTACATGACTTAAAATAGTAAAGACTAAAAACTAAGAGAAGGGAAGAAAATTATTGTAACGATCCAAATTTTAACAATTTAGATCGTTGCTAAAACTTTCATTCCATAATTAAATAAATTATGTAAACATCCCAATATTAAATTTTTTTAGTCCCATCAATAAAATAATTAAATATCTATGAAACATAATCAATTGAAACATACATCAAATCCTAAATAACAAGTTTGACATGAAAATAAAAACTAAAATAATGCTAAAAATAAAATCTTTGGTCACGTTACTCTGGAATTATTTTTTTATTGAGTTACATGAATTCTGGCACAACGATTCCACTGCATCACCCGCTGACCAACGACCCGGTCTAATCTGTAAGAAGTAGAGAAAATATTGAGTACATGAAAATATTCAATAAGACATAAAAATTAATGGTGCAATTTTGAGTAAAAATTTTAAAACTCGCATCAGAAAATCATACCGCTTCATATATTTAGAAACCGGTAAGAGCTCATATCATATTATATCATTTGTACCGAAATGATCACATCGTTCATATCATATCTTTAGCTTTCATGAGTACAAAATTTATCAACATAAAAAGAAAAAAAAATTAACGTGATAGAATACACTACACCTCGACATCCTACCTTGTTAACTTGCTTTAATTTTGGAAAACAAAACAAAAATTTACGTTCCAAATCTCTATTTTCTACTTATCTGTTGTGTGCATGTGTATCTGTATATTTTATTGTGCAAATAATAAAACTCTTGTACAGTATTTAAATTAAAAGAGACAATAGAATTTCAATAGGTTTAAAAGTTTGCAAGGGGACGTGTTTTAAAATATCAAAGTACTAAAATCTTTATCCCAAATAGAAATAGAAATAGAAATAATCTCTTATCCCCAACAACCCATGGCAACCAATCATATCAACTTTTAGAAAATCAAATACTATTCAAAATCACATTTTCCCATTTGAACCAAAAGTGGCCTTACTCCCAAATTAAAATAAATAAATAAATAAAGGGTTGAACCCCAACTTTGAGGGCCCTCATCGCCCCGCCCCTAAAGTTTTATGAGGGGGGTAAATCGCGGAATGTGTCCCAACAGGTCAGGGAACAAGAGCTGTCTGTACACTGCCCCTACAAGGAGTCAAATTTCATCTCTCAGAAATCGAACTCCCACACTGCGGCTGCCAGCAAAGCGTAAGATAACCTCACTCCTATCTTTTGCACCACTGGACTATGCCCTGGGGGCGGCCTTACTCCCAAATTAGTTATAATATAAGTGTGTGTATATATATTACCAAACAATAACAATTTCTATAAATTATAATATCTTGGGTCTAACTTATCCGATTAAATTTTTTCTCGAACATAATATACATAATTAATTACAAGCTATCCAACAAGCTCCATATTGATATACATGTTTCCGCCCTATGGAAATCTAAATATTTGGCCCAAATAAAATAATAATAATAATAATAATAATAATAATAATAATAATAATAATAATAATAATAATAAATTATTATAAGTATTTGGGTGAAAAAATATTCAGGACGTTACAATTGTAAGATCAAGAACTAAATTACAGTTTAAGAAACAAATGCTTTTTTCTCAATATAAATCTCATTTGATCTATAGGTGAGGTATGCTAGAGTCTATAATTTATGATGGACAATGCTAAAATTCTTCTACTCTTAAAATGAATTGACAGAAAAAGTACTAATTAGATATATAAGCATATAGTATCAAGAAAACTTACGTTTCAAAAGATAATTACGAACTCAAAATAACCAAAAAAGTAAGCCATGACCCAAGCTATGAATATATAAATTTTAATTGTTACACGCTATAAAAAAATCACTTAAATTTGTAAACAACATTGCTAGAAAATTAAAGGCTCAAATTCCGAAGATTGAACAATTGAACGCTGTGACCCATAAACTTACACCACAACCCTACCTTGAACGTTTTTATTTATATAAAGTCCAAATTACAAAGATGTTATAAGCTTAACCCATGTGACAAACAAAAAGCTTAGGGAACACGAGACTACGATGTGACAAATGAGACTTTGCAATTTTATTCCTTGTAGGTATTTAGATTATATAGTTTTAGATAAATTATTGCCAAAATTAGAGTTTTTTGGTTTGTGTTGGGTAGATTTTTATTTATTTATTTATATTTTTGTAACCAGCAACCCGGCTTAGATCCACGGCCTACTTAGTGTTTGAGTTAATAACTTTTTGCAAATATTTTTAACCTAGCCTATAAACTATAAAAAAATAAAAAAATTATATAAAAAATCGGTTCTGTTCAAATAACTACAATTATAGTTCAAGGAGCAATAACCGAGCCAAACGCAGTCGATTTTAGATTCTATATTTTGTTCTTAATTTTGTTATTTTATAACTGGACCAAAACCTCCATTTCGAGTCAATTTCATGTAAGATTCTTCTAAACATAGCCAAATTTAAAATGGACAAAAGAGATAAAATGCAAATTAAACATGATTTGAACCATCAATGAAATAGATAATGAGGGAACACATTAGGTTAACAAGGAGAGAAATAGAAGTAATGATCAGAAAGAGTTAGAAGTTTATTTCTCATTTTGAGGGATAGAAAGGTAGGAGGCTATTGTGGATCGAAATACTATTTATCATTAGTGAAATGCATGACATTAAATATCAATTGAGATTGTGATGAATTTTAAAAGTCATTCTAAATTTATATATCTCTAATTGAGATTTTAATGAAATTCTTTAAAATTTAGGTATCCTCAATAATTAGTGGATTTAAAAAGATTTCATTAATAGAAGGATTTAAAAAGGTTTGAATGGATTTCAAGCTTAATAATACATGTAAGCAAATATTTTGAAATGTACCATATTTGATCAGATTCTTATAGAATTTGTAAAACTCTATTCAAATCCACAAAATTCATTAGAATTTATAATCCTTTAAAATTTATTAAAATTTTAGTTGAGAACACCCTGTAAATGATGACTTTAACTTTCGTTTGGAATTCGAATATGGTAAAATTTTCTAACGTTCATGAAACATTCATCAGCATTATGTGGCATTAAGTGTTGAAATGAACATTTTTTGTTAGATAAAATTGAACCATGATATTAGGGATGTCAATCAGCTCGATCGTTCAGCTCGTCGAAATTGGGCGCCCGAGCCGAGAGAGCCTCGACAGGAGGCGAGCTGAGACCGGCTCGTGGCTTGCCTACATAGTGACCAAAATGGTCACTTTTTAAAAAAAGTGACCGTTTTGGTCACTTTTTCGGTGACCGTTTGGTCGCTGAAAATTTTCAGTGATCGAAACGGTCACTGAAATTCATTTTTTTAATTTTTTTCCTTTTTACTATAAATACCCCTTAACTCTCATTTTTTTTTTCATATCAATTATCTCCTCTCAATCACTACTTCTCATTTCTCAACTCTATTTTATTATATCAATTATCGAGTTTTTACTCTCTTGTGCTGTAAAATATACAATATCGATTCATTTTTTTACAGTTTATTCAGTTACAATTTCAATTCATCCAATTCTCACAATCTCACTACAATTATATTTTTCTAGTTATTATATTTGGATTTCATCATAAACAATCAAACAAATGGATCAACGCTCATTTGTTGAGAGCTTATTCGATACGGGATGTGGGTCATATGGCGAATTGCCTAGGACACCGCAAAATCAATTTTCAAATGAATTTGTCGGTTTAAATGACGTACCCATACCTGAAGATGTTTACATTCATGGTCAAGAAAGCCACAATCTAATTGATTTGGATGATATTAACGTTCCCGAAGTGAAATACGAAGACGAAGATGTCGAATTAAACATCCCAAATGCGAGGGGAAAGTGAAATGGCAAAAACAAGCAAAATGTTGAGATCACTTTAAGTTGATTTCAACGGGAAAAGTTGTCGATGGTGTTGCAAAATCTAAAGTAGCTTGTAAATGCTGCCAACAAAGATTGGCATGGCAAAAAGGAATTGGTACTACCCATCTCAACCGCTACTACAAAACATGTGCGGGCAGACATGAACTTCTTCCAGCTGTTAAAACACAATTGTAATTTGACAGTCCAGGCGTCGGTGTATTCGGACAATAATACTCAAACCGGAATGGTGAAATTTGTTGCTGCCACTGAGTTGCCTCTGGCTATTGCAGACAACCAACACTTCGTCTCGTTCGTGAAAGAATATCTACAACCAAGATACGTTGGGGTAGGTCGAAACACTCTTCGTGCCGATACAATATAATATTTCAATAATTTAAAATAACAATTAATTATGGATTTGCAACAATATGCGGGTGTTATATCTTTAACTTCTGATATATGGAAGGAGTTAATAAAAGAGCATATATAGCTGTAACCGCACACTATATAGATCCAGTTTGGTGCATGCATAAAAAAATTATTGCTTTTCGAATTATTGAGTTTCCTCAAATGCTAACAATATATATAATGTTATTATCATTATTGTTAGAGAATATAATTGCAAGACTAAAATTTGGTCTTTTACTTTTGATGATGCTAGTGTTAATAAGGTAGTCGTCGATAAATTGTGTAGGACACTTCAACCTGATTTTGGTGGGTATTTGTTTCATATTTGTTGTGTGTGCCATATCTTTAATTTAATTATGTAAGATGGTTTAAAATATATAAAGAATGAACTTCAAAGGATTAGGAATATATTAGTATATATTACGATCTCTCCTAGTAGAAAACAAGTATTTGAAGATTTTTGTGCCGAACTAAGGGTAACGATTGCTAAAACATTTGTTAGCGACGTAGGCTATAGACGGAATTATACTTACTTACTATTAAAGTCATGTGAAGGTTTTAAACATTTAATAACTGACTTTAATAACAATAGATGCGTTAGAAGTGATGACGATAATATGTTGAATGAATCCGATTGGGTTTTAGCTTTGAAAGTTAAATGATTTTTGACATATTTTTATGTAAATTTTATTCGACATTTATTATCTCACAAGCTGTATGGTGCTTGAACGCATTTATATAATTGCAAGAACATTCCATAAATATAAAAATGATCCTGCTTTTAGTGAAATTATATTTTCTATGGAATTAAAATTTAGAAAATATTGGGAAGAACTGCCCATGTTATTTCCTTTAGCATGCGTAATAGACTCCCGATATAATATTTCGGGAACTAAATACGTAATTGATAAAATCAATAAAGGCTTAATACTTGATACACCTATTATCTATAAGAATTTAGAGCAAATATTATGTGGAACGTATGATTTATATGCGGAATGAATGGGTGCGAATGTTAGTCGGGTACCTTTTACACCTACTCCTTCAGCTGAAATTAAAGAAGATGATACCGAAATAATAAATTTATTTCAAGGTATTAATACATTTAGATATGATGCAACTGCAATGTGTTCATCTAGTGCCATGTCGTCCACATTTGCATCTCATCAAACATCAACCGCAACTCAAATTGCGATGTCTGTCGAATTAATTGATTACTTCAATCATAATATGCCAACAAACAGAACAATTAAAAAAAATTCAGAAGAAGTAATTGAATTCTGGCGAAAGTATGAAAGACGTTAGCCAATTATTTTTGCAATTGCGAAAGATCAGCTGACACCTCCGGTTAGCACTGTTGCTTCGGAGTTTGCTTTTAGTGTAGGTAAAAGGATTTTGACTGATATCAGGAGCCTACTAAAAAAAAATATTTTGGAAGCGTTAATGTGCGTGAAAGATTGACAGGATGCTCATTTTCGATTACAAGATAAATAAACTGAAATTGCATGTTGTCAGGTAAGTGATATTTGATTTAATTATATTAATCAAAATTTTCGTATTTTTTTATCGTTAAATTTAATTTTCTTTAAAAATTTATACACGTTACAGCAAGTTATTCGTGTGCAATTTTTAATTCCGTCTACTTAAAATTGATGTAGTCGATTCCAAACTCGGATAAAGGAGGAGTGTTTACATTTTATCTACTTTAAAAAAAATAAAAAAAATATTTTTTATAAATGTATTTCAAAAAAAAATTCGTCTTCATTATATAAATATTTTATACTTTATAAAAAATATTACAATATGATATAAATAAAAGAAGAAAAAAATGTCTTCATTAAATTATTTGTATTTTTTAACATTTTTTATTTTTTTTAAAAGTATTTTCATTACATTATTTGTATTTTTCTCTATTTAAAAAAAAAAGGACGAGCTCGTGAGCCAAAGCTTGGCTCGGCCCACGAGCTTGCCCAAAATCAACCAAGCTCGGCTCGCCACGAGCGTGAGCCGAGTCGGCTTGACTCGGCTCGGCCCATTGCCACCACTAAATGATATACGATAGGTTAGAGTTCCACAGTAAAACTTACCCTCAAAATTTGTGCTGCGGGATTTATTGTGTCTCAAAGCTAAATTTACCGTTTTAAATATATATATATTACAGAATGAATTGCAAAAATGTTTATCTCAAGGGTAAGGTGGTGGAGAGAACATCTATTTCTAGTTAAAAAAAACTTCAAAGCGTAGATAATCTAGTAAACATTCAGCCATTCCATGATAAAAAATATTCAACGGATACATTTATAAATGTTACTTTTCTCTAAACCAAAAACATAAAAAAAAAAAAGGTAGAAAGAAAGAAAGAAAGAAAGAACAAGCATATCACAAACAGAAATTTGAGGGGAAGAGAAAGGAAGCTCAGTTTTTATGATTTCAAATCTTGACTGGATGATGGTGATGAAGGTACCAGTTTGGAGTTTATATTAGTGGCATTTTTTTTTAAATGGCGAGAGAACTCGCAACCGCTACCCTTTCGGTGCGCACTGAGTAAACTCTCGGGCTAACAAAATAGCTTGCAAATCAAGCCAGCTAAGTAAACTACACTAGCAGCTTGTTTGTGAGTGATTTTTTGGTCCAAAAAATTGATTTTTTGAGCGTTATTTCACTATTTTAGCCGTCATATTTGACTTCTTCTCTCATAGGTGAATTCCACTTTTCTCCTACCGGTCAAAAAATCAATTCTCAAAATCACTCTCAAGCAATCTCTGGGCAAGTCTAGTGCGATAGACTTAACCGTAAAAGTGTTGGTAGTGGCTATTTTCAATTTACTATAGTTGGTTTCTTCCTCCTTCGTTTTTTTCAAACAAATAGTGCCTTAAGGAGAGAGAGGATGTAGTCACACGGATTTGCCCTTTGGGGTTTTACTGATTTTGGCTTTCTTTATTATATTTAACGCCTAAAATTATGGACTTAGATTGTAGGGTTTATTTCGTAACGCTTGGACGATATAAGGAGATTTTGCTCCAAAATGAAAAGTTATGGGGTATTCCAACAACATGCAAACATTAAGGGGGTATTGTGACATGAAAATATATTTTGCCATCGCTATCTTGAGTTCAAGTTGACTTCATTACTGAAATACAAAGTGCCTAAGAATCCAAAAATGATTTCATCATTAAGGTGCTTAGGTAAGTTGGGGAAAAGAAAGAAAGATGCTTTATTTAAGTTGGAGATAGAAACCCGTGTTGATTAATTATAGGGATAATTGCAGCAGAAGCCTCAAACCTTTGAAACACTAGCAGACTATTCCCCAAACCTTTGATTTGTTATAACCGTCACCCCTAACCTTTCCAAACATTGCATGTGAGGCACTTTTGGACGGTTTTCATCCAAAATTTCATGAGTTGACCAAAAAAATTATTTTGACCACATTTTTACAATTTTAGAGGGGCAAAATAGTAACTTTGCATTAGAATCAAAAATCAAAAAATAAAAGTGGTCTTCTTCCCCAACCCACCAATCCCTCACCCACCAACACCCGAAACATTTGCTACCCCATGCCACCCAAAACCACCCCCAATGCAGACTGCACCAAAATCTCATAATGTCAAGTAATCAGAGTTTCCTATATATAGTCGAGCTGAATTTTTACATAGGATTGCTAGAGGCCTTGAATTCCTTGTTGAGGCGGGGTTGGAATTTCTCCAAGACCTTGATTTGTCAAATAACAGGATTTCGGATGTTAATGATTTGAAGTCTTTGGCGGAGCTTAGGCTCGTGTCACTGGATCTTTATGAGTGCCCGGTTACTTGGGTTAAGGACTATAGGTCGCGGGCTTTTGAGTTGATTAGCTCTTTAAAGTACTTGGATAAGATTGACGCAGAGGGGAATGAGAGGCTTGAGTCGGATGATGAGGTTGAGGACACTGAAGAGAATCAGAGGCTTGAGTCGGATGATGAGGATGAGGACGCTGAGTGGGAATGGGTGAGGGGTGGTTGGGTGGGTTGGGAAAGAAGAAGATTACTTTTATTTTTTAATTTTTGATGTTAATGCAAAGTTACCATTTTGCCTCTCTAAAAATTGTTAAAATGTGGTGAAAATAATTTTTTTGGTTAACTCACGAAATTTTGGATGAAAATCGTCCAAAATGACCTCACATGCAATATTTGGAAAAGTTAGGGGTGACGGTTGCACAAATCAAATATTTGGAAAAAATCTACTAGTGTTTCAAAGGTTTGGGGTTTCAGCTACAATTTTTTCTTAATTATATAACCATATTTTAAGTATACATTATATCTTCAACTTTTAATTTTGTTAGTTATTCTAATGATAACTTTATTATTTATTGTTGTTTATTTCGGACTTGATATAAAAAAAATAAAAATAAATAAATAATAAAAAATAAAAAAAAAGAAAGAAAGAAAAGAAAATTTCAACACATGGAGAGATGAAGCCAAGAATTATGGGGCAAGTGACAACTACACTTTGATTAGTCGTAGAAAAGTGATAGTGGCTGATGGACCCCATTGACAACCTAAAAAATGCAGAGAGAGTGATTGATCTGCCCCCTTGTCGGGCAGAATATTTTAAACATGTAACAATAATACAAAAAAGGGTTGAATCCCACAGTAAAATTTACCCTCAAAATTTGTCCTGTTGGAATTACCGTGTCTCAAAGCTAAATTTACCGTTACAAGGACAAAAACAACCTTATTCCCTATTTGTCGATTAGCTTCACGTGATACCCTGCATAAAAAATCACAGGCACAAAAGAGCAGGGGAGCCACATGACATGCAACAACAAACAAATCCCAAATGCTTAAACAAATTATTCCTCTAAACAAAGATAACCAAGAATATTAAGAGCAGAATAAGAATAAAAATTGGAAGAAATTGCGAAAGCCACAATGACGAGGATGATGAGGACGAGGAATCGTATTTCTCCAACTGTAGGGAATCGACGACCAACGACATATTTTCCTGATCGAGACTGCACCTGGACTCCTATGAGGAGTTCGCACTGTACAAATGGCTCGTAATATAGCGAAGTCCGTGGGAATAGTTTCCCTATATGGAATAGTTTTATGAAATAATATTTTCAAGTCTATTTACTCATTGACGACGTACTACGTTGAACTTGTCAATGCAAAGTCAATATGCAATTTACATTAATAGTTTGTTAATGTACTTTAATATAAAAGAAATTTTTTTATCAAACTACTTATTTTTGTTAATATATAAAAATACAAGAGAGATAAAAATTTTTACGACTTCCAATGCATTTTTTTAATTAGTAACGGGAAGGAGACATGATGAAAAAATGTTTGGACCTCCATTATGATTAAAATATGATGCAAGAAATAAAAACTATAACAGCAACATAATTAACTCTACCGAAAAGGTCAATTTAATTGAACCTACAAAAATTACGCCAAACATACAATCGAACACAAATTTTAAAAGTTTTACTTCGTTTTTTAATCATATCAAAATTGACTGACGCATTTATAAATTCCTGGCAGCCCATTACTCTTTTTTTTTATTCATATCAATTTTCTTGCAACTTGATTATGCCAAGTTCAAGTAGATCATCATCATCATCATCATCATCATTATTATTATTATTATTATTTTGGAAAAATTGCAGCAGTGACCCCTAACCTTTTCATTTTTTAGACTTTACCCCAACTTTCATTTTCTACTAACAGAGGTTCCTAACTGTTCATAAATATGCACTTGAGGTTCATCTGGACGGAAACTATCCAAAACACCGTCAGTTGACCAGAAAAATTAAGAAATCAACATGCAATAAAATCATCCAAAAAGGTATCAACATCCAATAAAATCATCGCGATAGCAGATAGTTCAATGAAATTTTCCGATCAATTGACGATGTTTTGGACGATTTCCATCCAGATGGACCTCAGGTGCATATTTATGAAAGGTTAGGGACCTTCACTGGCATGAAATGAAGGTTAGGGTAAAATTTGCAAAAAATGAAAAGGTTATGGACTGCACTACAATTTTCCCTTTTTTGTCCCCAATATGTAATTAATGAGTTTGAGTTTGATAAATCATGGACTAGGCTATTGAAAGTAGGACTCGAGGTCAGTAGTGCACCTTCATATTTTTTGTATCTTCGTATTTTTTCCCCAATGTGTAATTAATGAGTCCGAGTTTGATAAATCCTGGACTAGGTTATTTTTTGCATCTTCATATTGAGCCTTAACAAGTCCTTATTCAATAAATGGATGATTGCTAATTTTGTTTCTATCTCCATTGCATTGAATAACATTTTATATTGTTGGAAATATGAAGAATGAACAAAAAAATATGAACCAAGAGAAGAATAGTATGATAAACCAATGCTCGAACATGATGAAACAATTATATAGTTGTATGTCTTGACAGTTGAAGTGCTCCCAGCAGCCTCTTCCACATCTAGAAAATGGGATGTGCATCATGGTTTAGTAAGCACTAAACATATTTCTTCTCCAATGACTAATTAAAAAATCTTGATTCTCAAAACACAAACCAATCCTTACTCTTCGGACGAAAGACATTATCTCATTTAACCTAAATATTATGTAGTGCGCATGCGAAGTTTTGCACTTTTGAAATTGAGTTAAAAAAAACATTTGTAAAACATGACTCCTTTAGTGAATGGATTTCACCTGATTGAGATGTATGATGTTACATCTCTATCAGCGAAGCTCCAGTAAGAGTCGTGTCTGAAATAAACATAGTCATGTATTCTACATTATCCTGCTAACATTGTAAAATTGGCTAAACCCATGAATAGGTCGAAGCCCCATCTAGTAGGAAGAACTGAACATCAACAGTCGAAACTATGCAGTTGAGGTGGATTGGTAGACGCAACAGAGAGAATCTTCATATCTTGTATCAAGTGGGTGATGTGATAACTAATTGAATAAGTAGTCCTACTTAATCAACAAGTCAAGTAGAACCTCACGTGGCAGGCTTAAAGTTGTTAAACTATCATAATATTAAATGCAACACAAATTAGGATTGATTGATTGGTATTTATGACAATAAAATCTAGCCATAGGGATGAAGCCACGTGCGTCTTTATCCAAAGGTGTTTTATCAACTTCTATTATAAAAACTAACACTTAGTGCCATTCAAAGGTAATGCAAGTTTAGATTCTCATATTATAACTTTGTTCTCTCAATGTATTTCATTCATTCCCAGTTTCGAACAATTTTTACATAAAATAGAACACATCTCTAGCACGTCCCTCGCCCAAATAAAATATGTAATTGATCTATGAAAGATATTCTCTTGACTAAAATTAGGGCTTGACCAATAACATAATATGTTTAGGATGAATTATGAAGAATTGATCAAGTGTTGAATCAAGAGATCATTAGATTGTATTTTGGATCTTCAATAACATGATCTCTAATACGAAATAATGATTCAACACACTATAGTATGGGCCTATGCTTGGATATTTACAGTATGAAGTGATTGAGGTTGAATAGAATCGAAAAATCAATATAAAATCATGAACTAAGCTTTTTCGAATAAATACATTGCTCAAACGAACCTCATACCTAGCGAGCAATGGGGTGGCAAGTTGGCAGACAGTGAGCGCCATCATTCCTACTTTGATGGGATATTACTGGCCAAAGCTTTGGATTTTCAAAGATTTGGGTTGAGGCAGACTCTAGTGTAGCCATTCATTGTATCATCAAAGGTGGATGACCATGAACTATTCAGGGCATACTAAAAAAGATTACAGAAAACATCTTCGATGGAGATATAGTTTCCCACATCTTCAGAAAGGAAACCAGGTTGTAGATGCTCTTGCTACAGAAGGATGGAATCATCGGCGATATCAGGTATAAGGACCATTTGACCTACCACAACAAATTAGGGCACTCGTACAAATAGATAGACATGGACTGTCCAACATTAGAACATGAGTTATAAGTTTACTTTTATTTTTATAATATTCTTGATTTTATAGTTAATTGCATAAGTTCTTATTGTAAGGGAAGTAGTACTTCCTATTTTAAAACTTTACATTTATTTTGTTTTTAGCATTCATTTCCATTGTAAGGGAAATAGTACTTTCTCATTTACTGCTTTCAGCATTTTCACATGTAACCACAGTATTCCTCCACCACAAATGAGAGCATATTAATAAAATCTCGGAGATATTGTCCTCCTTTAACTAAAAAAAAAATAATAATAATAAAAAAATTTTATTCCAACTTCGAACACTCAAGCACCTCCTTGGAGTGCAGCGAGCAGTCACAATCCCGTTTCTTGCTTTTCTTGAATTATTTGCAACACCTTTCAAAATTTTATCAACCTCGACTCTTTTGACTTTAATTATGGCTTTAATTACAACTTGAATAACAATGATTTTGGATATGGATGGAGCCAATCACAATTAGACCCAACAAACTTCCCATTGGGCATGCCTTGACAAAATCGTTTATTCAAAATTAAAATCCAAACAACCTAACAACAATCTACCCAAAGAACTCAATTCCCAAACTTCAACTCAAATCTTGTGTTACCTATTTTTCTGGAACACGTGAAACCAACAATACCAATTGTAAATGTAAGAGAAAACCGACAAATAAAACATATAATTAAGTCTTATAAAACAACGCAAGTAAAACATGTGTAACACCAAAGCATGTAATTTACGTGCATCAATAACTTAGAAATGAAATATAGAATATTAATATTAATATTGACAAAACACTAAACACAAATATAACATCATGAACAATTAATTGCTAGTATACATGTATAATTCTTAAACAACAAATTTTTTTGACATAACTTACTTTAAATCTATTTGGAACAAATTGTATGAGCTACATGTGTGAAAAATTGCCACTAAACTTATGTTATCAAGTCTCAAAACCTTATATCAGTGAGAAAAAACAAGTAAAGAAATCACTGGTTAATGAATATTTTAGTCAAAGTATGAAAGTCAAACCCAGTGATACTAGAACATTTTAAATAAAAACTAATATTTAATTTTTCATTTTATAATATTTCTTTCTCCCCCTATCTATGATCATATGAAATTTTTTCCATCTTATGTGCAGATTTTTCTTCATTAAGCTTATCATATGATCTCTGTAAGAAATTTTCAGCCAATTACTCACCAGTCAGGTTACTATAGGGTATCAAGTTTTAGGATACCTATCAAGCTTAATTCCTTGAGTCATAAAGGCTACGAAGAAATGTATATGATATCTAACAATTTTTTCTATAGATTCAAATATTTGGAAACTCAATAATCTTTTTCTTTAAGAAAATATACAAGGGCTTAGGTCAATAAGTAAAAGATCATTCCATATTCAAAGTCAACTCACCACGCTGATGACAATCATTCCAAATCTTACAAATGTGATCAAAACACACTCACAAGAACTTAATGTGTATAATGCAAATTATACATTTATACATGCAATAACCTATACCAAGTACTTAAAATAAGTTTTATACAAAATTAATGAAAACTTTATTCACTATTCATCAATTTTACTAGTACTTGATTGCAAAATAATGTCCATTCACTTTATAATCATAAAAATCATTTTTCGTTATCATATTTTCTATGTTTTATTTTTCATTTTTTAAAATAAAAAAATAGAGTGCATGTTTGAATATATATAAATTCCATGAACAATGCAGATGCATGCACCTAAAAACCTACTCACTGATGAACACAAGTGTCCTTACCTTTAAGAGTAACATGAGCAATGTCACAATTAACAACAACATCTTGACTAAAGAGTTTACTCTTTGTACCTAAATCTTTTTAGAAGAAAATGTAATTTTAGTCAATTGAGTCATCAATTTAGTCAAGTGACTCATCTGATTAGTCAAGAATCTAAAATGAGTTTCGATCATAATCAAGTGCTTAGGGCGCTAAGGTTTTATGTGACCTAACTTACCACATTGGTCACATGTGGTAGGGCTATAAGCAAAAACAGCAAAATCGAAAAATCGAATCGAAATCGCATTTTAGAAACCATCGGTTTGGTGTCACGTGGACCCTGTCAACGAAATGGTTTTGACCCAAACCAAACCGGTCAAAATGATTTGATTTAGGTTTGAGAATTTTAATTACGGTTTAAAACCAAACCGTACCGGCGAAAAAATATATAAAAATAAAAAAAATGAAAAAATGAAATTTTTTGAAAATTCATCCAAATATGTAAAATTCAATAGTTTTGTCATTTGTGGGTATTTTTGTCAATTCCTAATTTTCTAATACAGATATATTATTATTATTATTATTATTATTATTATTATTATTATTATTATTATTATTATTATCCAATAATCCTAATATATATTTAATAATTTCAAGACTAACATAATCTATCAAAAACTTTTTTCGTCTTCAAAATTTAGATGAACTCTAGTCGACATCCAACACTATTTGAGCCACCGACACCACACACTTCTTTTTCAGATTTTTCACGCCTCTTCAAAGTTGAATTGAAGTCTATTTTACCAAATCGGAGACAAAGAGATCCTAGACATTTGGTGATAATATTTGCTACAAATAAAGTTTCAGTTCAATAATTTTTTGGAGCAAACTAAGGTAAGAATCTGAAATTAAATGTATTTCGTAACATCATACAAACGTAAACTTGTGTAATTGTTATGTTTAGATATTATAAACAATTGTTTTATTATTGTGGTTAATTATTCTCTTTGTTTAATCAGTAGCTTTTTTTTTAGATATGATGATCACGAGGTCTTATTGGACATCATTATGTTTTTGGGACCTTATATCTAGTTTAGTAGACTTGTATTGTAACGTTATTGTATCGTCATTAGCCTAAAAAATGTTAACAAAAATGAAAAAAAAGAACTATATTTTAGTTTATTGTGATTTTACTTTGATTTAGTTGATTTTTAAATTTACAATAGATATATTTAGCCCTTGTTTGAGCCATATTTTCCATATCATCATAATGAGAAAATTGACTATTGGAGAGGAGGCTGGGTCCCACATATGAAATAGTAGGTCAACAAGGCGGCTGGATTTATGGAATAACAGTCCAAATTTTTATTTTTTTGTCCCAAAAAGTTGGTTCAAATAGGGGCTTAGTTTGTTTTAGATTTATTACTAGTGCGATATAAATATATATTAAATTCAATGAATTAATGACATAAAAGTAGATGGGCAAAAAATTATATGGTGAAACCGGCGGTTTAGAAATGGACCAAACCGTTAGGTTTAGGTTTGAGTTTTTTTTCAAACCGTTCAAAATGGTTTGGTTTAGGTTTAGATTTTTCTCAAACCATTTTAAACGGTTTGGTTTGAAAATCTGTCAAAAACCGGTAAAACCGGACCTCTTACACCCCTAACATATGGGAATGAATTTAGGAGTACTTCAAGGTCACAAGTTCGGATCCATAGGTTGAGGAAAGCTATGTTGTACAGATGTTTTCTGTTTTAGAGCTCTTACATTCGTAGACTTCATAGAGACGTGTAGACTCTTATTTTTAGAAGAGAAAGAGGTATGAGAATTAGTTTCATTAAAGCCTCAACCTCTCATATTTCCAACAAGCTTTTATAATCATATCACAGTGTCAATTTTCTTAAACCCATTAGAAAAGGATAGAAGTTGGGCACTAGATTTCTCGAGATCACTAGTAAGAACCTTAATCTTAACCTCTAAGGATTCTTTCTTAACCCTTAATGGATTCAATCTTCTAGCAGACTTATCGAGTTTTACTTCTGAACACTTTTTTTCTAACTCAAGTTTATGCAATTTCTCAAAGGAAGAGCTATTTAATTTTATTCAATTTAAGGCACTCCCTAAACAATTCATCAAAAGCCTCATAAATGTCTCGCTCATCTTTTGGTTCTTTTTTTGAATAGTCAAATTGTTCTAGTTCTCATTTCTCTCATTCTCCTCTACAGTTTAACTCTTAACCATAGAGGCAAACGTCATATAATTCCACTCTTTTTTCTTTTATCCTTCCTAAATATACTATATACACCTTTAAACTTCTCAAAAAGTCTCTTATTATTTCTAAAGAATTTTTCAAATTACCTAACAAGATTGGCAAGCTTTTCATCCTTATGGTTGTCTTCATCAGTAATATCAAAGTTTAGGATGGCAAAAAATCCATCACCCCCATACCTAGAGGCCTGGCCTCGAACAAGACCGGGATTACCCTCTTAATTGGGTATTCGGGTCCGGTTCAGATCGAAAAATTTCGCTCCGAGGTAGGTATGGGTAACACTCGTCCAGCCTCGCCCCATCTTGTTTAATTTTTTTTAAAAAAAAATAAAAATTCAATACTCTAATTGGAAAATTTCATAAAATTTCATTAATTCTAATAGAAGATGACAACTAAAGTTATCTAAGGAATATGATAAACAATAAAAACCTTATTTTACCAAATATATTCATATAATTTAACTTTTTAAAATAAATAAATTAATAAAAAATTTAATAACAACGTTATTTTCTCACTTTAATGAAAATGGGCAATAAAATGAATTAAAAAATAAAAACTTAAAATAGGTACGAAATGAGACAAGACCCTGGCTCGTCCGGCCTCTCCTTAAATGGGTAATGGACTAAGTATGTGGTAGAAATCTATTCGGTGGGGGCGGTTTACAGGGGAACCCGTCCCGCCCCGAACACGCCCCGTTTCCATCCCTATCACTGGCTACCCCTAATGGTTTTTTGAGCTAAAGACTTGTTCTTCCTTGATTGAAGTACGCTAAGTTCATAGGTCTGGAGAGATTCTACAAGTTTTTCTATCTTGATGGTATCTAGGTCTTTGCTTTCCTCAATAGAATTAACCTTAGGTATAAACCTCTTAGGTAGAGATTTCATAACCTTTCTTACAATCTTAACCTCAGGGATTCCTTCACCTAGGTTGAAACTAGAGCTGGCTATATCATTTAATTTAGCATAGAAATTATCAAACGATTCATCGTCGGTCATTCTAATTTTTTCAAACATAGTGGTCAATTTCTGCAATTTAGAGTTTATTGGCTCCCTCATATGTGGCTTCTAATATATCTCAAGCATCTTTTGCATTTTTCACACATAGCCACTCATTTAAACTCTTCAGGCAAAATAACCATAAAGATGGCATGTATCCCTCTACTATTCAATAGACACTTATCTAAATCATTCTTAGACCAAGTGGAAACTTCTATAGTGTAACTACTTGCTAATCAATAGACGTAAGAAGGGTTCTCATTCTAACCTTCTAGTATACACAATTACTCTCAATAAATAATAGAGGAATGAAAAGTTATTGACTTGTTAAGATAAATAGGGATAAGGATCGCAATTAAGCTCTGATACCACTTGTCAGAAATATATATCATTTTTTTTATAACTAAATATGCAGAATTAATCAATAAAAGAAAACATCACTTATTTATTATTTCTAGATGATTAATGTTAAATGCAATTTAAACCCTAAGTTTAATAATAAAAAAATGTATAAATCAAAAGTATAAAAAGTAAATAACACCAGAAATTGATAAAAAAAGGAAAATCCCTTTAGGAACTCTTCCCAAGGATTAAAAACCTCTTGGCAAACCTTGCCAAAAAGATTCACTAAAAAAGTAAACTTACAATTGATCTAATAATTGCTAAACCTTAGCTAACACTGACCACCCAACTTGTAAATCACCGAATATATGTTCAGGATGAATTATGAAGAATTGATCAAGTGGTTGAATCAAAAGATCTTTGGATTGTGCTTTGGATCTTTAATAATACGATCTCTAATATGAAATAATGATTTAACAAACTTTGAGATGGACCCATGCTTGGGTATTTATAATATGAAGTTTTTGAGGTTGAATACGATTGGGAAATTATCTTAAAATTGCGAACTATGCTTTCTCGGATTAATATGCAGCTCGAGTGAACCCTTCCCACGCTAGCGAGCTGTGTGACCGTCACTCAAGCAGTAAGTTAGATTAAAAATTTTAAGATAAGAATAATCTACATATTTTTGGTTGACTTAGATTCAGGTACTCTAAAAATTAGAGAAGTAATAGGACTCTATTAACCTCATATGCTTCAATTTTAACTACTTTACTCCAAAATAGCTTGGTAGGACCAAACTCAACACCATAGATCTAACTTTATTTAGGAAAATCATATTCATTTTCTCAACAATTCCATTTTGTTAAAGTGTATCATTTTTATGTTATAAAATGCCATGCAAATTAAAAAAATCATTAAATTCATAATTGTAGAATTCTAGGCCATTATCTAATCTGTGATCGTTTTGATTTGCTATTTTTGTTTTTCATTTGTTAAAAATATTAAAGTTTCATCTTTAGTTGCTTTTTTAGAAAAATCATAAATGTTCAAAAAGGTATTGTTTAAAATTAGATTGAGTAATCAAAGACGCATGCCCCCACAAAGTAGCATGCAGATATTCAAGTAATTTGTTAGACTTATTAATTCCACGCAGAAAAGGCAATTTAACTTGTTTAACAATAACATATTGTTTACAAGATGTAAGTTCACAAAGTTTAATTTTGACAAAAACTACTTGATTAATCCTTTTCTTCCGTTGAGACCTAACCTTTTATGCCATCATTTTGCAAACGATAAGGGTGCGTTTTGGTTTGTTATTTTCAATTTTTTTTTTCAGTTTTACAAAATATTGAAAACGTGTTCAATCTAGCATTTTTGAAAATACATTTTCGAAAACAAAATTAAATTTATAACATAAAACTCAACATATAGTTTTGGGAAAATTGCAGCCACGGTACCAAACCTTTCGTTTATTAGCAGACTTTGCCTAAACTTTTAGTTTGTACCACCCACAGTCCCAAACCTTTCAAAACTATGCACCGAGGGTCCAAATGGATGGTTTCCATTAATTTCTCTGTTAGTTGAGTATAGGTCAACGGTCTGACCAATTGTTGAATAAATTTCAAAGGGTAAAAGGGGTGTGTATATATATAATTTAACAATAAAATAAAAAAATAAAAAGATTAAAACTAACCCACCACCCAAACCTAACCCTTTCTTCCCCATTCCCACAAATACCCCTTGCCCCAAAGTCGCCATCACTGCTACAATCCAAGCAATCGACCGCCATTGCCTACCTCACAAAAACCCAATTTCTTCACAGGCGTCCCCGCACAATGCGCATCTACGCAGCCGCACCAATAGGTCACCCCATTGGCGCCGCATACCGGATCCAGTCGGAAGCACTTTATGGGGCTGAAATCGGGTTTCAAATTTGCAGAGCAGAGATTTCCACCTTCTTCTTGGTCGGAGGGTAATTTGAGGAAATTGGGGCTTGATCGGGCGGTGGATAGGAAATGGGTGGCTAAAATAACGATTAGGATGAAAATTGGGTACGACGGTGAGGGTTTTCTGACGAACAATTGCATTTTTGGCTAGCTTTAACGGAATTAAAGCTCGTCGTTAATTCTTGCCCTTGGAATTCTCAGGATTACTGACCAAAATTTAATTTACTGAAATTTCCAAGTTTGGAGAATTGAAATATGAAACCCCTAGTTTGAAAATTTGGCTTCTATGTCTTTGGTTGTTTGGGGGTTGTGAACGAATAAGAGGAGAATTTTCAATTAAGCAAAGGATATTTCTTGTTTAAAAAGATGACAGACCTTTTCATTCGTTCAACAATGGAGATTATTTGTAATTATTATATATAATGAAAAATTGGAGAACATTTGTCCAATAAAAATGAGGTGGAGCCATCTAGTAGTGGTGGTTTTAGGTGGGTAGTGGTGGTTGCCTTAGGGTTGGCAATGGCTCGGCTCGGCCCTTAATGCCACGAGCTCGGCTCATGCTCGTGGCTTGTCCGAGCTCGTGGGCCGAGCTGAGCTTCGGCTCGTGGGCTCGCCTATTTTTTAAAAAAATAAAGAATAGAGTTTTAAAAATAAAAAGTGTTAAAAAATACAAATAATTTAACGAAAATAAAATTTTATTTTTTTTATTTATATCATATTGTAATTTGTAATACTTTTTATAAGGTATAAAATATTTATATAATGATATAAAATATTTATATAATGAAAACGAATTATTTTTTGAAATACATTTACAAAAAATATGTTTTTTTGATTTCTTTTTAAAGTTAATAAAATGTAAACTGTCCTCCTTTATCCTGGCTTGGGACTGGCTACATCAATTTTAAGTAGGCGGAGTTAAAAATTGTACACGAACAACTTGTTGTAACGTGTATAATTTAAAAAAAAAATTAAATTTAACGATTAAAAAATAAAATTTTTTTGATTAATATAATTAAATCAAATATCACTTACCTGACGACATGCAATTTCAGCGTATTTATCTTGTAGTCGAAAATGAGCGTCTTGCCAATCCTTCACACACATTAACGCTTCCAAAACATCTTCTTTCAGTCGGCTCCTAACATCAGTCAAAACCCTTTTACCTGCACTAAAAACAGACTCCGAAGCAACAGTGCTAACCGGAGGTGTTAATAGATCTTTCGCAATTGCAGAAACAATTGGCCAACGTCTTTCATACTTTCGCCAGAATTCAATTACTTCTTCTGAAGGTTTTTTAATTGTTCTGTCTGTTGGCATATTATGATTGAAATAATCAATTAATTCGGCAGGTATCGCATTTTGAGTTTCGACCGATGTTTGATGAGATGCAGATGTAGACGATATGGCACTAGATGAACACATTGCAGTTGCATCATATCTAAATGTATTAATGTCCTGAAATAAATTCATTATTTCCGCAGCATCTTCTTCAGTTTCAGCAGAAGGAGTAGGTGCAGTAGAGGGTACCCGACTAACATTTGCACCCATTCTTTCCGCATATAAATCATACATTCCACATAATGTTTGTTCTAAATTCTTATAGGTGATAGGTGTATCAAGTATTAAAGCTTTATTGATTTAATCAATTACATATTTAGTTCCCGAAATATTATATCGGGGGTCCATTGCGCATGCTAAAGGAAATAACATTGGCAGTTCTTCCCAATATTTTCTAAACTTTAATTCCATAGCAATTAAAATTTCACTAAAAGCAAGATCATTTTTATATTTATGGAATGTTCTTGCAATTATATAAAGGCATTCAAGCACCATACAACTTGTGGGATAATAAACGCCGGATAAAATCTTTGTAGTCTCATAAAAAGATGCCAAAAATCGTTTAACTTTCAAAGCTAAAATCCAATCGGATTCATTTAACATACCATCATCATCACTTCTAACATGTCTATTATTATAAAAGTCAGTTATTAAATTTTCGAAACCTCACATGATTTTAATAGCAAGTATGTAGAGTTCCATCTATGACCTACGTCGCTAACAAATGCTTTAGCAGTCATCACCCCTAGTTCGGCACAAAAATCTTCAAATGCTTGTTTTCTACTAGGAGAGATCGTAATATAAACTAATTCATTCTTAATCCTTTGAAGTTCATCCTTTATATGTTTTAAACCATCTTGCACAATTAAATTCAAGATATGACACACACAATGAATATGAAACAAATACCCACCAAAATCAGGTTGAAGTGTCCTACACAATTTATCGACGACTACCTTATTAACGCTAGCATTATCAAAAGTAAAAGATCGAATTTTACTCTCACAATGATATTCTCTAACAATACTGATAATAGTATTATATATATTATTAGTATTGTGAGGAAATTCAATAATTCTAAAAATAATAATTTTCTTATGCATGCACCAAAGTGGGTCTATATAGTGTGCGGTTGCAGCTATATATGCTCTTTTATTAACCCCTTCCCATATATCAGAAGTTAAGGATATAACACCCCCATATTGTTGTAAATCCATAATTAATTGTTGTTTTGAATTATTGAAATAATTTATTGTATCGGCACGAAGAGTGTTTCGACTTACTCCAACGTATCTCGGTTGTAGATAATCTTTCACGAACGAGACGAACTGTTGGTTGTCTGCAATAGCTAGAGGCAACTCAGTGGTGGCAACAAATTTCACCATTCTAGTTCGAGTCTCGTCCTCCGAATACACCCACGTAGATAGGGGTGAAGTTGTAGAACCGACGCCTGGACTACCAAATTGTAATTGTGTTTGACCAGCTGGAAGAAGTCCATGTCTGGCTGCACATGATTTGTAGTGGCGGCTGAGATGAGTGGTACTAATTCCTTTTTGCCATGCCAATCTTTGTTGGCAGTATTTACATACTGATTTAAATTCTGCAAGGCTATCAACGACTTTTCCCATTGAAATCAACTTAAAGTGATCCCAACATTTTGCTTTTATTTGGCCTTTCGCTTTCCCCTCGCATCTGGGATATTTAATTGCCGATCTTCATCTTCATGTTTCGCTTCGGGAACGTTAATATCATCCAAATCAATTGGAATGTGGCTTTCCTGACCGTGAATGTGAACATCTTCATGTATCGGTCTGTCATTTAGACCGGCAAATTCATTTGAAAATTGACTTTGCGGCGTACTTGGCGATTCTCCATGATGTGGCAATGGCTCACATTCTGTATCGAACAAGCTCTCAACAAATGAATGTTGATCCATTTCTGTGATTGTTTATGATGAAATCTTGACTAGATGAATATAAATGTAGTGAGATTGTGAGAATTGAGAATTTGATGAATTAAAATTGTAACTAATAAACTGGAAAAATTGAATTGATATTGTATATTTTGCAGCACAAGAGAGTAAAAACTCGATAATTGATATAATAAAAGAGAGTTGAATTCTTGGAAAAGCAATTGATATGAAATTTTTTTTTTTTGGGGAAAGGGGGTATTTATAGTTAAAAAAATGGGGGAGGGGGAGGGGGAGGGGGAAAGAAAAAAAAAAGTTCAGTGACCGTTTGGTCACTGAACAGGCTCGACGAGCCACGAGTCGCTCGCCCC
>NC_036244.1:10488323-10489533 GCF_002742605.1 Olea europaea var. sylvestris | reverse complement strand
TCGCCTACGGGCGACGTCCGTTTAGCTCGTGCTCGGGCTCGTGATTTCACGAGCCCGAGCCGCCCACGAGCCCCTTTTTCATGAGCCGAGCCGGTTCGGCCCAATTGACATCCCTAGGTTGCCTACCCTTTTAAGTTGGTAAAAAATTGGTCAAAATTCAATTTATTGGTGAACTAACGGTCAAACGGATGATTTCCATCCATTTGGACCTCCGGTCACGAGCCCGAGCTGCCCACGAGCCCCTTTTTCATGAGCCGAGCCGGCTCGGCCCAATTGACATCCCTAGGTTGCCTACCCTTTTAAGTTGGTCAAAAATTGGTCAAAATTCAATTTATTGGTCAACTAACAGTCAAACGGACGGTTTCCATCCATTTGGACCTCCGGTGCATATTTTTCCAACCACATTTTCAGCTCCCACCTCATGGTAAGCTAGAAAATGCATTTCCCAAATCATTTTTCTTATCCTTTAATTCATTTTACCTCTTATAGCAGTTTTTAATAAAATGTCCCAAATTTTTACAAAAATAATAATTCTTTCCTTATCCTTGTTCTTGAATTTAGACAATATCATAATTTTTCTTCCTGCTATCACGACCACTGCCCGTTTTAGAATGATAGTTAGATTTATCACTATTTTTTCTTTTAGCCATCAAGGTTTCTCCACCTCGATTTTTTTATTTTTTAAACTCAACTTTAAGCTCCAATGTCCTATTTCTTAAGACATTTATTATTATTATTATTATTATTATTATTATTATTATTATTATTATTATTATTTCAGTAGAGATCTTATATGTATCCTATTCTAAACCATGCTTTAGATCTATGTGCCCTTTATGTATAAAGTTTAATAAAATTACGGCAAGCAGATCTTTTGAAAGCTTTTCATCACCACTAGTTAGGTCTAGGGTCAATTTGGTAAATCTGTTTAAGTTCTCTTCTAAGTGAATAGATGTAGGGACAGCAAAAAAACCTGTCAAACCCAATATCTGCTGATCCCACCCTGAAATGTCAAAATTTACCTTCTTAATCGACTATTCAAGTGGAGGATGGGGCAAGGGATTTTGCCCTTTGGCAGCTACGGGTACAAGAGCCCTGGCCCGCCACGCCCTGTTTAACTTCTTTTTTTTTTTTTTAAATAAAGAATTCAAAAGTTTAATTGAAAAACTCCACAACATTTCATTAATTCTAATATAAGATGGTAATTAAA
>NC_036244.1:10452385-10487278 GCF_002742605.1 Olea europaea var. sylvestris | reverse complement strand
AAAAAAAAAAAAAGGGGATGATGTCCAATCAACCGTTGGTCGACCGAAAAAATAGAAGCTATGTCCGGTCGACTGGACTGCTCAATCGGTCGACTGACACTACAATTTTTTTGGGGCTTTTAAATGCCTCCCTTCTCCATTTCTTTCAATTCTTCTCATCCCCTTCATAGATCTCCTTTTATTCTCCCTAGATCTATCATTTTTCTTCGACGCACTTTTATCGCCACCGCCTCCACTGGATTATTAGATGTAATTTTATGCATATGTATAGTAATCTTTATGTTGGTCAAACATCTTAACCCCTCGTACTCTATTGTTTTTAATTTGCTTATGTATGTGGTATAAACTATCTTTTAGGATTTGCGTGTTAAATTAAGGGAGAATTTTGTATTATTCTATTTTGATTTTAAATGCTATATCTTTTTGCTTATGCTAAAAGTGGAAAATGAAGTGAGATGATTATGTATGCATTGAATTGAAAATATGCTTAAAATATATGGTTATTGATTTGTAAAAGATAGGGGGAATACAAATTACATTATAAATTTATAATGTATATTCCTTTGATATGAATTGTTCAATCTTGTCTTGCAACTCATCTTGTTTGTCTTAATCAAAAAGGGAAAAATTATTGTCATATGGTCGACTCATCGTCAATGTTTTGATCATAATGAACAAGATTAATGTTGCTTTTAACAATTTATTTTGAGTGATGATAGTTCAATGTTAAATTAATCAAGCATTATATTGGACTTGAAATAAAGATCAAAGTAGAAGCTAAGCATTCAAGTCGAATCATTTGAGATGACAGCTTAAAAGATAAACATCAAGAAAGATCAAGATTAAGAGCATGAGAGACGATATCAAAGAAAGATCAAGACGAAAAGTCTAAAAGGCAAACTTCGAAGATCACGACTTGATTTCTCAAACAAAATGTAAAGGTACTAATGTAAAGGTACTAGAACTTTGATATTTGACAATGAATGGTTAAGCTCAAAATCCTTCTATACATTAAAAATATTTTTTGTGCCCTAAAAGTCATTCGAATACAATGTTTTGATTAAATATAAAAAAGACTTCTAGAAATGGTATATGAACTTTAAAAAAATCTTTATCATGAAAAATTAATTAAAAAACTTTTTTCCATAAGTTCATGCACTTCAAAACTTTCAAATCGGAACAAATGTGGCCAAAACGTAAAAAGATCGCGCTACCGAGGTAGTCAACAACCCTGCGGTCGACTAGACCCCCTCCAATGGTCCAAAATTTGACCGTTTTGACATCTGATTTTTGCTGTACAAACGGCTATTTTGATCTTTCGGACAAAACGTAGTCAATTGGATGAGTCATTTGCAAATATAGATTTTTTGACGTTTTGAACTCTATAAATACACCACCTCTTGCATTCATTTCAACGCTTCTAAGAGCATTAAATTGAGATATTTTTTAGCTTTAACTTTTGTTCTCTACTCTTTATTTATCTCTTTCAATTCATTTACTTTTGAAAAACTTTTGATTGAATTTACTTTTGAAAATTATTTCATTTATCAATGTGTTTCATACCTAACACTTGAGCCTTATTCATTGCTATTCATTAAAGTGTTGGCCTACTTCTCTTATTGTACTCAACTTTGAATATATGTTTATTGTGAGAGAAGATTTCACTTGTAAAATTTACTCTTGATTGAATTTTGGGCCGTGTTGAGGTCCCGTAAAGTTTAACGTTATATAAGGATCTCTACTCTTTGGTTATAAGTCACCGGAAGCTTTGTAGAAGGTTGGATTGCACCATAAATCAATCAAATTTAGTGAAAAAGACCTAACTTGCGCCGGAGAGCTTGGTAACGAAGGTGTAGATCATTGCGTTGGATCAAGCCTACACAATTAAATAGTTTGCATTCTCTCTCCGTTTTGCTCATTGCATTTACATTACACTTACTATTTGAGTTTACTTTTAATCTTCACTTGATTTTGCATTTGTGCTTGTTTGTTTAAATTATATTCGGAATTAATTTTCGAAAAAGATTTAAAAACCAATTCACCCCCTCTTGGTTAGCTATTCTTGGACTTTCAGTAGCTGCTTTCATTGCATTGGACAAGTAAAAAGATCATGACATTCCAATTATATTGGACCGACAATTCTTAGCAACCACCCCAACCGTAATCGACATAAAAAAGGAGAAACTGATCTTGAGGGTGGATGACAAACAATGAACATTCAACGTGTGTGCTCCATTTGAGAAACCATCCAATCACAGACAATGCAATGAAATAGATGATGATGAGTGGGATAGACAATGATGATCCACTTGACTAACGTCGAAATTGGTACGAAATGGAATAGGTTGAAATAATTAGGGCTCTTCAAGATGAAAATGATGATTTCAAATATTTGGAGAGCACAAAGGGTATGCATGGATGGACAATGCAAGGAGTGGAAGACCAAAATTGCCCGACTAGAGCCATCAAGATCAATCTTTGGGCAAAGTCGAGCTTGTAAATTAAGAATTATGAAAGACAACCAATCTTTTTAACCCTTGACAGTATTTCACACATGGGCACGTTTCTCGAGTTTGCAGAACAATTAAGTCATCCATTCTCCAGGCTCTAAGTTAGAGCTTCCACCGTGCAATCATACGGGCCAGAACCATATGATTGCATGGTTTGGAGCCAGGGGTTAAAAAGCCAAAAAAAAAAAAAAAAAAAAAAAAAAAAAAAAAAAAAAAAAATAAAAATAAAATAAATAAATAAATAAATAAATAAAAATTAAAAAGGCTTCCAAACATTGATTTCTCTCCCTTTATTCCCAAAATCGATCGACAATTCTCAAATTTCTTCAAGAAATCAATTACCCAACATCAAATAAGGGAGCACATGAATCATTCAATCCACAATTCTTCATAAATTCCATCAAAATAAAAAAATGTAAGAATTCAAAAAAAAAAAAAAACCCTTCTTTCAAATTATGTTGACTGTTAACTATTAATGTGTGGAGTTAGCTATGTTAGTTATTGGTTATGATTTGTTGTAATTAATAAAAAAATCTGGGAATCAAAGAACATCCTCCACAAAAATTTAATTCTAGTTCAGGTGAATTATTGAATTTCGAATTTTTTAGCATTTTGGTATGGAGTCGTGGTGAACGGGATAGGTTATCGTTGTATGGATTAAATTATTGTCGTGAACAATTTTGGTCTTAAACATCTTCAAATTACATGAAAACACAAAAAAAATATATTATCGAATGCAAAATGTTCGATGAAATTACCCTGTGAACCTCATTTTGATATTTATTATTATTATTTTTTGGCTATAAATTTGCCGGGCTCCATCGTCCATTGACATATAACATCTTTGGGTAAAAAAGGTTTTAGTTGATTTTGGTATACTTTTTAGAGTCAAGGTGAGTTTTTCTTCTGCTTTTATTCGAGGAGAAAAATGTTTAAATTTAGAGATATTTGATAATTGTGATTTTTCATTTATTTGAGCGACAAAAGTGGGCATTTGAGAGTGCTTATATTGAAAAGAAATTTAATTTTACTTATTTTATGATTAATTTAGGAGAAAGTCCAATTTGGACAAAAGCAAATGAAAAAGGGACGAGTTATGATCAATTCGATCAAAATTGTACAAATCTTGAAATTGAGGACTATTTTATTGAATTTGAAAGTTGAAGACCTTTCATTCAATTCGCAAATGAATCTGGATGAAAGAGAAAGCAATGTAGGGACCAAATTACACAACATGCATAGTAATTGACTGTTGCGCGCACAAAGTCATTTGATGGGCGATCCACAAAGGCAGAAATTATAATTTTGGTGAGCAATTCATTATCCTTATATGAACCCAGCACAAGAAATTGTACGATCGCATACGGTTTGAGAAAAAAAGTCCCAAAATCCTAATTTGAATAGGGGGAAAAAATCAAAATCATGTATTTAGCATGGACAATTCAAAAATCAAATTTTAAGCTTAAATATGCATAAATCAAGTATTAGCTAATTAATTAAAAATAGTTATTAATTAAATATAATAAGATCACAGATATACAATTATTGGTCACATGTATATAATTATAGGTCATAACTTATTTATTGGTCACATATTGTCAAATTAATTGGTCACATATTATTTCGAAGTCACAACTCAAAAATTTTATAGGTTACAATTCAAAAAAATTTTAGGTTACAGTTTGTCTATCGATCACACATTTTCAAATTTGTTGGTCATAGAATATATTTTAATAAAAAATTATCGAATTTTAATATCACATTTTAATAGTTAGTCACAAAGAACCAAATAATTGGTCACTTGCACCCAAACACCCAGTCCCATTCCCGATCCACCACCGGTACTTGGTCACTAATCACCCCCATCACAACCACCAACAACAATAACAATAGCACAACACCGTTGCCCCCAACATCACCACCTCACCACTATCACGACCACCATCACCCAGATCTGAACACAGCACCACCACCGCTATAGTCACCACCATCACCTTCACACCAACACCAACTCACCATGCCCTCAACAACCAAGACTTTCCCTTCCACACCCCCATGGCGATGCTGCATAAGAAGTCGCTACGGCGGCTGCAGCACCATCACTCAACAACCACCAATATCACTACCACCTCACCACCGCAACCACCACTAAAATATTCATTAGTAAAACCGAAAGCAAGTAAAACCACCCACAACTAACATCAAAACAATAACCCAAAAAAAAAAAAAAAAAAAAAAAAAAACCCCCACCGAAGATGCGCGTGAACTGGTCCCGACACCCATGATCATATAAAAAAAAATAGTATGTTCTGCGAGTTGCAACGTCCCCGTCAAATAACAGATTCAATATAATTATATTCGGGGGGGGGGGGGGGGGGGGGGGGGGGGGGGGGGAGAGAGAGAGAGAGAGAGAGAGGAAAGAAGATGGGAAGAGAGAGAAAATAATTTAGGATTTTAATTGGGTGGAGAGTGTATAAAAATTAATTTGTTAATAGTATTATATATATTTACCTGATTTTTGAATAAGTAAACTTTAAACATAATTTTTGAAATTCAATATTTAATAGATGTACGGATGTAATATCCACTTGAATCAAACTCCTATTCCATATACATTTGGACTCGTTTTTTAGAGTTATTTTGTGCGACTATATTAATTTTAGTCATTTTTTTTTTAATTTGCCACATAAGTTTATAGAGAAAAACACATTGCATTTAAATATTTAAGGAGCCAAATCAAGGGATATCAAGATTTGTACTTGGAGGAAATGATTCTTGGTGCAAGATCATTTAATTTCCGTCATCTTTGTTTCAAAACACGACGTTGTACTCAATTCTCTTTATTTTTCTTTTTATCATTATGAGTAGCTAATTCGTGGCTAGGGTAAACAATGTAATCTAATGGGGCCCTTTAATATCAATTTTCAAGTGTTAGACTTTACTTGCAATTCTTAATGCAATGAGATAACTAGCTATTATTGAATTAATTTGTGATTTTGTAACAAACCAAGAGGTAATTTATACATTTAGACGAAGTAGTGGAATCTTGCAATTGGTGTAAAATGTAAGGGATAAGCTTTTATGATTCTCGCGATCATATTAATGGAATTATTAGAAATTGAGTGCATCTTAGTTGAGACTTACTCAGATTCATATAGTGATATGGCGAATTGATTTAACTAAACAAAATTTGTTCGAACTCGAAAGTAATAAATTGATTAATTAAAAAGAATTCGATCGAATATTATATTAGGAATGTATCTTGAAATACGAATTAATTGTAATAAATAGGTAAAACTGCGTGTCGTAACTTTCTCATTTTTAAATAAAACCCCCTAATTTGATAATATTGTAAACTTTTAGATATGTTTAGTAAAGTTAGAGGATTCAGGTAATTAATCAAATTATTTTTATTATTATTATTTTTGTCAATTAGGAGGTAAAATAGTAAATCAAATATTAAAAATCATCCATGAGGAGACAATAATATGAACTCATATATCCACTTTATTACTTACTCATTATATCATACACTTGCAACAGAAATCACGTAGAGATATGAGGTGAAACTGAGCTTCGCTAGGATGAGCATATAGTAGATTCGGTAATGAACTAATTTTGGATCCAAATCAAGTAAATATTAAAATAAATAGGAAGATACAAATAAATAAATAAAAATTCAACTTGTCTTAAAGACATCATATTAGTATAGATTATAAGGTGCAGTAGAAACTTAACATTTCTGTTAATGAAACGATTTAGTTGCCCCCCGCCCCTCCCCACCTCCCCAAAACCATATTTTGGATTTGAAAGGAATGGTGAATCAAACAGGATTGGGCCATCTGACCAAATTAACTATATTTATTTTAGTAGTTGTTGAACCTAATCATTTTAAAAATAGACCAATAACGTGTTACATTCCAATGACAGTTAATTATTTGATTAAATTAAATTAAATTGCAATCATTTCCAGAATTCACTTTAATTATCCAATTTATTAAAGATACTCAATTAAGAAAATTGCAATAATTGCATAATAAGTTTGGAACTTTTGCTGCTATTTTCTTACTGGGAAAAAAAATAGATGAACTTTGCATGGTGTAATTTTACTTAAATATTTTAACATGAAGAATAATATCATTGCTGTCTCACAAAAATTAAAAAAATTGAGACACTCTTTTGATCCCTTTTCCCCAAGATTATTCCTCAACATTTCTTATCAACTTCCAAGTCAATTCGTCCCTCATAGTCAAATCTTATTCTATAAAATTTGCAATATTTACCTGTTGATCATTATTCTTTTTTAGTCATAAATGTTGGCTACTTGGCTTATACCCAGTCAAATTATTCATACCGTCAAATAATAGCTGTATGTGTTGGTGCATTTTAATATTAAACTTTATTTATTATATTTTCTTCTAACAGGTTTGTAGGTTTTGGGAGTTAGGAAAGTGAAGAGGTTGGAGGTTTGCAAAATGAAGGGTGAAAAGTTTTATGTGTTTATGACACCTCTTTGTTTTGGGTGGTATATTTTTACCTATAAATAGAACAATTCCTTAGTTATTCATCACCAACACAACAATCAAAATACTCTCCCCACATTCTCATTCATTTTCTTTGAGAGATTATTGAGCAAAGAATGGTGCTTCTTTTAGTGGAGCTTTGCGCTTAACTACTTTTGTATAGTATATATGAGCTATATGATGAACAATTGAGCTGTTGAATCCTATAGGTGACAAGTCATAGATAAGGTCTACTGTGCTGTGTTTTAGGCTTTGCCAACCGAAGAGGGCTTGGTCAATTGATAGTTAGGATCAACTTGAGTGACAATTCCTAACATGCTTCTATAGTACCACGCGAACTGTCAACCTTCTAGAACTTGTTTGAACAAAGCAGAGCAAGAAAAAGCCCTTTGTAGAGTACCTTGATTGTTGGAGGACCTCGTGCTTAATTGCAAAGAAAGAATTAGCGAAGCATCTTCCATCGATACGTGTGTAAAAGGCATGCATTGAGGATCACTCTATAATCTCCAAGAAAATATGTCCCACTCCTTTGAAAAGTTGGCAACACGCGCTCATGATTTGGAGCTCCAAATTGCATGACATGGAAGTTACTTGCCTAGTGATCAATGTGACGAAGGGGATCCTAAGAAAAAATAAAGAAAGACGTCAAGACAGATAAGTTCAAACAAGCTATGATGATCTCTGCCATCCCTGCAAAGATAGTCTTCCAAAGGTTGAGCTCAAACCTAAAACCAAAGCTAAAGTTTAGACCTAACAAAGGAAAAGTTCAAAGTAGAGGTCATGTGACTCGGAAAGAACTTGAAAAGATGAAGTACCCATTCTCAGATTTTAAAGTTTCTAAAATTCTAGTTCAACGCTTTAAAACAAAAAATAATCAAGTCTCAACATTGATTATCTTAAATATTGTAAATTTCACAGAATCATTAGACAACCAATGGAGAAGTGTTTCATCCTGAAAGATCTTATAGTTCTCTTAGACAAATAAAATAAGATCAAACTTGAAATCGAATAAAATATAATAATTGCTTGCTCGATGATTTCATTTGGGTCATTTCCATATACGTACATGCTAATAAATCCTTAGTTGAAGATTTTGGATCTCAACTTCCAGAAGTAACAATCTCGGCGGAGTAGACATTCCCACATACGTACATGCTAATAAGTCCTTAGTTGAAGATTTTGGATCTCAACTTCCAGAAGGAACAATCCCAACGGAGTTTGATCTAGATGGAAAAGTCACCATTTATTACGTCTTTCCAGGGATGGTGAACCATGTGCACCCAATTGTCTAATGGAAAGCCCAAGAATTGCTAACCAAGAGGGGAGTGAATTGGTTTTCAAGACTTCTTGAAAAATTAAATCTAGATTTAGATCAGTGTGATAGGAAATGAAACAATTAGACAAATATGCAGAAATACACACAAACATGAAGTCAAATAAGAACAAGTAATGAGCAAAATATAAAAGCGATAAATAAAAGAGAGGGAGAGAGAATGCGAATGATGTAATTGTGGAGATTCAATCCAAGACAATGATTTACATCCTCGGTTACCAAGCTCACCAGCATGAGTAAGACCTTTTCACCATCTTGATTGATTTATGGTGAAATCCAATCTTTACAATGCTTCCGATGACTTACAAACAAGGAATAGCGATCCGTATACAATGTTGAGCTTTATGGGACCTCAACACGGCCCACACTACTGGGTTTTATGGGACCTCAATATGACCCACACTTTATCAAAGTGATTTTACAATAAAATCCTCTCTTGATAAATAATACAAGACAAATTAAGTACAAAGAGAGGTTAACACTTCAATGAATAGTAATAAATAATAGCTCAAGTGTTAAATGAAAAAAATTGATGAATATGATAATTGAATCTTAATCATTCAAAGTGTTTTAATAAGAAGATTATGAAGAAATAAATACAATGTAAGTTAAAAAAAATATCTCAATAAATTCTTTCTTTAAATGAATGGTTATAATAAATTAATTACTAAGAGAAATAAGAAACTTTGATGAATATGATGATTGTACAAATTTGATTAAATCAAACAAAGTTTTTAATATAAAAAAGTAGAAAGGATTATGCAATATAAGTGCAAAGACCTTCTTTAAAAATATATCTCTTTTAAGATTGATATAAATAAGTTAAGAACAAGAGAGATTAAAAACTTTGATGAGAGAAGACGATTCAAGAAGTTTGATTCAACAATCAAAATTTTTGCTATAAAGAAATAAATGAAATAAAAAAAAAAAATGTAATCTCAGGGAAGATTTTTCATAAATATATTTCACAAGGAAGCTCTCTTCATGGATTTTGTGATGAATGAAAGTGAAGTGTTATTTATACCAATCAAAACGGAAAAGTTCTGATGTTCGCTTGTGAAATAGAGACCAAATTAGCCGCTGTACTTTAGAAGTATGAACGGTTAAAAAATTTGACCATTGGCAAGCCGGACGTCCGCTTGGTCAACCAAACGTCCTGTTGACTTTTTCTTTTTTAAGAATTGTGATCCAAGTTCAAGTATGATTTTGAAAAATCAGCCTTACTTTTAATTAAAATATTTTCTGCAAATGATAGTGAAAATAACTTTTCATGCACAAAATAATTTTTGAGCTATTGAAAAATCAGTTTTACTTTTGATTAAAATATTTTATGCAAATGATAATGAAAGTAACTTTTTGTGCACAAGATGATTTTTGAACTTTTGTCATTCATTACTAAAGATCAAGTGTTATACATTTACATATGATCTAGAAAAACTAGTCTTTTATCTTGCTTTGAAGTTTCTTTCATGTTTGGCTTTTGAACTTCTCATCCTGATCTTTCTTTGATGCCGTCTCTCATGTTCTTGATCTTGATCGTTCTAGGCATCTTGATCTTTCATAGCATTTATCTTTCAAGCTCTCTTCTCGAATGATTTGACTTGAATGCTTAACTTCCACTTTGATCTTTGATTTCAAGTTCAATATATAATGCTTGATTGATTTAACATTGAACTGTCATCATTCAAAATAAATTGTTAGAAAAAATATTAATATTGTTTGTTATGATCAAAACATTGATGATGAAGTCGACCATATGTCAACAATTTTCCCCTTTTTTATTATGACAAAAAGATGATTTGCAAGGTAAGATTGAACAATTTATATCAGAGTATACATTATAAATTTATCATGTAATTTATATTTCCTCTAACTTTTACATACCAATAACCATATATTCAAAGCATACATTCATTCTTTCCCACATGTTCATATATTCTAGGCATATTATATTTTCAATTCAAAGCATGTATAATCATCTCACTTCATTTTCCCCTTTTGGCATAAGCAAAAAAATATAACATTTATGAAAAAAAACACGGCCATAGGAAACAATAAAAGATTTTCCCATTTCAATGCTTTTCAAATCTATCTTACTCAATTTTTCCTTGTAGAATAAACAAAAAAATAAAATAAAAAAATAAAAAATGCACAACATATGTGATGAAGAGTATGTCATATAAGATCAACGCTTTAACCCCTCAATTAAACACAAGATGTCAAATATATGCAAGTTTAAAGAAGAGCATACTCATCACTTTATAGTACAAATATTAATCAAAGCATGAGTGATGAAATGAAGAAAGTATAATAATTTGGATGAAATTTATATATTTTCCAACCAATTATGCACATAGAATTAAGACATTTAATATGAATATAATCTAGCCACATACTTCAAATTCTTTGATAATTCCAATTTTTTCTTTAATGTTTGAGATAAAGCATTTGTAACCAAACAAATTTAAGCAAATTATTTTCATTTAGCATAGTCTTAATCATTTCTTTAGATGTGTAATTCTTCCTTTCTACAACCCCATTTTGTCAAGGACGAAATAGCCATTAGTTTGCACATATGAAATCCATATAAAAAGAAACAAACGTAAACATTTCATGATCGAATTAACATTATTAAATCACCGGCTTCCTCCATAGCATGTTGCATCATCCTCGACCATCATCCAGGCTCCAAGGAAATCCATTCAACCTGTACGAAGGGAATTAACCCATGGGTTTGAAACTCAATAGACATCATTGGTGTATTTCGTTATCAAATTAGAAATTTCGAACTATAGATTCATACTATCGTATGTAAATTTATTTTTGGCAAAATCCAATTACTGTAGCATTATAATAACACGTAGAGTCAAAAAATGATCATTCAAACAGTTGTAGTACCGAAGCACCGTACTCGGAGGTACCATTTCATTCAAACATTTATCGAAAAATCAAATTTGAAAAAGAAATAAACACTTGCACCTCTATCTATCTTGAATTTTCTTAGATATAAAAGAACAAAATGTGTAGAAAGCCTTTCTTCTTCTCATCCTTGTTATTCCTTTAAGTTTAACTTGACATGAAATATAATTTTTTGAGAGAAAATAAGAGTAAATTCGGATTTGAGGAGGGGTGTAGTGAAAAAGTGACATTTTTCTGTTTCTAACCTTCTTTTCTAATGAAAAACTAAATGGGGGAGTTTATTATCATTAAATTTGTTAAATTTGGTGTTTAACTAAGAATTTGAAGAGTTTCTAAGCCATAAAAAAATAATTCATATAAAAAGTTTTGTAAAAACATATACATGCATGGTGAATTCGACTATGGGTTGCTTATATGAAATACTATGTAGATGACTATTGAGGTAACCCAGTTATTCATTAAATCTTTGTAATCAAATTTACTTAAACTTAATCTTTTAAATTGTTGGGCTTTTAATTTACTTATGGCTTGAGATTTCGTAATCTTAAATGGGTTGAGCTTCCATAGCTCGTTTCTTAAATGGGTCAGGCTCGTGGTGCTAAATTATCACAAAATAATAGCCTAATTTCATTTAATTTCTCAGGCTTCTACAAGTGAAACCTCAATGGGAAGCCCAAATTTTCTCCTTACAAACATAGCACAACGTAAGGCAATATTGAAGGTAATTGTTGAACTTGGAGCACAAAAAAATTCTTTTAATACGAAAGAAACACACTAGAAGCGGTAACCTCACTTTTTTCTCTCTATTTCATTCCACAACTTCTCCTCACTGCTCACTCTTTTCTTTCATAGTAACACACCATTCATGCATCCACAATACACACGTCTACCTTGTATTTATAGGTGTTGAGTTTTCGAGTCTAGAGTATTCCATTTACCGTTAAATAGTATTCTCTTGCAAAATTTCAAATGATTTCTCCAGATTTTTCTATAGCTAAGGAGGAAATAAAAGATTGGTAAAATCCTAGATAATTCTATAAAATTCATGCCAAAGTCGATGATGATCTTCAATAATCTCTTTACCAACTTTTTGATTTAATTTTCCTCTTCTTATTATTCCCAATCGTTCTCGAAACTTTTCAAATTTTGATGCACCAAGTCCTTTGGTTAACACATTTGTAATTTGTTCTTTAGTGTTGATGCACTTCAAATCGATCTCTCCTTTAACCAAATTTTCTGTGATGAAATGATATTGCACTTCGACGTGCTTAGATTCTGTGCAATACACATGATGAAATGATATTGCGCTTCGACGTGCTTAGATTTTGTGCAGCACACTGGGTTTACTGCTATACAAACAACTGATTGGTTAGTGCAATATAATTTCATTGTATCCCTTACCTATTGATGTAGATCCTTCATCAACTATATTAGCTACGTATTTTCTTGAGCTCCCATTGCTGTTGCACTATATTTTGTCTCAACAGCTGACCAAGACACAATTAGTTGTTTATTACTGTACCATGATACTACAGTTGATCCAAAATTGAACATACCGTGTTGATCATCTTGTATTTCTATATCCAGCATATTTCACATCACAGCAATTGACAACCTTGTAATTTTTATTTTTCTTATAAAAGAGTCTATAATCGATTGTTCCATCTCTGGCTTTACCATAAAGTGTCTTACTATCTTAACTGCATATTCAATATTAGTTCGTGTCAACTTCAAGTAGATTAAGTTTTCCACTAGTAGTCGATACAAGGTTGAATTTTCCAAATCGTTGCCTTCATCTACACCTAGCTGGAATTAATCTCATTTGGTGTCTATATCGGTTTGCAATTGATCATTGCAAACATCCGTAGGAGATCTCTGGCATACTTATACTAACACATGCGTAACATTTTTATATTATTCTTTCCATCTTAATTCCTAGAAAATGATTTAGCTCTACAAAATTTTTCATTTGAAATCTCACCTGCATATTCCTTCTGGCTCGTTATACTTCATCTTTGTCTTCTTCAGTGACGATGAGATCATCCACGTACACTAGCACAATTGTTAGTTTTCCATTTTGTGGTTTGGTGAATAGGCTTGAGTTCATTGGTTCTACTGAGTATCCGCTTTGAACTAAGAATTCAATTATCTTATCATACCACGCTCATGGCACCTGTTTTGACGTATGGAGAGCCCTTCTTCTGCTTGTAAACATATCCTAGCTTTCCACTATTCTCAAATCCCTTTGGTCGGTCCATATATATGTCTTGATCAAGTTCTCCATGGGAAATACAATTATCACATCTATATGCCACAACTTCTAGGACTTAATTGCTTCTAAAGCTATAAGCACTTAAACTATGGTGATCTTTGCTACTAGACTAAATATCTCATCATAATCCAATCATATTGCGGTGAGAATCCATGAGATATTAGCGGTGCCTTGTATCTTTTCATTGATCCATTAAGATATTATTTTACTTTGTATACCTACTTGCAAGATAGAGGCATTACTTTGTGCGGTTTTGGAATCAAATCCTAAGTCTCATTCTATGTCAGATCTATGGACTTTTCTTCCATTACCTTTCTCCACTTCTTGTGTTGGATTGCTTCTTCAATGTTCTCTAAATCTTTGACACTCGTCTTCTTCTACTTCTGTTTTAGCATACTTAGGGATTTTGTTTTCTTTGTCTATTTGATTTTTTCAATTAAGTTTGTGGAATGGTTCATACCTCAACCTCTTTTTGTTGGCTTAGCCTAATCTTCTCTGCTGTTGTTTGATGCATAGCCGTCTATAAAGGATTTTATATTGTGCCAGTAGACTCTTTTTCGTCACTTGAATCTTGTAATTTTTCTCACATTTCTTTTGAATCTATTAGCTCCACTCTTTGCGGTGTCCATCGTGATGATGCCTCATCAAACTTCATGTTTTTTTGATACATAAAAACGATCAAATGTAGGGTCACAACATTTCAATCCTTTCCTTTAGCTGTTGTATCCCAAAAATATACACCTGATTACCTTCTTATCAAACTTGGTCCTCTAGCAATTAGGCACAAATACGTAGCACAAGCTGTCAAAGAAATGAAAGGGACTAAGTGTTGGCTTTGTTTTCCACAGTTTCTCAAAATGCGATATGAATCCTAGCTTCGGTTATAGTGACCTATTGGTTACATGTGTTGTTGTCTTCATACACTTGGCCCAAAACCTCCTTTCTGATACGTTCTTTACACATAGCATGCTTTGACGCATTTCCGTAAGGTACCGATTCTTTCATTCTGCTATGCCATTACGTTGTGGTGTGTTTAGAGATGTCAATTGATGATGTATCTTATGTTATTGTAAGTACTGGTAGAATTCTCTTGATGTATATACTCCATTATCTATATGCAAGCATTGAATTTTATTTTTGACATCTCGTTCTACTTTTCTTTGAGCTCCTTAAATTTCATTATTGTCTCAAAATTTTCTTTTATAAAGAAAACCCACAGTACTTTCAGAATTCTTCAATAAAATGTCACCATGTAGCGTATCCCTCAAATTGATAGTTGTTTGATAGATCCAAATATGCGTGTATTTTTTCCAATAGGTATTGTCTAATAGTTGCTTGATAGGAGATTTTTCTTTATTCATGGCACGTAATAGAAGTCGTGTAGCTGCACCTGGCTGGGACTGAAATGAGGCTTGATTTTTGTCTTACCGTTGTAGGCTATTGGCAATCTTGAATTGTTGGCAATTTCAAGTATAGGCAGAGAACTTCTACTATGTAAAAATGAAAGATTTTTTTAATTGTAGAAGTTTTGTTCCTGTGTTTGAGATCATTGAAATCTATGAAACACCTTTGAGAGAGTTCAAGAAGTAGACTCCTGTTAGGAGATCTTTCCTTGGTAGCTCTAAACCATACACCTTGTATTTGACGTTGTATCCAGGGAACAATTGAATGTAGATTAGTTTGTTGAAGATATCTGTAGTTAAAACATTTTCATTTACTGCCCGAATGACATGTAACATGATTGCCAACTTCGTGGAGGATATATATATTTACTGAGGGATATGGTTAAAATAGTAGGACATCTTCGTTATCATGGAGGGTATAAGCATCAAAAAGGTAAAATCATCTTCAATGCTGGAATCATCCTCAAACTCTTTTAGATCATTAGAAAATTTTGAAAAATCTTCCTTGATTGAGAAGAGTGTATATTCACTCGGTAGATCATCTATCAAAAATATAGACCTACACCTATTTCTTCCAGACTTTCTATATAGAGATACGATTATGGGATTTGTTCCACTTCTCATTCTGAGAGAACTGTTTTGCATAATGACCCTTTCCCGGATAAAACATATTTTTGTAACCTACGCTTTCTTTCTACAAAAAGAATTTCCATTTTATCTTCAGAAAAAGGTGTGAAATACCTCTTCTGTTTCAAACATAAAAAAGAGTTTCTTCTTTCAACTACAGTACGATCACATGCATCCACTCCATCCACCATTGCATTTGATTTTCAGTTCAGGCTTATCACATGCAGAACCAATAATCTTACCTTGTTCTTCAAGTAGTTAAGGAATTTTAATGGTTACGTAGCTTTCACAATGCTGCCAAGCAAATTTTGAGTATTTCTCCGACTATTAGATTCTTGTGTCTAAGATTATTTGTTGCGGAAGCCCTCTCAAAAGATTTTCAAACGGTGGTTTTCCAGGCTCAGTCCAACGTACCTTTCTCTACCAACAACCAATCCAAAAGCTCCAAACCACAACCAATTGATTCACTTTGGTTGCTATTCAATCTTACCCACATAGGACAAGAAAGGATGATGATTTATCGTCACAAAAGCTAAGAGAAGACACCACAAAGGTATACTATGAAAGAACCACCAATTGCACACGTTATACCAGCATTCTGAATACTTCTGGACACCTTTTTTCTCACACAAAAGGGGGCAGCCGGGATTCTCTTGTTTCTTCTCTCAAAATCACACAATCATCATGTCAAAGTGACTAAGGTTATAACCAAATATATACTCTAGGGTTGGCTTTATGTTGGGTCATTAAAGGGGTAAACGGGCCAAGATTCAAGCCATCCATAAGGAATACAATTGGGCCGAGTGTAGCTCATGGACTTGGTTGTTGGACTTATTTCATTCATCGGCCTATGCCTATGAAATAATATTAACCCACGTTAACATCATAGCCCGGGATTTATTGGGTATGAAAAACCCAACAAATCTCCACCTTGATGCCCAATAAATCTGCAAGCAATAAAAAACACACAGTTAACACTTGCATAATCAAGGTAGCCAATAAAATTGGATCACAGACCTTACCTCGTGTTTCCAACTTGAAACACATTCATACATGCTCCATGTACTCACTGGGGCTAAGGTCAAAAAACACCAAAGTAGAAGCAAATATTTAACAGTAAACAATCAAGAGCAAATACACATGCGATGACGATATACTATAGGATAACACACACAGATCTTTTCAGAAACATGTTCACATAGAACCATAGATTAACACCAAGTCAATCAAATCACGGTCAACCACATATACAACACATGCATAAATGACCCTAAGAAAAGATCTCACCACACTTATCCTATCCCATTCCGTGTTGCTCATACCTCGAGAACACATATCTCCTCTCATCGCCCACCACGCTCACTAGACAGATCACTCAACTCATATCTAACTGGTAAGTTACAATAGATCCTAAGTCCACGGGATAATCCTCTATCTCCACATCACTTCTCCCAACCTACTTGGATAATGGGTCTCCACCTAACAGAAGTGATAGAAGTGTCTCTCTCACACTCCACCTGATCAGAGTCTCATTCCAGATAAAGGATCCTAGACATTTGATCACATCTCCACTCATGATCCAAATGTCACACTCCAAATTCCCGGTACAAACCACCATGTACCCCTAGGCATCTATACTCCACCTTACCAAAAGACACACAACACACTGTTAATGCATCTCAAATTCACTATGGCAAATTAACACCTTTCAGTGACCACAAAGGTTACTCCAATCACCAAATCTCCAAAAAATCCACAAAGAAAATAGTGAAGGTGGCACTCTCAAAGAGAATCAAAGAAAGAGTCGGTTACTTCACAACACTCACAAAGGAGGCTCACAAAGAGGAAGAATATAACCCTAACATGGCTGTCTCACATAATCTTACAAAACACACAGGCTCACAAAGATAAAGGAGAGAAACGACTGCCCAACTTTCTTCTCACTACCACACTCTCACACCACTCACAGAGCAAATAGAGTATGCCACAAAACTTAACCCACTATGCATGAAAACATATTACACAAAGTAATAAGTCACTCTAATTCATGCAATTACACATATCAAACATATTGAAAATGTAAAATCAACATCGCAACAGAATTAAGTGACCACATACATGCAGAAAGGATTACACACAGATGCAATGCAAGAACCAGGTTTATTCTCTCAATAAACCTCACTAGGATCACTACTCGACCCTAAAGTCATATTCGCCTTGTCTCTATCCTCATCTTTCCTTTTATTATCATCCTAGGACAATCTCTTTCAACTATATCCAAATTTCACCACAGTTAAAATATATGTTATTTTTTGCATTTACCTTAGACTTACATTTGCCACCAATGCCAAATAATGACCACAAGTAAAGTATGAACATAATTCACATAGAATAGTCCAATAAACTTTCCTAAGGCCACATGCAATTCTAATAATGTAGAAAAATTGACAGCAAATTCACAAAGAATTTAAGGCAAATAATTAACAAATAATTCCTAGGTCTAGCAACAGGCAATGGTTACCACTTCATGGTAACCCCAAACCTAATGTCACCCCACATGATGATTCTAATGCAAAAAATAAATTACTCTATACATTTATTTCAACTGCAATAATAAAAAGTAAAAGATATGATACCAAGTGGACCACGTCTGAAGGTCCGTAATATCGAGAGATGTGAATTCACCACTTCAGGACTATCACTATTCATCCTAAAGTCTCTGGAAACTACAGCAACCAAAAAATCACGATCGAGTCCCGAACGCCCGAAGAACAACGCTATCCAGATTCTTCTGCGTACCCTGAAACAGAAAACTTTCAACACAAAAAATGTCAGAAATAATGAGAGGAACAAACTGCTTGAAGAGACCATCGCCAGAAAACTCTTCACGCGCCCGCACGCTCCCGACCAGTCTCTGCGAGTGGCCTCCACGCTCCGCCGCCACGCGTCGCTGCCTTCCACACGTGCCTAACCTTCTTGATCGCCTCCCCCTGCACGTTACACCAGTGGTTTCCGTTTCCCCAAACTCCTTCTGGATTGGTCAAAAAACACCAAAACAGGGACTGATTTTTAACAGTTTTCTGGACAGTTTTTTGATCTGATTTCTGCTACGTTTTTGCCTATTTTCTGGACGATTTTCGATGGATTTCACGAGCCAAAACCTTCACCTTGAAGCTCTTATACCAATTGTTGCGGAAGCTCTCTCAAAAGATCTTCAAACAGTGGTTTTTCAGGCTCAATCCAACGTACCTTTCTCTACCAACAACCAATCCAAACGGCTGCAAACCACAACCAATTGATTCACCTTGGTTGCTATTCAATCTTACCTACGTAGGATAATAAAGGATGATGATTTATCGCCACAAAGGCTAAGAGAAGACACCACAAAGGTGTACTATGAAAGAACCACCAATTGTACACGTTATACCAGCGTTCTGGACACTTCTGGACACCTTTTTTCTCACACAAAAGGGGGCAGCCGGGATTCTCTTGTTTCTTCTCTCAAAATCACACAATCATCATGTCAAAGTGGCTAGGGTTATAACCAAATATATACTCTAGGGTTAGGCTTTATGTTGGGCCATTAAAGGGGTAAACGGGCCAAGATTCAAGCCATCCATAAGGAATACAATTGGGTCGGGTGTAGCTCATGGACTTGGTTGTTGGACTTATTTCATTCATCGGCCTATGCCTATGAAATAATATTAACCCACGTTAACATCATAGCCCGGGATTTATTGGGTATCAAAAAATAAAATTATCGTCCTGAATAAATCACGAAGTTTCATTACCAAGAGGTTTACGCAAAGAATTTTGAAATGTGTGCCTGAGATTAACATTGTCGATGCCGCTTAATGCATATAATCTCTTTGTCAGTCTTTTTGAATTGTAATACCCTGAGCTTCACGTTATACATATGGCCAATATGATTCATGCATTTTCATGCTAATTACATTGTCATTTGCATCGATTTCCTAATTGCTTTCTCTTAAAACGATGCATTCGATCATCAAGACTTTAAAATCTTTACATGGTGATAATCTTTGACTCCTTGACCTAGGTGGTGAATTTTATATTGAGATATGATAGAAGATTAGGTTAACTAAGTGTTGGAAATTGGTTTGGTAAGCAATGGAAAATTGAGAAGGTCGGAAATTAGTATCGACAAATGTTCAAGCTTTCATTTGGTTGATCGAGGTCACCTTAAACCCTAGATAGGTAATTGACATATTTGGGATATGAGGCATGAAGTGACATGATCACAACACAATAATATGTCTCATATGATGTTATAAATATTGAGGTGCAAATTGTTGAAATCGGTTGAGAATCGAGTGTCAATCGGGTAAGTAATCAAATGAACAGTTAAGGAATTGGCTCTATAATATGTTTTGGGATATTAAAGCAAGTAAAATGGATTTTTAAGACATTAAAATAAGCCTAGAAGACTTGATTTATACCTGCAAGGATAGATGTAAAATTGGATTTTGCTATATGGAACACCTTGATACGTAGTACACATCATGCCTATTCATTTGTCTTTGTAATGGTCAATTCCTTCATTCTTAAGCATTATTCACGTCTACCACTCCTTTAAGAATTCTTATATGTGGTATATTATCCCTAAATTTCATAAAAAATCCCCCAAGGATAAGTAGGAAATCAGAATTTAATCAAAGGAGACAACACCTACTTAACATGTGACGACTTGTTCCTTCAACCTTAAGCCTCCAACACATCTTATAAGTCCTTACCACTTTACACAAGATACATATAACTCTTCTAAGCCACATATGGCTCCATATAGTGCAAGGGAGAAGTCAAAGTTGGCTGCAAGAAGCCACCTCCTACTTAGACAGCTCATGCTAGGAGACTTATCACTTTAATATATAATTGCTTCAACCTTAAGGCATCCATCACGTCTTCTAAATCTTTAGAACTTTATATGGGATAGATATGCATCTCCTAAGTCACAAATGACTCCATATAAGATAGGAGAAAAGTGAGATTTGGCTACAAGGAGCCACATCCCTCTTGGACACCTCATGCTTGTAGAATACTTGTCTTGTAATCACAAATTCCTTCACCTTTAAGTATCACTCACGACCCAAATCCTTAGGACTCCTTAAATAGCTCCTAAATAAGATATATGAATCTGAAAAGATAACCCCAAGTGACCCCAAGTGGACGTGAAAGCAAAGGAAGCAAAAAGGGATAAGAAAACAAGAAGCTGGAATTTCTGGACAGCTTTGTTACTTCACGGTTTTGAGGTTTGCATCTATTATTTCTTAAGGGATTTATAATTTATTGAACATCTGAACTTGATTGTGATTAGATTGGAGTGTTTTTTAATGATTTTATGATGCCAAAATAGGGTTAATTAATTACAAGAACTTGAGGGAAAACAACCTGGGCAGAGATGTAGGTTGCTGGATTTGAGTAGTTTATACTTTGATTTTGTGATAATACTTAGTGTGTAACTTATATTTATCAATATGAACATTTTTATATGTAAGTATGAAGAGCAGAAATTATTTTTAATGGCCTAGAATTCTATTGATATCATACTAATAAAATGGAAACCGAAAACAGTCAAAGGGAAAAACTGCCTGATTTTGTGCAGTGGAAATTGGACTGTTTTTGAAGCTCAAAACACTTCATTTGTCACAACCTTATGACCTGATTATCTTCACATACATGTTATAGAAGTGTGTTAAAAATTTGGGAGTCGTTGGATATAGTTAAGGGGGTGAAAAAGGATTAGAAAAATAATTGGATGTAATAGAAATCTGAAAACAGATTCTGCCCATTTGTGTTTTTAATATGATTTCAACCTTTACTTATCTATTAATTATCTCTTGGCCCTAGAAATAGATTCTAATGAATACTAGGTTGTCGACAATAATGGATGACGCTGACGCTCATAATTGGACTCGAGAAATAGCAAGACTTATGGGATTAATTTGAAATGCCATCGGTAATTTGAAATAATGATTTCATCTAAATTGTTTTGGCGTGAATGGACGTATTTTGGGATTATGTGTATTAAGGTTATTAAATAGAGGATTGTCTTTAATATTAGATGGTAAAATGGTGATTTTTCGATAGTGGCTAGCTAAACCTAAAACGCTCCTCACATCTCAAATATTAACAAGTATCGGTCAACTATTCACAACATTGACCTTGGTTGGTTTACTTCAATCCCATGGACAATTACTAAATGACATACAAATACCACACAATCTAGTCAAAATTAACTTTTTTTTGAGTTTGGTGTAAAGGTGTTCCTCATATAAAGTATCTAACACTATCCTCACATATTCTCTGTGTCGCTGAGCATCCATAGAATATACCAATATATCATCGATAAATACATTTATAAACCGATCTAGATGCTGTTGAAATACTCAGTTCATCAAGTTCATAAACACTATATGATGTGAACCCCATAGCAATGGAAACTACGAAACCCACAACGAGATTGATGCGGAACCCAAGAACGCCAATACTAATCCGATTTTGGATCTTGAACCCAAAGAATTGAACCAAGAAACCCTAGATTAGCGAAGAACCTAAAACCCCTTTATAACAATTAAAAGAACCCACAATCCGATTGATTAGAACGCCACAAGAAGTTGATTCTTGATAAGTTCCAAGATTGTTCAAGAAGAACAATAGATTGAAAGAATAAATTTCTCTCTCTATAATATTAATTTAAAGTCAAAGTTCAAAGGTTCTTACAATCACAAGTAATCTCCTATTTATACTAATGAATAAAAATGTCCAAAACCATCAAATTATGGTAATAATTTGATTCCATAATAATTCTATCGAAACTAGGAAATTCGGCCAAAAATAGAAAATCGTCAATTTTTTTGGTTTATGCGGCCGCATGGTATAAATCCATGCGGTCGCATGGTTTAACTTGAGTTGGAGTTTTGGTTTTCAGGAACCATGTGTGCGGCCGCATGGAATTTTGCCTGTGTGGCCGCATGGTATTGTTTTCTGCCTCCGCTTTCGTTGCTTGATAACAAATTGATCCAATTCGATTCGACCTTCGACCCGAAGATGAAAGTTGCCCCATTTTGGGTCCCGAACATGGTTCCATCCATGGTTTCTTGAACGAGCAATCCCATCGCTTATTTCACTTGCTTTGCCCTTGATCGCGTCATTGGTCCGCCATCAACTATCAATGGGTCTCGTCTCGCACTTGCCTTCATCGGGCTCGACTCCTGGATCATATCATCCATTCCCTCTTCAAAAGGATTCGTCCTCGAATCTAAACTTACATCAAATAGAGAGAGGTCAGATACATTAAAAGTAGCCGAAACATTGTACTCACCTGGTAAATCCACTTTGTATACATTGTCATTGATCCTCTCGATGATTTGAAACGGTCCATCGCCTCGCGGTTGCAATTTTGACTTCCTCTGTTCTGGAAAACGCTCTTTTCTGAAATGCACTCAGACCCAATCTCCAGGCTCAAATGTAACGCGTCTTCTTCCTTTATTTGCTTTTGATGCAATCAGCTTTCCTTTCTCTTCGATCTGCATCCTGACCTTTTCATGGAGTGTTTTCACCATCTCGGCTTTTCGTTTCCCATCCAAGCTACCTCGTTCATGCACAGGCAAAGGCATTGAATCCATAGGTATTAGTGGATTAAAATCATAAACAATTTCAAAAGGAGAAAACGAAGTAGTAGAACATGTAGCTCAATTATATGCAAACTCTATAAACGGTAAACACTCTTCCCATGATTTCAGATTTTTATTGATTACTGTCCTAAGTAGTTGAGTCATAGTTCGATTAACTACCTCAGTTTGTCCATCTGTTTGTGGGTGACAAGTTGTAGAAAATAATAACTTAGTTCCTAACTTACTCCACAGAACACGCCAAAAATGACTAAAAAACTTCACGTCCCTATCAGACACTATACTTTTAGGTACTCCATGTAAATGTACTATTTCCCTAAAGAATAAGTCTGCAATATTAGTAGCATCGTCAGTTTTATGACATGGTATGAAGTGCGCCATCTTACTAAACCTATCGACCACTACAAATATTGAATCCCAACCCCTTTCTGTTCTAGGCAAACCTAACACAAAGTCCATAGATATGTCTACCCAAGGTTCACTAGGTACAGGCAAAGGAGTATACAAACCATTGGGTTGAACCTTATACTTAGCCTTTTTACAAGTTATGCACTTCCCACATATTTGTTCTATGTCATGTCATATTTTAGGCCAATAAAAATTTTCCCCTAACATGTCTAAAGTCTTTTGAACCCCGAAGTATACTATTAAACCACCCTCATGTGCTTTCCTTACCAATAATTCACCAAAGAATAATTAGGAATGCACAACTTATTTTCCCTAAACAAATATCCTTCATGCCTATAGAATTTATCAAATGCACCTTTGTCACATGAAGCATAAATACTAGAAAAATCACAATCAGATTCATACATACCCTTAATATGCTCGAAACTAAGTAATTTAGTACTTAATGAATTTAAAAGCACGTACCTTCGAGACAACGCATCAGCAACTATATTTTCATTACCTTGTTTATACTTGATAACATAGGGAAATGTCTCGATAAACTCCACCCATCTCGCATGTCTTTTGTTCAACTTACCTTGACCTCGCAAATGCTTTAAAGATTCACGATCAGTGTGTATCACAAATTCCTTTGGCCATAAGTAGTGTTGCTAAGTCTCCAATGCTCGAACAAGTGAATACAACTCCTTGTCATATGTCGGATAATTCAATGCTGCCCCACTCAACTTTTCGCTAAAGTAAGCAATAGGTCTCCTTTACTGCATTAACATTGCTTCTATACCTATTCCTGATGCATCATACTCAACCTCGAATGTTTTATCAAAATTTGGTAATGCCAAAACAGGTGCTTTACATAGCTTATCCTTAATTGTGTTAAATGCAATTTCTTTAGATTCTCCCCAATGAAAACCTACACTCTTCTTTACTATTTCAGTCAACGGTGTGGTGATGGTGCTAAAATCTCTTACAAATCACCTATAAAAATTAGTCAATCCATGAAAACTCCTAACTTCAGTTATAGTCTTAGGTGTTGGCCATTCTTTAATAGCTTTTATCTTTTCTTCATCAAATTCCACCCCGTTGGCACTAACCACAAATCCTAGGAAAACAACTCTATCCATGCAAAATGTGCACTTTTTAAAATTAGCATATAGTTGTTCCTTTCGCAACACAACAAGCACACAATTTAAATGTTCTAAATGCTCATCTAGGGTTTTACCATAGATTAAGATGTCATCAAAATAAACTACAACAAATTTCCCAATAAAAGCACGCAAAATATGGTTCATTAAACGCATAAAAGTGCTCGGTGCATTAGTGAGTCCAAACGGCAAAACTAACCATTCATACAATCCATACTTAGTTTTAAACGCCGTTTTCCATTCATCACCCTTCCGCATGCGAATTTGATGATATCCACTCTTAAGATCAATCTTACTAAAAATGCAAGCACCATGCAACTCATCAAGCATATTATCTAGCCTAGGTATTGGGTGACGATACTTTACCGTGATATTGTTGATAGCTCGGCAATCTACGCACCTTCTCCAAGTCCCGTCCTTCTTAGGCACCAGCAAAATAGGTACAGCACATGGACTCATGCTCTCCCTGACATAAACTTTGCTCATCAACTCTTCCACTTGCTTTTGAAGCTCCTTCGTCTCATCGGGATTGCTTCGGTAAGCTGGTCGATTCAGTATGACAGCTCCGAGTACAAAGTCAATCTGGTGCTCGATGCCTCTGATTGGTGGCAATCCACTTGACATCTCCTCAGGAAACACATCGTCGAACTCCTGCAATAAAGACTTAACCAAACTAAGGAGGGATGTGTTAGAATCCTCAAAATTGAGGAAGGACTCCTTGTACACTAACAATATCATTTGCCTATTATCGCTCATAGCCTTTTTCAACTCACTCTCTTTTGCATAGAAGTTGACTTTTGGCTTTTCTCTCTGCTCAGCTGACTCTTTTTCTCTCCTCTCAACTGACTCTTGTTCTCTCTGCTCATGTGGCTTCTCTCTTTTTTCTCCACTCTCAGCCACCTCACTATTTTCTCTCTTATTGATGGTTTCACTATTGCCTCTCCTTTTTCCCGACTATCTTATTCTCTCGTCTTCCTCACTTTTCAGCTTGATTTGATCTCCATACACTTGTGCCGATGTTAATGGTGCAAGAGTAATAGTCTTCCTATCCTTGACAAAGCTATAACGATTCTTATAACCATCATGTGTGACCCTTCTATCATATTGCCATGGTCTTCTTAATAAAATATGACCCACATGCATAGGCACCACATCACATATTACTTTGTCACTATAACTCCCAATTGAGAAATTAATTAAAACTCTTTTATTCACCCTAACTTCTCCACTTTCATTCAACCATTGCAACTTATAAGGCCTAGGGTGTCTTAACAATGCTAGTCCTAATTTCTCAACTAAAGTTGTACTATCTACATTCGTGCAACTGCCACCATCAATAATCATACTACATACCTTATCGTTGACGTAACAACGTGTGTGGATTATATTTTCTCGCTGCTGCTCCGAATCATCCACCTTGATTTGAGTGTTAAGAGATCTCCTTGACACCAACGGTTCCCCAACAGCAAACTCCAATTTTTCTTCTTCTTCAACGTCCTCCAATGCAGGCATGTCCTCAAACTCTCCTTCACTTTCACTCACCACTTCTCTATTATCCAACAAAATCATTACCCGTTTATTTGGGCATTGAGAAGCAATGTGCCCTGACCCCAAGTATTTGAAACACTTAATGTCTCGATTCCTTGATGGTTGTGAATCTGTTTTGGGTGCTGTTTTGCTAGCACTTTCTTCTTTCCTTTTCTGCCACTCATTCCTACCTTTAGGTACTGTTTTATCACCCTTGTTGTTGTTGTTTCACCCTGGCTTCCAAGATGGATTAACACTCGAAGTTCCTAACGACTGCTTAGCTGCCCCTTTCCTCTTCAGCTGTCTCTCTACCTTCATAGCCACATGCAACATGTCTTCCAACTCCACATAATGTTGCAACTCCACTACATTGGCAATTTTCCTATTCAACCCATTCAAGAATTGTGCCATGGTAGCCTCCCGATCCTCTACCACATTGGCCCTAATCATGAGTATTTCAATCTCCTTATAATAGTCGTCTACATTTTTCGACCCTTGATATAGACCTTGCAGTTTTTGATGGATCTCTCGGTAATAGTGGTTAGGAACAAACCTCTTTCTCATCAATGACTTCAATTCCTCCCAAGTGCTGATTGGTCCTCCCCTACTCCTATGTTGTGGAGTAATCACTTGATCCCACCATGAAATTGCATAGTCACTGAACTCCAAAACTACTAACTTCACCTTTTTCTCCTCCGAATAGTTATAACACTCGAAGATCATTTCAACCTTCCTTTCCCACTCCAGGTATGCCTCGGGATCAATCTTTCCTTTGAATGAAGGAACTGTCATTTTTATATTTCTCAAGTTTCCATCCAACTCCTTCCCGCGATCATTCCGACCCCGTCTGTCGAGCCTATCGCCTCTATTCCTCATCCTTTCCATCTCAGCATCGTGAAATTCATCTTCGCCCACGTCACTCCTATATTCATACTCCTCTCGCCTTTCCCTCCTAGGCTCCCATCTATCCGGTCCTCTAGCATTGGATACATCCACTCGATGCCCCCGACTAAGATTAGCCACCGATGTATTTAATCTATTCATCCAAGCCTCCTGCTTCTCCAACCTATCTCTCACATCTCCAAAAGCCCTCTCAAACCTTTGCACTAAATCCTCCGTTGCATTGCAATTATTGCCTTGTCGGCTTGAGTTTGATTCTGCCCTTTCCGACATCCTAATACTAAAATTTTTACTTTACTGCCTCACCAAAGTCACTCGGAACACACACAAGGGCTTTTATCCTCTATTAAGCTCACCTCTCTGCCTTTTACCACTCAGTTCTTTCAACAATTACTTCTAGGAACAATCAATGAACTCAATCAATCAATCAATCAATTCGTGTAGAATTCCCAAAACCGGATGTGACTCAATAATTGTAACAAAGGACTCAAAGAAAACTTTTAAAACTTGATTTAAATCGAAGGAATGGAATGATTCAATGTGTCCAAGTAATTTAGAAACGATAATGAATAATAAAAGTTGGTATCTGACGGATCAATAATATTTAACAAGTTTTTTTTACTGTACGGATGAACAATAAATTTTTTTTTTAGATCCGAAAATCAATAACAAAACCAACAAAGAAAACGAAAATTGATTTGGGCGAAAATTGAGCCCAAAAACGGAATTTGAAGATTTTTGATGAAATTTTTTGGATCAAAGATCAAGAAAACCTTCTGGACACAAGAACACAAGAAATTGAAAAAAATTAGAAAACAAAGGATATAACCTGATTAAATTGGAGTCAAAACTCTGATACCAACTGATGCGAACCCCGTAGCAATGGAAACTATGAAACCCACAACGAGATTGATGCGGAACCCAAGAACGCCAATACTAATCCAGTTTTGGATCTTGAACCCAAAGAATTGAACCAAGAAACCCTAAATTAGAAAAGAACCTAAAACCCCTTGATTACAATTAAAAGAACCCACAATCCGATTGATTAGAACGCCACAAGAAGTTGATTCTTGATAAGTTTCAAGATTGTTCAAGAAGAACAATAGATTGAAAGAATAAATTTCTCTCTCTATAATATTAATTTAAAGTCAAATTTCAAAGGTTCTTATAATCAAAAGTAATCTCCTATTTATACTAATGAATAAAAACGTCCAAAACCATCAAATTATGGTAATAATTTGATTCCATAAGAATTCTATCGAAAATAGGAAATTTGGCCAAAAATAGAAAATTGCCAATTTTTTTGGCCTGTGCGGCCGCATGGTATAAATCCATGCGGTCGCATGGTTTAACTTGAATTGGAGTTTTGGTTTTCGGGAACCATGTGTGCGGCTGCATGGAATTTTGCCTGTGCGGCCGCATGGTGTTGTTTTCTACCTCCGCTTTCATCGCTTGATAATAAATTGATCCAAGTCGATTCGGCTTTCGACCTGAACATGAAAGTTGCTCCATTTTGAGTCCCGAACATGGTTCCATCCATGGTTTCTTGAACGAGCAATCTCATCGCTTGTTTCACTTATTTTGCCCTTGATCGCGTCATTGGTCTGCCATCAACAATCAATGGGTCTCGTCTCGCACTTGCCTTCGTCGGGCTCAACTCCTGGATCATATCACTATATGTGAAGTTGTTAAACCAAAGTGCATAACTATAAACTCATAATACCTGTAATGAGTTCTAAACACCATCTTTGGCATATCACTTGATTTAATCTTCAACCGAATATATCTTAACCTTAAGTCAATCTTCAAAAATAACATAGCTCTGTTCAACTGATCAACTAAATCTTCAATCCTCAGGAGTGGATACTTATTCTTAGTCTTCAATTTTTCAACTCTTTATAATCCATGTGCATCCTCAACGACTTTTCCTTTTCTTTTTTTTTTTTCAATAAACAGTACTGAGCTTCCCATGGGGGATACATTTGGCCTTTAAAACCCTTACTACAAATTCCTCCCACTGTATCTTCAACTCTTGAAACTCCTTAGGAGCCATTCTATTGTTCTTAAGAGATAGGTGTCGATCTAGGGATCAAATCAATTGTAAACCACCTGCCTATTAGGCAAGTTACCTAGAAGGTCGTCAAAAAATACGTCGGGATATTCTCATACTATAGTAATCTATCCATAGTTATTTCATTTTCTAACATGCCAGTAAGGTAAAAAAAAAAAAAAAGAATAACCCTACCAAGATTCATTCTTTAGTAATTTCTCCGCTCGTATAGTTGAAATTAGGCAAGGAAGCACTCTAATCTCAGAATCATAAAACCTCCATTCTTAATCTATGAACATCACAAGCCATCTCTAAGAATTTTTATTAATTTCTAGCCTAATAAACTTAAATAACCATAATGCTAAGGTCTGCTTGAGTACTTTGATTAGAGTCCTTCCCAGTACTTCACACTACATACAAATTCTAGACACTGTATTGTTTTTAATAAAATAGCATTTAGCCTACCATGTGTCTACTAGATGTAGAATAAAACTTTTCAAAACCCATAGTTTCTTATACTGCATGAGCTCATTGATTATTTTTTAAACACAAATAACACATATTCCTACCCCCGATGAAGATCCTCTGTTATTCTTCTTCATAAAGCTCATTATCCTTTAATTCCAAATTAGTGTATTTTAATTATATGTTAATTATGTTTGTTAGGTTGAACTCAATGTAAATTGATAGAATTGGAAGAAATGAACGAAAAATGGACAAAAAAAGAGAGAGAAAGAATTCCAAAGTTGGCGACCTATATGTAAACATTCAATAGTTGATCTGGACCATGAAGTGATGACTGAAGATCACATATGATCAATTAGATGCAATTCAAAGGTCAAAGGTGTGAAATAGAGTTGAAGTATTTCAAATCAATTTCCAACCAAAGAAGTAATGCTCCAAATTTTTAACCACAACTTGAGACCCATTTTCAGATAGCAAACGTTCGAGTTGGAAAAATTCTAAATCTAGAAGAATTTTAGCTCCTTTAGTTAGCTTTCAAATTTACTTTGAATTGCCTTAATCTAACATTGAAATATAAAGTTATGATCAAAATATTGGAAGCTGCTTAGAGACAATAGCTCATGAAACAGCATGCACGAGAAACAAATTTCATGACCTGAGAGCCATATGCTTCAATGGCGGGTGATCGATGGGCAATCCTTGTGTGTGGGGGGACTTTTTTACAGACAAATCAGCAATTTCCTTTCTTGATTCAAACTTTTTGGACCTAAATTGGATTGGATTTCGACCCTTTTTTTGGCTCTTATAAATGGAAAATGAGGGTTACACATTAAAAACCCTCTGTTACCTCTTTACACACAATAGTATAATCAAATTCATCAACAAAGGGCCAACTACTATATTTTGAGAGAGGAGATCAAGCCCTAGCAAGGAGTTGAAGCTCAATTATATCAAGATTTTGAAAAATTCAACCTTGGACTTGAAGATCAACATCTTTTGTATTATTTCATGATCCAGGTGAGATTTCTATTATTCTTCTTGTAATTAATGTATTTATATACTAGGCTAGATCTGTTTTTGTGTTGGATGAAGATGAACCCTATTTGTAATTCAAGACTAGTAGTTTAATATTTCTTGTGTTTCTTGATTAATTTCGCATATATATTGCATTATTTAATTGTTTGCCTAACAATTAGATAATTAGTTGTTTGTCGTAGTATTGGGAGACACAATTAGTTTAGAATGCGACAAAATTAACATATGTGCTATAGATGTTAGGAATAGCATTTCACTTGTGCAATCATATAAATAGTCTAAACTTTAATGCATTCTAATCATTCGATTTCACGGTAGGAATAGATTTACGTCGTGGTCAGGATAAATTTAATTTGTCTTAAAAAAAACTTATTTATCATAGTTTTTTTGATTGTCAAGAATGCATGAACAGAACTAGATTGCAAATCAAGAATTAAAATAGATAGCAATAAGCGGAATCAAAATCTAATATAATCATCCTAATTTGTTAAAAAAAAAACCCTAATTTTACTACTTTCTTAGAATAATTTAAAATAATCACAAAATCAAATTTTCATAATTTGAATTCCGTATGAAATGAGTAAACTTGAATTGAATTTATACCTTGTGTGACAATACTCTCAACTTACTGAATCTATTACTTGTCAACGATTCCAGATCCTTGTGAGTTTCAAATGAACAAGTTTTTGACGTCGTTGTTGGGGAATAAAGTATTTAATTTTAGTTTATTATTTTATATAGGATTCAATAATTTTTTTTTTTTTGATAATTTTGGCTACGCACCCTAGTCTCTCTTGTGATTGGTATGCTTCAAGTAACATTCAATAATATCTACAAGACTCTAATGATGATAAAGGAGTAATTTTTTTTGCAACAAGTATTCTCGACTTGGATGATGAGGTGCTTGTAAAAGACGTAATTTGTGAGCTTTGTAATGGAATGAACTATAATAGGCAATGCTTGTATACATGCACTAATCTCTTTAAAACAAGCAACTGTCAGATATGATGAATGCTATAAGCTTGAGAGCTAATATGTATTGACACATCCAGGTGATGATATCATTCTTAAGGAATTTGGCCCTCTCCTGTTAAATGATGAGGCACTTGTGAAATATTGTAATGAACTTGCTATGTTGCATGAAAGTCAAATACGTACAAGAAATTTCATATTTTGGGATGAATTTAAAAGGTGAGGATATCCATTGAAAAGGGTGAAAGGATAGAATTAACATTGCCGATGAAATTAGACAGTGAACCGACCATTCAACTTGATGAGATATCAATTATCGAAGAAGGGCATAAAGAAGATAGCAAACTAATTACAAAGGAATCAAGTGAAAAAGTGGCAATTAATGATGATGAAATGAACACACATTCTTTCGAAGACATCAATTGTCCAACAATTGAATTTTTGAGTAAGCTCGAGGAAGAAGAATTCTACATAGTTGATTTAGTTGATTTCGAATCACATGAAATAGGCAAGTTATACTGTATTAAAGGAGTGAAGGTCAAAATTTGGAGAATCAACAAAAAGTGGATCAAAGTCAAAATAAGCAAACTAAGCAAGGAATCAAAAGCTTTCTTTAGAATTCCATGACGTAGAATATCAACGTCAAGCTAATGATTATAAATAAGCGTTTATTGGGAGGCAATCCAATTTTCTTCCCTTTCATTTATTTTACTTTTCAAATATAAGATTCGTAATTTTATTGCCTTTAGTAGTATAGGGTATCTTCATTCTCATATTTCCATTCACGATGTGTTTGAGCTTATTCTAAGTGGTCCATGTTATCGTTACTTTTTTTAATTATTTTGTAGTAACACGACACATGAACAGAATGGACAAGGGAAGATGCATAGTAAGTGATCCATCACTTTCAAGCCAATCCATCCACCACCTGCACATATATACTAGGGGTACTTAGTTTCCTTCTTTGCCCTTAATTTCTGTATATTACTTGTTACACTTTTAGACATTGAGGAAAATATCTGTTATAAGCTTGGGGATGGAAAATATCGAGTATCTATTTATCTTTACTATTTTTTGTGCTTCTTTGAGTGCAAAAAAAAAAAAAAAAAAAAAAAAAAAAAAAAAAATTAAATAAAAAAAAAAAACAAAAAAAAAAAAAAATCAAAAAAAAAAAAAAATCAAAAAAAAAAAAAAATCAAAAAAAAAAAAAAATCAAAAAAAAAAAAAAATCAAAAAAAAAAAAAAATCAAAAAAAAAAAAAAATCAAAAAAAAAAAAAAATCAAAAAAAAAAAAAAATCAAAAAAAAAAAAAAATCAAAAAATAATAATTTATTTTCAGCTTATTTTTTGCTTTTATGTGCTTGTTTGGATTAGATAAATTTGCTTACTATGATGAATATATTTTGAACCATGTGTTAGGCCATAGGTTGTGAAAAAGTTGTAGCTTAAGTTTGATTTATACTTACTCATATAAAACTTGATAATTTTTAGCAAAAAAATTATATTTTGTATCATAAAGGAATAATTTGATTCAATATTTGAATACGTCAAAAAAGAAAAATATAGTAGGCCTTAAATTTTAAATCCAAATAACCACTATATTATATATCCTTGTAGGATCGAATTCCACGGCCAAGCAGTGCAAAACCGGGCTCAGTTTACCAAAACATCAACACCATTAATTGAGACAACTCCAATACCACCATATGCCGCCACCGGTCCAGTTGCTATGGATTGGGAAGAAGAAGGCCAAGAAAATACCCACAATATATCAACCACAAAGGTCACAGAGAGAGGGGGAAGAAACGGCCGAGAGAGAGAAGCTCACAAAGAGGGGTTTTTCACTCTAAATGGAGGCCGAGAGGTTGAGGGGAATATATGCCAAGAGTATTGTCCAAAGAAGGTAAGTTACAATTAGGGCTAAGTGGTGGATCGAGCCTCGACTCAAATAATTGGGCCTCAACAATAATAACATAGCCTTCCAAGGAATGGTGCGGGAACCGTGAGCAACACTATAAAATAGGTTACTTCGAACGGTCCATAACAAAGTGGATTGTGTTGTCTCGTTAATTGTGTCGACGTGCTAATCAATCATTAGGCCGAGGCCGATTGATAATAAACAACCGAGGTTACATCATCGCCCGGGGAGGTCGTTTGACAACAAAATTGCCTAACAACCTCCACCTTGGTGTCAAAGGACCTGCAAAGAAAATTGTTTCCCATTAGTGACACCTCTAATTGAAAAACAATAAAATTGGAAATCATTTACCTGTACCAATGTTTAGAAGTTCCTTGCAACTCCTAAACTTTGCCAGTGGCAGTACCTTCGTCCTCATATCAGATGGGTTATAGTGGGTATGAACTTTCTCAAGTCTTACCACCTCTTGAGATACTATATCTCTAATGAAGTGGAGTCTTACATCAATGTGTTTAGTGCGCTCGTGAAAAACAGGATTTTTGCATAAATGTATGGATGACTGACTATCGGAGTACACTACCACATAATCATTCAGAACACATAATTCATGAAGTAGACCTCTAAGCCATAGAGCTTCTTTAATAGCTTCAGTGGTGGCAATATATTCTGATTCTGTAGTGGATAGTGCAACAATATGTTGTAACTGTGATTTCCAACTTACACATGAATTAGATAAGATAAACACGTAAGATGAAGTAGATTTCCTACCATCCCTATCACCCGCATAGTCAGCATCTACAAAACCTTTTAATTTTATGCCTTCTCTATTAGCACTAAACTTTAAGCCTACGTTACTAGTACCCTTCAAGTACTTTAACAGCCACTTTAGCGCTTCCCAATGTTCAGGTCCCGGATTAGCCATATATCTACTGAGAGTACTAACAGCAAAACCTAAATCAGGTCTAGTGCAAACCATCAAGTACATTATGGAACCAATCACATTTGAGTAAGGTACTCTACTCATGTATTCAACTTCACGCTCATTGCAAGGGGATTGTTCCTTAGATAGAAGCCAAAACGGAGTTAAGATCATCATAAGTAGAGATGTCACGTTTAACGAAAAAGAAATACCGTGTATTAAAGGGAAAACTGAACCCGAAAGTGAAGTAGAATCGGGTGAAGAGAGAGACCAATTTAAGGTGGAGTTAGGAAAACTCAGTCCACCTGCCCCTACTGT
>NC_036244.1:10450706-10451077 GCF_002742605.1 Olea europaea var. sylvestris | reverse complement strand
AGTTCTTTTCAGACGTCACATGAAAAGATGCACCAGAATCAAGTATCCACTCATGGATGCGGGAATTAGTAGTTAGATTTAATTCAGCAGTGTATGCTGCTGGACTTGTAATCATATAGACCTCACCACCACTTATATCAGAAGTGGATGCTAACACATTTACCTCATCTCTCTCCTTAGCTTTTAGCTTACCCTTCTCCTTATGACAATCCTTTATAAAATGCCCTGTGTTTCCACAACCATAGCATTTTCTCGCCTTAGTTCTAGATTTTGATCTGGACCTACCTTTTCCCTTCTTTTTCCATCCATTACCACTTGACTCGCCACTAGTTTGATATCCCTCATGACTATTTTGCCTAAATTGAGTTCTA
>NC_036244.1:10449475-10450432 GCF_002742605.1 Olea europaea var. sylvestris | reverse complement strand
AGATTGTCATCAAGATCCTTTGAAGAATCCATTTTGAAACTGAAAAAACGTTCAAGCAGGTAAAGCTTATTAGGTGTAGACTTAAGCAAATACAAGTCTTCTAATTTCTTCCAAAGTTCTTTGGTGTTTTTTAATTTACCCACCTTTCTTAAAACAGCGTCAGACAAGTGTAAGATAATTGAGGTATAAGCAAGCTCATCGGCTTCTTCATTTTGTTCTTGTGAAAAATCAGTTGAAAAATTGCCTTCAATGGCTTTTGAAACTTTTTGTTGGACTAAAATACCCTTCATTTTTTGTTGCCAAATATCAAAGTCACCCTTTTCGTTAAAAATTCCCAAATCAAAACTATGAGTTGTCATCTTCACACAATAGCCAAAAAATGCACAAACCACAATCAAACCACACAAAGTAGTCCTAGGGATCACAGATAATATACTCCGTTCTGGATTCCTAGGGTTTCGTAAGACTCGCGGTCTTAGATCAAGGGAATGTTCGAAAGGGTAAAGTCACGGTATTTCTAACGGAATAAGTAAGCAGCGGAAATAACAATGCAGGAAAAAATATGTCTAGCAGATAACTAGTCCCACAATAATTTTGATCACTAAAAATTACAAAACTGATTTTAAACCCAAAACAAATACCCAATAAAAAAAAAATCAATTAAGAGCACATAACCCTAATTCTAGCACAAGCAATGGTTGCCAAGCAATGACAACCCCCAACCTATTGTCACCCCCACACGGTGACGCGCTAATGCTGAAAAAATTAACGGGTTAAGCCAATTTACCAGAGCGGATGTGTCTGAGTCTGTATTATCGAGAGAGATGCGAATCTACTGCTTTAGGATCGCAATCTTGGCCTAAAGTAATTCAGTAGATATATGCAGATTCAACCGTCGATCCACCGGGGGCAAAATTGTCCAACTTTTTCTGTATAACCTGAAACAGAAAATAAACA
>NC_036244.1:10351444-10449322 GCF_002742605.1 Olea europaea var. sylvestris | reverse complement strand
CGCCGCCGCCACGCGCCACAGCCGAGGGAGCGCCTCAGCCTGCTGAACCTGGGTATGGGTTCGGTTTCGCCGGAAAGTGGCTGGATTGGCCGGAAATCAAGGTTGCAGCCGCGGTTCCTCAACCCCAAAACGCGATTGCCGCCGGTTTTTTGTCAAATTTCAGGCCGGGAAAGCTTCAACTAGCTCTGATACCACCTGTAGGATCGAATTCCACGGCCAAGCAGTGCAAAACCGGGCTCAGTTTACCAAAACATCAACACCATTAATTGAGACAACTCCAATACCACCCTATGCCGCCACCGGTCCAGTTGCTATGGATTGGGAAGAAGAAGGCCAAGAAAATACCCACAATATATCAACCACAAAGGTCACAGAGAGAGGGGGAAGAAACGGTCGAGAGAGAGAAGCTCACAAAGAGGGGTTTTTCACTCTAAATGGAGTCTGAGAGGTTGAGGGGAATATATGCCAAGAGTATTGTCCAAAGAAGGTAAGTTACAATTAGGGCTAAGTGGTGGATCAAGGCTCGACTCAAATAATTGGGCCTCAACAATAATAACATAGCCTTCCAAGGAATGGTGCGGGAACCGTGAGCAACACTATAAAATAGGTTACTTCGAACGGTCCATAACAAAGTGGATTGTGTTGTCTCGTTAATTGTGTCGACGTGCTAATCAATCATTAGGCCGAAACCGATTGATAATAAACAACCGAGGTTACATCATCGCCCGGGGAGGTCGTTTGACAACAAAATTGCCTAACAACCCTTAAACCAAATCCAGAATAGTTTGGGAGTGATTGAGTTGTTGTAGGGAGACATTGTGATAAATGTGGATTTTATGTGTGCTAAATTTTTTGTTGATTGTTTAAAGTCAAAAAGATGAAAATTAGATAAAAATCTTAAGTTAGAGGTCGACTTTATAAGTTGTGAAAAAGTTGTTTATTAAGTTTGATTTATACTTACTCATATAAAACTTGATATTTTTTAGCACAAAATTTATATTTTGTATCATAAAGGAATAATTTGATTCAATATTTGAATAAGTCAAAAAAGAAAAATATAGTGGGCCTTAAATTTTAATCCAAATAACCACTAAATTATATGACCTTAAACCAAATCCAGAATAGTTTGAGAGTGACTGAGTTTTTGTAGGGAGACATTGTGATAAATGTGGATTTCATGTGTGCTAAATTTTGTGTTGATTGTTTAAGGTCAAAAAGATGAAAATTAGATGAAAATATTAAGTTAGAGGTCGACTTTTTGAAAATGGGTGTTTAATATTGGGTGTTGCACTAATTATTGCAGAAAAAAGAAAAAGAAAAAGAAAAAGGTGTCTCATTGTGAAACTTTTCTTCTTAGCACTTGTGACTCAAGTGATTAAGCCTACAAACGTATTTAAAACCTGGTGCCCTAAGTCATTTGACTTGAGAGTTATTGGCCAAAAAGCTCGCTACATAAGTCATTAAGAAAGCTTAATGGAGAGAAATAAGCATATAAGATCTGGAAAAAGAAAAAAAAAAAAAAATATATATATATATATATTGCACCTTTCAATTGATCGAATATGTCTTCTATCCTTGGAGGAGACTACTTTTTCTTGATTGTCAGATTCAAGCCCCTGTAGTAAATGCGTATCTTATTTATCCATCATTCTTTCTCGTTAAAAATAAAGATAGTCCCGATATTTAGTGTGCACGAAGTTTTTCTTAACAATATAGTTTCAGATTTACTTCTAAGAGCATTTAGCACTCTAAACAATCATTCTAAATTCTAAAATTTAGTGGGTAAACACATAATATATTACCCTAAAATATATTAAAATTTCGTGGATTAATTTATTGAATAAGGCCTTCAAATAAATTCCTTACTTGAACAAAACAGTTTTACGAGCACCATCCTCTTTTGCTATAAGACACATAACTAACCCCACAGTCATCCAATCGATATGATTACAGATCTCAAAGTGGAATGCTTATCAGACTATCCATCCCAATTGGTTTCATCCTAAAATTCAAAACATACATCCCAGGATTATTGTTCAAAGTCATACATATGTACTGGAATTCACTAGACAGTTACATTGCTTTATTTTACGGTCAGTAATCAGATCATTGACCTCAAATAAATCAATTTCTAGTCTCCAAAATCTCTAAAGTATGTCCATACTTCATCACTTCCACCGTCATGCTGTATCTTTTAAATTAACAAAACAAAATAAAATCTTCAACGGCTTAACTCGACATTAACTCTTCCTATATATTAGTCCCAATGAAAGGTAAGGACCTTATAAAATTTTCATACTCGAACTCTGGATGGTGGATTCATTTAGGTCTCTCAATATTGCCAGAGAAACCGGTTGATCTTGCTTGTAGAACTCTATGAATGCTTATTAGAGCATACATTTGATGTGCATGGATATGCCCTAAATGCTAGACTACATTCCAGTAAGAGTCTGCAATGCATTGTCCATAGATTCGTCTCGTTACTACCGGAATGCCTATATATCCTTGGTATGGTTCCATGTGTACAATATCATCTATGAAAGTCCAGCGGGCTTACTGATATTTTTTTCTTAATCATAAATTTGATGTGTGACCTAAAATCTTAATTATGTTGATCTCTCCTAAACATTTCTAGGTATAAAAATCCACACTATGTGCTCAAACACATACATTTAACATAATATGAAATTTTTCATGACTTATATTAGATACAATTACAACTTCGAAATATAGTTTTGAAAATATCAAAGAAATTTATCGAATTTTTCATTTTACCTCGGGTTGGCGTGGCGCGAGATGAAAACAGTGGTGAACCATAATTTAGTATAAATTTTTATTCAAATTAAAACTTTTGAAAATTTAAAACAATTTTTTTTAACGCAGGTCTATAGAAAAGTAAAATGGTGCTCTGATACCAAACCATAATGCCTCGAGCTCTAGGGACTCGTGACATTTTTAAGATCTTAAGTTTTCAAAATTCTACCTAGATTGTTCATAAAAATGTGAAAATTAACTTGGATTAGAGGCATTAAGGCTTCAGATAATCTGTAGGAAATTTCAATTTTCAGCTTGTACAGTCTTCTGCAAAAAAAAAAAAAAAAAAAAAAAAAAAAAAAAAAACCTCTGTTCAGTAACTAAGTCAAGTCCAAAATTTGCAAAATTTAAACTATAGGTATCCACACAAGGAAGAATTACTGATCGAAATTTTTTATGCAAATTCAATTGATAGAAGGGTCAAAATTGATTCAAAACTAGTTCTGTTTGCTCTAGGTACATTATGGTAGCCCTCGGGAAAAACGTCCATAACTTAAGTTTTACATAATCAAAATTCATGATTCCAAATCCGAAGATAGCTTATATAAATACCTTTTCCAATTAGAATAACTTCAAAATTCCAAGTATTTTGGTCAAGGTAAATTTTTAAATTTAGGGCAGAAACTGAAAATAATTTAACACTGGTGTTGCAACTCAAATGGACTAAATAAACCCCAATAAAAATACCCTATCTACCATGAAACAATTTTCATCAAATAATCCAATGTTCAAACTTTCAAGAAATACTAACTTAAAATATTCCAAAACTTAAATAATTATTCAAACAAAACACGACTTGAATGATGTCTTTTTGAGTTCACACCGAAGCACCATTGCTCTCATCTACACTGACATTGATCACCTTAATCTAAAATTGTTAGGGGGTTGAATTTTTCATAGAAACACTCAGTAGACTTGTACATGCATTAAATCCAAACATATCGCACTTTAAGCATATATTAATATATCTTAACACATCCCATCCAAATTTCCACAAGTAGTTTTGTAGATTACGATTAATATATCTCAAATACTTATCATGCACACCTAAATCCTTGACATGGACTATAGTATCATCCACAAGTTGATGCTCAATACCTGGATTGGGTGGTATTCTAGTAGGCATGTTCTTATGGACTAGGTCTTCAAAATACTATAAGATAGAAATATCCAAATTGGAGAGGGGTTTGTTAGTCCTCACCGACGCACTCTCAATCTCATTTCTTTTTGCATAGAAATTTACTTTCAACTTTTCTCTTCTCTCAAAAAACTCTTTTTCTTTTCTCTCTTATGGTTCGACTCTTTTTCTCTTGCTAATAGCCACCTCGTATTTTCTCTCTTATTTTTTAATTCTCTCAATCTCTCTTCTTCCTCATTTTCAATTTGATTTGGTCTTCGTACACTTGTGTCGATGTTCATGGCGAGAGAGTAATAGATTTTCTATCCTTAATAAAGTTATACCTATTTTTATACTCATCATGTATCACTTTCTTATCATACGGCCACGGCCTCCCTAACAAAATGAGGCCGACATGCATATAAACTACATCGCACATCACTTCATTCTGATAGTGACCAATTGAAAAACTTACAATACTCGCCTATTCACCTTAACCTCTCCACATTTGCTTAACCATTGTGGCCTGTAAGGTTTAGGATTTTTTAACATGGTTAACCCCAATTTCTCAACAAGTGTAGTGCTAGCCATATTAGTACAACTGCTACCAATAATCATACTACATACATTATTATTGATGTGGCAGCTCGTATGGAATATGTTCTCCCGTTGTTGCTCCAAGTCATCTGCTTTGATTTGAGCACTAAGAGTTCGCCTCGTTACCAGTAGCTCTTCTACTACATACTCCACCTTCTCGCCATCACTAGCTATTTCTAATTTGGCATGTCATCGTTGTCACTCTCACTTTCACTTACCTTTTCCCCCATTGTCTCACAAAATCGTTGTCCTTTTGTTTGGACATTGAGAAGCAATGTGTCCCAACCCCAAACAGCTAAAGCATTTGACATCTTGACTCCTAGATGATTGGGATTCTAATTTGGATATAACCTTGCTAGCACTTTCTTCCTTGTCCATCGGTAGCTCAGTTTTTTCTTCAAAACAACTTCATCCCCCTTGTTATTATCCCACTTCGATTTTCAAGAAGAGTTAGAATCCAAAGAACCCATGGATATCTTGTTGTCTTCTTTATCTTCAATTGTCTCTCCACTTTTAGAACTACATGTAGTATGTTCTTCCTATCTCGACGTCCACCAATGTTCCTTCATCAATGTCTCTACCTGTCTCATATTCTATGCGATATTTTACCCTAGGCTCCAATTTATCATGTCTCCTTGCATTGGAAACTTCCCTACATAAATTGGCAAGCAATGTGTCTTGCCTTTCCATCCATGCCTCTGGCCTATTCAACCTATCCTTCAAATCTTCAAACAACCTCTCGAATCTTCAAATATGTTGACTTGATTGTTGTTCCTGCTTGAGGTAGAATCATCCCCGGCAGAAATCCTAAATCTGATGTAGTATATATCTTACGTATATACGTTTGTGTATCACTTAAATTGGCTTCTTACCTCTAATAGTCTCACTACTCTTGCCTTTTTCCACTTAATGCTTTTCCTCAAGTGTTTCAAATAACTAATTCGATCTCAACCACGTTTTATTCTCGAAGAATTCGAACTAGGATGTGAGTGAGAATTTAGAAAACTAAAGAAATAAATAATGGAATCAAAGGAACTGGATACTTGAATGGGAACTAATATTTAATCCAATAAAGTGGTTCGTGAATTTTTGATTGAATGCCTTTTTCTTTTTTTCTTTTTTTATTTTGGGCTATTCAAGCAATAAATATCCTCTCTCTCTCTCTCTCTCTCTCTCCCCTTTTTATTTTTTATTATTTTATTTTAAAAATTTTTTTTTTGCAATTTTTTTGGACATTTTTGGGACATTTTTTTCCTAAGCGCTAGAAAATTTAATTAGGAGCCTAAAAATTTCGAAAGAAGTTGATTCAGACACTAATTTAGTGCACAATCATACTAAGAAAATAAATGCAAATGAAAACTAGTCTATAAATATCTAAAGCTGGATAGCCCATATCTATCAACCTGTGCAAGTGACCTAATCTGCTGAGGTAGATCGAATGGTCCATACTCTTGATATCAGTGCTAATCCCAACTGTCTAAAGCAAGCAAGTCTAAAACCTGGTTTCTCTCTCAGTATATGTGGAAATCATGTCTCTATCAAAAGATATGAGGCCTCTAATCTAACTAAGAAAACTCTAAATCGTCCATAGTACACCATGCCCAATGATGCAATTAATAGCCACAGTTGAATTTGCCTCAACTAAATAGCTGAAGTACCAAGTCCTCTAACCAGTAAAATCCCATCTAGTATAGCACTGAGCTCGACCTCTAAAATCAGATATGGGCCATACAATGTGAAAACGTCATGATGCACGGGTATGTGTCGTACTTAATGATGTCACTACAACTAGCAAATCTATCCTTAAAGCATACATCGTGTTGATATTGTAAAATCCCCTGGGGAAGTGTACCACACAACCAAAACGGTGATGATGGGAGAGGGAGAATCATAGAAATACTGAAGAGGGGTTAAATGACCCAAATTCCATCACTAATGCAACAGTTTAAACAATCCTTAAGTGTACAGAAAAGAGATCGTGTGATATACTCTCCAGATGATATGTCTGGGCACCATACGGATCTTCTTGGTGCTTCACGTTATTCCTCTCAGTATGTATACACCATAATATCAATGGAAGAATGGTGATACGAATATGCCCACATCTTACACACTGTCCAGAATAACATTGTCTCTGGAATCTCTAACTTACACTCTCTCCTAACATCATAGGTACCTGAAAAAATGCCCCTAAAAATATGTCATTCCTGGTCTATGGAAAGGTGACTGATAGTCTCAATCTTGAAACAACACTGGCATCGAGAGATCGAATGACATTCAATGCGCTTTATAATAACATCTACTAGAATAAGATACTGCCATAATTTCAAGCAGAAGAATGAGACTATGGTGGGAAGAGTAGAGTTCCATAGTCAGTGAAATGAGTCCTGGGACTGTCTACCCAGCGAACTAGTTGCCATGTTTGTTACCATTCGATGTGTCTCTCTAAGCAATGCATTCTGGGTGTATGGGGGAATCTACACATAAAGGAATAGCCTTGATCTTCTCTACATAAGAGGTGGAAGAGCTTGTAACAATCGTCCAAAATCTTACCCAGTGATAATAAAGAAGCCTTGCACCCTAGCAGATGTATGCTGCATGTGTGGAAATAAAGATGCCAATGTAGTATCTCTCATCCAATAATCAGGCCAGAAGAATATTTGACCAGCTCCAAGTATGGGCGGCCATGGGTTGGGTTGGGTCCCTTTTTTCCCCAACCCAACTTGATCGGTTTGGTCGAAATTTAACCCAACCCAACCCGTGTAAAGCTTGAAACCCAACTTAACACAACTCAATCAAGTATTGATCGGGTTGGTTGGGTTGGTCGGTTTGGGACAACTTATGAATAAAGCTTAAACAAGTGCATTCGTATCCATTTAAGGATTGGCAAGAACTTATCCATTTTTTATAGTAAGGTACAAGGATTTGGCCAAAGACACTAGAAGACAAATCAGATAGGAGGAATAAGAGGTAACCAATTAGAAGTTGTTCATTGATGCACTGCGGTTTGGTTGCAAGATAAACTGACTCAAGTTATCAAGAAGACACATTTAACAACGAAAATGTATAGTACTAATTAATCAAAACAAAAGCCTCATCAATCTCACTCAATCTTTCAACAAGAAACAAGACACTACACAAATTATCCATAAATGAACAAGTAATAGAATCGCAATTCATAAATAATAGCACTTCGGAATTTGATTTGTCCTTCCATTAATCAGAATCAAATCGCTAGAAATAAGATTACCAAAATGGACTGAACAGGGGCTAAATAAGGAATTAAAACAAGGGCTAAATAAGAAATATAAATACTAATCCATGATTAAATTCATAACCCATCTCAGATAGATGAGTCATTGAAGAAGATGAGCAAGCCCAATATTATCTTTCAAATGCAACATCAAAAATTAAAATATATAATTAAGTGAATATTGAAAAAATAAAAAAAACTAAGAAATATATGACTCAAAGCAGCCTTATGCCTTTACTCAACTTCCTTTGTTTGCGAGTCCTTGGCATAGCCTTGAATCAAAAAAATGAGTATACATTTTCACCAAACAAAACCAAATAAGAAGATATCACCACCGAATCATAGTACTCTTGAAAGGGTTAAAAAGATGGGAATTTTTTTTTATCAAATTGTGACTTACAAAATCAGAAAAACGAAGAGTGAAATAATATACCCAGCTTATGGATTTCCTAGAGCTAGACGTCCAGTGATCGGTTTGGGGCATTCGAAAAATAAAGGTGGTTGTTGTCGATGATTTGAGGGAGTGAGAACTTACTCATTTAGAGATTTTTATGTGGTGTTTCACGGTTTTCAGTTTCTTTTTTTTTTTTTTTATTTGAATGTGGATGGGTCGGGATGGGCGAGTTGGGTTGGGTTTTCCTTGTCAACCCACAACCCGACTCGATTAGGTAACCCATGGACCCAAAACCCAAAAAAAAAAAAAAAAAAATGAGAAGAACCCAACCATGTAGTTCTGGGTCAAGTTGGGCAAGTTTTTGCCCACTCCTAGCTTGAAGATGCCACGCCATGTATGACTCCACATGTGGGCCAACTAACTTCAGCCTCTTTTAGATAGGAGAAGCTGAACGGGGAAACTGCTACAAGTGATAAATGTGTCCCAAAACAATATTTGCCCAGTATGAACTGAGCTCGAAAAGATCTCTAAGAGCGAAACAACCACGTTCAGGCCTACTTGGGAGTTGGGTATTTTATTTGTTTCCCCTATTTTGATCGATTTTTAGTGGTATCGTTATGAGGGGTTGAGAAAAATTGGTGCTTGCTAATATTTTTGGGTATCGATTTGGATAGTCGGAAAAAATCATCCGAAATAGGATTATTATAATTTTGACCATTTCTCTAATCCCACCAATTTATAGATTTTGATAATTTTTTGTATTCTCTTCGAATTTTATCCTCTAAAAAAAATTTGTAAATAAAAATATATTAAGTAAAATTAACTAAAAAATTATTTATAATCATAAAAATAATTTTATAATTAAAAAATTACTTATAAGTAAATATATAATTATAAAATGAAAATTACTTTTCTGTAAAATTTAATTTATAAAGTAAAAAAATATTAATATGACAATTGGGTAGGTGATTTACAATCATTCAATTTTTTGCGAATTGAGTGCCCAATAACAATAATTGCCTGTATTCTTTTTCCAAAATTTGTAAGGAATGCATTGATGTTTTTAATCCTTTTATTATTTACTTCCAATTATATGATTGACAAAATAATCTTTGTTAGAATGAACGATATAGTTTAGGTTTAATATCTATTTAAGTCAATTGCTTTCATGCAACTCTGATTAACCGCTTTGATTACAAGTTATTTGATTCAAGGACTATATTGAAATCGAGAGGAGATGTGCCCTGCGGCTTTCGTGCCTCTCTTTGTCTCTGTACCTTGTGTTTGTCCTCGTTTTTGAAAACTGCAATAACTGACATAAATATCAGAAGAGACGGAGTGATGATTATAATCTATGTAATTTTGGTAGAATTCCTATAGTCATATGCATTTACATGTGTATGAATTTACATAGAAATATAGTAAATTCAAGCATGAGAATAATGTTAGTTTTGCTTGAGAGAGATTACTAACTAAAATTTATTAATTTGATTTTTAATACATATGAAAAGTGGATGAATGATGTTGGATTGAATGAATGACAATAGATTTTGTTGAAATTGGAATGCGTAACCACTTAATCCTAAAATATCTCTCCTAATTGGGTTAGTTAGATTATTTTAGATTATGTTAGTATAATTTAGTTATAATAAAAATATTTATTTGTTAATCGGTTACCACATTAATTTAGACTGAAGCTAGATTAGAAAAAAATTGAAAATAAATGCTAAGTTTCTGTGGAAACAATGTTCAGACTCAAAGATCCACTATTATAATTTATCACAATCCGTAACCTTGTGAAATCACACAAATTGTTGGGATTAAAATATTTTTAGTTATACCTTGTGTATTTAATTATTTTTAATATTAGTTTTGCTTTTTTTAAAAAAAAATTAAATTTATAGAATAAAAAAAAAAAAAAAAAAGTTGTAATCGACAGAATACCCCCCTACTGTTAGCCAATTTTGAGGAATACCCCCTCCCCCAACATTTCACTTAGACACAAAACTCCCCTAGATTGCCAAACATTACGAAATACCCCCCGAAGGTCTAAATTCGTTAGTTTAGACATTAAAACCAGTAAAGATGACCAAAACCAATAAAATCTCAATGGGCAAATCCATGTGTTCAATTTAGAAATTAACTGCATAGCCATTAGCTAGGGAACACATTTGGTTAACAAAGAGAGAGAAAGAAGCAAAGATCATAAGGAGTTATGACTTTTTTCCGGTTTTGAGCGAATGAAATTGCGGGAGACTATCATGGCTCGAAATGTTATTTATCAGTAGTGAAATGCATGACTTTAGATATCAATTTGTGAACTTCTACTCCAACCAAATCTTCAACTAGTACGTATGGTTTTCAACGTAATGAAATTCTAACAAGATTAATTAAGTACATATTCATAGACCTCCCTTCTTCTCAATCAAGAAGAACTTCCCAACATATCAAGGCACTCCTATAAAGAATAGTTTTCGAAATTATATAGCCAATTCTGTATACTCCTTTATCGACATACTTCATTGATCATAGATGTCGATGGCAAGCCAATATGCACTTTGAGTTAATAGTATGTTAATGTGCTTTGAAATAAAAGAAATTTTTTTATCGAACTACTTTTTTTTTTCTCTATATAAAAGTGGACTTAAAAGTTTTATTTTTTTTATTTTTTTATTTTTTTACGTCCAATGGCTCTATTGTCATCAATGACAACATATGCTAATTAAAGGAAAAATAATAAGCAAATGTTAAGACTATTATCATTAAAATATGATGCAGCAACTAAAATTATAATATGAATATAATTACCTGTTATGAAAATGGCCAATTTTAATAGAAATTACCAAAAATATATCTAATATTGAACCGCTCACAAACTTAAAAGTGTTATTTCTTTTTGAATCATATCAAATTTGATAGGACACGATTATTAATTACCGATAGCCCATTACTCTTTTTTATTCGTATCAATTTCCTTGCAACTTTATTAAGTCAAGTCCAAGTAGATTATTTTCTTTATAATGGGACCGACTTTGATAAAGACTGGAATAGGTCACGGGAAGTAGAACTTGAGGCCGGTAGTAGCATCTTGGTATATTTTGCATCATTAAAATTAAGATTGATGAAATGAATTCAATAAATTCCTGAAGAATCTCCAATTGTACAATGGAGATTATTATTATTATTATTATTATTATTATTTTATTTTTATTTTTTTGAGAATTATAATGTGAAATGTTAGGCCAATTTCCGCAAGTGTACGAAACGTTGACCAATAATAATTGTGATGAATTGACTATCCTTTCACGAGAAATAATTTTAATTCAGGTGTACTAGTTTTGTATCGAATCCAAATTATATAGCACAAAAGATATGATTTTGTTATTTATTCTAAATTATTCCACGAAATATGTAAATGTATTTATTTGTATAAATGAATGGATGATTGTATATAATTTTTTAATCCACCTATTTTATTTCAATTCTTAACTATATATTCCAGTTTTATTCATTCGTTCTTGACAATCGAAAATATTGTGATATTTAACTCTCTCTTTTTCAAGATAAATTAAATATATTTTATACATGATTTGATCTATTCCTAGTCTGAATTCAAATGAGTAGAATGTATTCAATTTTATGATTATCCAAATAACTGCACATGCGATATATGTTATTCTTAACATCTATTGACCGTATATTAACCATGCAGAGTTCTAAACTTAATTGTGAACTTTCACCATTGTAACAAGCAACTAAATATCTAATTCATGGCTAAGTAATTAAATAACGCAATGAGAATGTAATATTAATCAAGAAAAATAAGTATTATTAAACTAATTGTCTTGAATTAAATCAAATAAGGGGTTCATTTTCATCCAATACAAACAAGTATCTAGCCTAGTATGATTTTATATAAATTACAAGGACAATGATTAAATATCACCCACAACATGAATGAGCAAGAGATATTGATCTTCAATTCCATGCTCGAAATCTTCAAAGAAAAGGTGTGATGTTTTATTGTTGAACCACCTTATCTAAAGTTTAAATTTTTAAATGTGGTGATTTAATGTGGTAAAGGACCTAGGCTCAAATATTGATGCGGTCCATGTACAAGCCAGGCCAGAGATTTTGGGTGCCTTGCATGACTTTAAAATGTCGCCCCTTTCAAGTAATTAAAAAATATATATATTAAGAAAAAATATTTCAATAATATTATTTCATTGTAAAAGTAAAATATTTAAATATTTGTTTAGTTTTTTACAAGTCGTGAATAAAAAAGTACAAGCTCACAAGCACCTCTCAAACTTCATCAAAATTCATATATCATCAATAAAGAACCATCCAAGCCACTAATCTTTTCCTACAATTTCATATGAACAAACCTTGATATCAACAATAGCAAATACCACCTGTAAACCTTTAAATACAACAAATCATGTAAAAATATTTCTTCTTGCATTTTTAGAACAAACTCACTAATTAAACCTTCGTAATGATCAACATATTCTAGCAAATCATATTCAATAGATATAAAAACTAAGCTATTCAATCGCTCTTTTTACATGGTTGATTGCAAATAAGATTTTAATAACTTCAATTTTAAAAAACTTCGGTTGACAGATGCAACAATAATAGAATTTGTCAGTAATATTTTATAAGCAATAAATGTATTCAGAAAGCAATTCAAACTTTTCAAAATAAGTCAATATATAAAGATCTGTCGTTATTTCTTTTGGTAAGAGTTTTTGTAAATTTTTTAACTTTTGAAACAAATCTTCGTAGTTATGATCGCAAAAATTTACATGTCTTATAATAATGCCAAGATAATCAAAACATGCTTTGAAATTAGTATTATCCAATGAATTTAATTTGTTAGAATAAGAAACCCAAAATTTTTTCATATGCATTAAATTATCAAACTTTAGTTTTAGTGATCAAATTGTTTGATCCACTATATAAATGAAATATTTGGTTCAGAAAGATGTACATATCAAACTTGAAGAGAGTATAATTTGCCATTACCTTAAGGCTTTAACGGGCATTAAAAAGATCCACATGCCATAAAGCAGTGATAATGAAACAAAATCCCAGATTTTGGGAATCAAGATTTAAGACATGATACTTCTTCCTTTTTTCCCTTTTCCCTCACATTATTTAAGGCAGGATACTATTTAAGAAATTTATAACTAGTAAGTCTCATTATTCTTAGCTTTAGTATATTGTGCAATTGCATATCATACCAGACCAAATGCTTACAGCTAATAAACAAATAATTCATAAAAAAAATCGTTAAGCACAACACGTTGAAATTAGCTACGAAGGAGTCTGAACCATGTGAATCTTTTCCCTTGCTCTAATAAAAATATCTTGCTATGATACACAATCAAGAATAAGAAATACAATAATGCTAAATAAAAATCACTATTTGTCTTTTTGGCGTAAATATAATGATGAGGCTCAGTGCAGTCACTCAACGCATGCACCCTCAAGATCGCCTCTGCCCATGTGTTAAAAGAAAGTTAAATAACTACTTAGCGTGATCATTCTCTAGTAGCTAAAGTTTTTAGTCAAGATGACTGAACACATGAGAGAAATTACATACTAATAAAGAATTAGCGTAAGATTATAGTTGTATGATACATACATCTTATCTGATACGCAATAATTTGAATAAAATTACAACATAGTTGTTCACAAAAATTATATTTCGATTTAAAACTCCGTACGGTTTGTTAACAAGTAATAAAGTGGATGAGAGTCCAAGTATCATTCCCATAGAGATTGTACCAGTTTAAGTTTGAATTAACTTAGCCTTAATCGAAACTACTGAACTTTGTTGTTTGCAATTCCTAACTTAATTAAAGTTAACGCAAGACTTAAATTAAATGCAAATTTTATAAATATATGATAAGGAAAAGCGTACTAGAATTTCGAATCCTCTTATATCAGTTCTCTTTAATCCGAATTATATAAATTTGATAACACGATTCAATTATGAAGATCAATATTTCTAATTTGTTTATCAATTTCTCTCGAGTAGAATTAAACCTATTTTTACATGTATCCCGACTATATTTCTATGACAAATACGAACATATAAAATTGCATTAATGGATTTATGAATACTTAGAAATAACGTAAAACACAGCGGTATATTTCTATCCCCTATCGAAATCTACAACAATTGACACAATGTCTAACTTATTTTCCATCTTTCGAAGGTAAAACATGCCACAATATTCATACAAATAGTGATCAAGTAATTATAGAGAAAATTATATTAATTCAATTCAATTCTTGTGCAAATTCAGGTCTTCATCTTAAGATTTCCTTCTCAAAATCGATATGTCCCAATATTGCTGCTACGTGCAAAGGAGTATCAGAGTAACTATTAACTATAACTCTATCAAGAATTATTGGATCTTCTTGAAGCAGCTTCTTCAATGAATTCACATTTCCCTCAGCTGCTGCTTCGAAAAGCATATTTTCCAATGTCTCCATCTCCTATCCTATTGCGAGAACCTGTCAAGATTTATCATATTTGCAAATGAATCCAATGAAGGCTGTTGTCAGTCACTATTTAAAGAATACAAATTGCATTTTTCTTCTAATGGTTAAAAAGTCCATTGGATATTTTGGAAGACTTTGAACAAATCTTCGTACTCTAATGCAATTAGCAGACATATAAATATACATATATAAGAAATAGGTTGTGTTCATATTTCAGTTGGAATTTGGAAAATTATTTATTTGGACAAAATTCTACAAGATTTTGAACTTATATTATTACATGGACCTCACGTCATGGAAGAGGATGGACCCAGCTGGCCCTACGCTGTCTCATCCCTTCAGAATTTTCGGAAAGTCGATCAGGAAAGGATGCAAATTTCAACCTTTCAAAATTAAAAATTTTAATTTTCATCACATTTCTAATTTATTTGGGATTTAATTATTTTCAGTTTTGGAGTTGCAAATTTGTAAATAAAAGTTTGATTTCAAAATTAAATTTTCAGAGAGTAAATGTTTTTAAAATTTACAGATATTTTAGATTACTTCGTCAATAATTAATAATTGCAATTTTGAGCATGGTAAATAGAAAATGATGGTATAGAATTGTGGGGAAAAACATTCAAGTTGGCCGAGTTTTATATGAGCCCTCATATTTTAATTTATTAAGTGAATGGCTCTGGAATAATGTATTTGGATTATGAATGCTACGCTGAGAATTTACTTACACATGCATTGTGAAATTTAAAATAATTTTAATTTCTACCAAGTATCTTTTTTGTATTTAGATAGAAATTGTAATTGGAATTATATTTTTAGTAAATTATACAAACTTCTTTAGCAATCCTAGAGCACGAATAATCATGATCTCCGCACATAACTGTCCAATTTGTCTAGCCTCTATTGGTAATCCATAGAAAGGAACAAGAATGAGGGATTGTGGTTTATCTCTTCTTGTGCTAATAAGATTATTAATGTATATTATGATCTCTCAAATCCTGACAGGATCCTGATAGATGTTTATGTGGGCTTGACCCATTAAACATGTCGACCCAATATTTTATTATTCCAATTAATTAAACTTGGCCAATAAGTTAAATAATCTAATTAATTCCACAACTATCCAATACTTGTTAGTTAATTCATTATTAATATCGTTCTTTTAGTTCTCAGTTTTGTGTGTGATGAGTAGGTTTACCATGATAAATACTTGTGACAAAAAGTGTTATATAGTATGATAAAATCAAACTTGTACGTTTACCGTGAAATATAATCATCTTGTAAACATAATCAGATTAATTACGAGATATAAATGTGTCAATCTCGGTTATCGATTATATCTATCATTCCATTCCTAAGTCGATATTATTAGAAAACTCCTTTTGACTTCTGAAGATACCTTGGATAAGGACTTCATTATCAACTTAACTGAATAAAATGTAGATCATCATATCTTATAATCTAAGAGTAATGAATCATATATCAATCATTCACATTCTTAGTATGACTCTCAACATAAACGAACGATGTCGTATTAGAAGACTTCATCAGCGTTTTTCTTCTAATGGTTGAAAAGTCCATTGGATATATTAGAAGAACAAGTCTTCGTACTAAACGCTATTGGCAGACAGAGAAATAGACTGTGTTCATATTTACGTTGAAAGTTGGAAAAATTATTTACTTGGACAATTTTCTAAAGAAATTGAAATTATATTATTATATGGACCTCAAGTTACAGAGAGGACAGACCAGGATGGCCATTCTCTGTCTCATAGACTTCATTATCAACTTAACTGAATAAAATGTAGATCATCATATCTTATAATCTAAGAGTAATGAATCATATATCAATCATTCACATTCTTAGTATGACTCTCAACATAAACGAATGATGTCGTATTAGAAGACTTCATCAGCGTTTTTCTTCTAATGGTTGAAAAGTCCATTGTATATATTAGAAGAACAAGTCTTCGTACTAAACGCTATTGGCAGACAGAGAAATAGACTGTGTTCATATTTACGTTGAAAGTTGGAAAAATTATTTACTTGGACAATTTTCTAAAGAAATTGAAATTATATTATTATATGGACCTCAAGTTACAGAGAGGACAGACCAGGATGGCCATTCTCTGTCTCATACCATCATAACATAGTGGGGTGAGGCGAAACTGAGATTAAAAGAATTTTACTTACGTCATTTTCGTTTAATTATTTTTTAATATTGGTTTAAGTTTTTAAAAAATAATTTAAATTTATATAACATATAAATAAAATAAAGGATAACTGACATTATACTTCCCTAACGTTAACCTATTTTATGGAATACCCAAATGTTTCATTTTGGCACAAAACTCCCGTAGATCGCCCAAAAAAATTGTGGAATACCTCCTACCGTCTAAATCGGTTAGTTTAGGCATTAAGAGCAATAAAGAGGGCTGAAACCAATAAAATCTCAAAGGATAAATCCATTTGATCATATCCTTGTTCCGTATCAGACTCTTCGAGTAATTTCCGTTCCAGAAATTCCGAAACACAAAAAAAAAAAAAAAAAAAAATGTNTCCAAAAAAAAAAAAAAAAAAAAAAAAAAAATGTATTTGTCTCCGCTAATGAGAGTCATGCAGAGAATGCAATACAGAATGAATTGCAAAAAAGTTTATCTCAAGGTAAGGTGGAGGAGAAAACATCTATTGCTGACTAAAAAACTTCAAAGCGCAGATAAACTAGTAAACATTCAGCCATCCCATGAGATAAAATATTCAACGGATAAATTTATAAATATTACTTTTCTCTTCCAAAAAAAAGAAAAAAAAATGCATTTTCTGACCTAGGAATCCCAAATATGTATTACACCATCTTCACTAGCACTTATGATTGTCTTATTTAGAGGTCCCCAAATTGCTTAATTAAATCTTGCCTGGTGTCTCTGAAACATTACTGACATATTATTCTGCTAATCAGTCAAGTAATTTTCCTAAATCTATCAAAAACAAAAATTTGAGGGGAAGAAAAAGGAAGCTCAGTTTTTATGATTTCAAATCTTGACTGGATGATGGTGATGAAGCCATCAGTTTGGAGTTTATATTAGTGGCTGCTTTCATTCTACTACAATTGGTTTCTTCTCCTTTGGTTTTTTTTTTTTTCAAACAAATAGCGCTCAAGGAGAGAAAGGATGTAGTCACACGGATTTGCTGATTTTGGCTCTCTTTATTATTTTTAATGCCTAAACTTATGGACTTAGAATGTAGGGGTTATTTCGCAACACTTGGACGATATAAGGAGATTTTGCCCCAAAATGAAAAGTTATTGGGTATTCCAAATACATGCAAATATTAAGGGGGTATTGTGTCAATTACCATAAAATAAAATAAAAAGATTTAGAACATGTTTGGTAAGGATTAAAATCTGATTTTAATCTAATTCAAAGTCAAACAATCAATATTAACTGCTTTTTTCATGAGTCCCACAACTTTTCAACGTCATATTTTAAAAACTTCTATCACAATTTACTAAAAAATATAATTTTAATCCTTCCCAAACAACCACTTAAGATGAGTTCAGAGATTTGAGGACATGACAATAGATTTTGCCATCACTATCTTGAGTTGAAGTTGACTTCATGACTGAAAGACTAAGTACCTAAGAATCCAAAAATTATTTCATTATTAAGTTGCTTATGCAAGTTGGGGAAAAAGAAAGAAAGATGCTTTATTTAGTGTTTAAGTTAATAACTTTTGCAATTTTTTTTTAACCTATCGTATAAACTATGAAAAATAAAAAATTATAAAAAAACCCGGTTCCGTTCAAATATCTACGATTATAGTTCAAGGAGCAATAATCGAACCAGACTTGATTTTGGATTCTAGATTCTTTTTCCTAATTTTATTACTTTTTAGCTGGACTAGAACCTCCGTTTCAAGTCTGTTTCATTTCAAGAGATTCCATTCCGATTAAAATGCTAAAGCCTATGTAAGATTCTTCTAAACATAGCCAAATTTAAAATGGTCACAAAAGAGATAAAAATGCAAATTAAACATGATTTGAACCATAAATGAAATAGATGATGAGGGACCACATTAGGTTAACAAGCAGAGAGAAAGAAGTAATGATCATAAAGAGTTAGAAGTTTTTTTCTCATTTTGAGGGATGGAAAGGTAGGAGACTATTGTGGATCGAAATACTATTTATCATTAGTGAAAAGCATGACATGAAACATTAATTTTGTCAACTTCTACTCCAACAAAATTTTTAACCAATGACTATAATTTTCAGTATAATGAAATTCTAACAAGATTAATTCAGTACATATACATAGACCCCACTTCTTCTAAATCAAGAAGAAGCTTTTCAACATCTCGAGGAACCCCTATATTGAATAGTTTTATGAAATAATATTGCCAAGTCCATTTACTCATTGATGACGTACTAGGTTGATCTTGTCAATGCAAAGTCAATATGCAATTTGCATTAATGGTATGTTAATGTACTTTAATATAAAAGAAAATTTTTATCGAACTACTTATTTTTGTTTATATATAAAAATATAAGAGAGAGAAAATTTTTTATGACTTCCAATTCATTTTTCAATTAGTAACAGAAAAGAGATATGATGAAAAAATGTTAGGGACCTACATTGCGATTAAAATATGATGCAACAAATAAAAATTATAATACCAACGTAACCAACTTTGATGAAAATGGTCAATTTAATTGAACCTTCAAAAATTACGCCAAACATTCAATCAAACACAAATTTTAAAAGTTTTATTTCGTTTTTAATCTTATCATATTTGACTAACACGTTTATTAATTCCTGGTAGCCCATTACTTTTTTTTTATTCATATCAATTTTTTTGCAACTTGATTATGCCAAGTTCAAGTAGATTTTTTCCCCAGTATGTAATTAATGCCAACTTGGTTATTGAAATTAGGACTTGAGGTCGGTAGTTGCATCTTCGTATTTTTTGCATCATTAGTACTAAAATTGATATACAAATGAATTCATTTCCAATAAATTCATGAAAGCATTCCTACTTATATAGTGGAGATCAATATTATATTAGAATTATAGTGTGAAATTTAACAATAAATTTATGTGTAAAATTTATAGAACCACCTCATTGTAAAATAAGGAAATAAAAAACAAGACACTACAAAATAAATGATTGTAGAAAAATGCGAAAAGATGAGAAAATCTTTTTATTCTGGAAGCACAAGAATATTGGAATTAGCCATATGTTTAGACCACTACAATATGCAAAAAGTTGCCATTATGGAAATGGACAGGAAAAGCAATTGCTTTCTGCAGTGGCTCGTGGAGGCATTTATTTAATAGATTTTGGATTTAATCACGAAAATATATTTTTTGTAATTTTTAACAATATGTGAATTTATGCACTCAATTTTAATGATAAATGTTTAGTAAGTTTTATCTCTCTTCATTATATTTGTTCATCTAGATTAATTTAGTTTAACGTGTCATACATGTTTTAAAGAATAGTGCTATCTATCGTCCATATTTATCATTATTAGTTTAGATGATAGTGGACACATGGATTTATTGTCCAATGGTCAATCCAATGCAATGGAGTACACAGAATTTGGCTTATAATTTATGAAGTAGTGTACTTGGAAATGTATTGTGCTTCATAATTCTAGCATTGTTACTATGTAATTTATTTGGAAGTTTTCATGTGAATGCTTGATCATGCATACAATTAGTCTTCCCAGGTCATAATCCAAAATCACAACGTTTCTCCATCTTTTGGATCTTATGGTAGGAGTATGCTGTCCTGAACTGCGAATGTTCTAGGTACTAAAATTGATTATTATTATTATTATTATTATTATTATTATTATTATTATTATTATTATTATTATTTTGATGACTCAAGTATCCAAGCTTTGTCCAACTAATCTTGAGGAACGGCGGTCTTTCCCCTAGATTGTCACTCGGGTAAATTAGATGCAGTTACAGCTTCTATACACTTGGGCTGAACATTCGAGAATCAGTGTTCCTCCCTGTTAATCCCCCTACTGTATGGACGGAACCTCTGGAGAGTGACAAAACGCACCACGACTTTGTCTCTACAGGACATTTGTCTTCCAACATAAATGTTGCTTCTAGCTATCGAAAGGATTTGAACCTTCGATACTCCATAAAGAACCTTCTTGCTTTACCACTACGTCATTGTCCATTGGGGCTACTAAATTTGATTACTGATAAAGGAAGATGATGAACAAATGGAATCATAGGATTAGAGTCAGTTTGATGATATTGAGCAGTTTTACATAGATTGTCTATATTGTTCTTTACTTTTATTTATGTTCTTGTTTGATTGGTCGATTTTGTCCACAACATTGTCATTAGATTTAGATGTGCCTTAATAAGATTCATCATTCTTATCTCGTGATTTGATCCTTCCTCGATTCAAATATGCTTCTGAATCTATTGCAATGAAAATTCTTTGAAATTATGAAGAAGAGGTATATTTTTATGATCAGTTGAATATGAGGGATAAAGTAAAAAGGACACGAAATTAATTGAAATGACACCTAGCCATTCAAAATGACAACATGCCTTTTTGGGTCACGTGTTCTCGATTTCACTCCAAAGCAAGTCGATCATATTTTGGAACATCTTAGAAGACTTGGTTTAGTAGGAGGAAAGTTTGGTTACTGAGCAGGCAGAGCATTGAATGAATAATATCCAAGTTGCCATACAACATAATTATGGATTAGTTGCGATTTGGCTATGACTGGGAGCAAATATCTGTCAGTTTTATAGGCCTCAAAATTTGATTTTGGAGAAATACAATATTTGCCTTGTTAGGCTATTGGGAAAATGATGTTCTAATTCTACAATTTGGGGGCAATTTCTCCTAATGTTTGTGTCAAAAGAGTCCTATTGTTAGACTCTGCAATTGCACCGTTTGTACTGCCCTTTGCATTTCAACAAAATTTAAATGGGCGACAAGCAAGTGTACGAGCACGAAGCTTTGTTGTTCATGATAGATGCATATTTCATGATATGTCTATTGTGCAAAGAAACAGTTAGAACCATCAATGATGCACTATTAATTTAGTATCCATTTGGCCCCCATTATATTCTCATTATAACAAGAATTTGATTTTGGAATAGTAATTTTTTTGGAGAATTTGTGGTTAAAGATAAATGAAAGCTTTTGAGTTTACGTGTAATATATCTTTATTGAAGAATATGTGGTTAATAAGAAGAGAGAAAAAATGAAGTATAATTCCATGGGGACCAAACAAATGCTTATTATATGTTCCAAGCCATTTTCTTTCCTTCTCTGAAGCTCTCAATTTTATACGACTAGGTGTCATATCAATCAATTTTGTATTCGCTTTACTTTATATTTCATCGTATCAAATAGATTATATAAAATGTCTTCTTCATAATTTTGATGAGTTTTCTTTGGAATAGATTAAAAAGCTTCTTCAAATCGAGGAAGAATTAAATCACGAGATAAGTATGATTATTCTGATTAAGGCACATATAAAGCTAATGTTTAGATAAATCAACCATTCCAACAAAAACAAAAAGAAAATAAAGAAAGATCTATTTGTCCTAAAAAGTATCCAATAATATCCTTTCAACATTTCAACAAAAATACTTGTATGCATCAAAAACCTCAGGTTCAGCGAGGTAGTTGACGCAGCAATCTAGAGCTATGAAACCGCCCCTTTCTCATTTAACTCGTCGGATTATGAATGAGATATTCAGACATCAGCTTGAAGGCTATGATTCCCTTCTTCTGTCTAGGTTCCTTGTTGCAAGGCCGGGTTTAGGCATTTTAGGGCCTTTTAAAGGGACTAATGAGATGCCACTCGAGGGTTGGATAAGCAAACCTGGCCAAAGAATCATTATTTCAATTGAAGCTCTGCTGCGGTGACCCAATTCTCAAATTATCATATACAAATAAGCGAGAATGCCCTTCCTGATAGGGCTGCATCCTCACGAATGCCAAACTTCGTAGCTCAGCTCATTTGGGATGACCAAGCTCCAAGGAGGTTTTTGGTTTCGAGGTTGGAGATGATGTCAAATCCAAGTTGGATCAGCTTGGATAGGGATTTCGAACTCTAAGAAAGGCAATGCAAAATGCAATTCTTTTGAGAATCCATTATCAAAAGCCTAGTTTTGGGCATAACAAGCCCTGCCAATTGTTGACTGGCATCTCACTCTATCAAGGAACCTCGTATGGCTTCAATTGAGAGATTTTAGCAATCCAAGCAGCAGGTGGAATGAGTCCCTCCTTCCCGAACTTGCTCGCTTTACTAGTTTTAGGCTCTGAAATCGATGTAAGCCAAACCAGCGTTTTGTCTACAGGTTCCTTGACTTCCATTTCAATCTTAAGAAAGTAGCGAAGGGGGAAAGCCACCAAAGAAGCCTATGAGATGGATCCAGGCTAGCCGAGTTGTCTGGTTCTCAGGGATTGGCTTTCAGGCTTGACCACTTGATTGGAAGAGTGAACCAGTGACTCAATCCTTGAATCCAGTAGACTTGCTTGAAGGCGCTTCTGAAGAAAATGCCTTTTTGGAGTTTTATCAACAATTTTCTTGTGTAGGTGGGGATCCGGTATTTTCTGAATCCTTAAGTCAAAAAACACTTCGCAATGATAGCTCCAAACTTGAAATGACTAAAAAATGTCAGTCCTTATTGCTTTCAACTTGTTGAAAATCACTTGCAATTCATGGACTTGATTATCCAAAAATTTAAAATCAAAATATTTAGGACTAAATTTTTTTGGTACCTTCCTCGATTTTGTATTTGTTCTCAAGTACCTGCCCAACGTCTTTCGTTGAGGAAGTGTTGCTGTAGAGATCTTACTTGCATTTTTCTATGTGCATTTGTAAAGGGACGTCCCCAACAAATAAGTTCATTTTCTTACATTTTCTTAAGCTGAACCCTTACTCCAAATGTATATTTGGCGGCTAAATTTGGAATGTGAAGTTCGTACCATCAAACTTATTGATCCTTAAGAAGTATTTATTCATGAAATTGATGGTTGCTAATTTAGTTTCTCTCCATTGCATTGAATAACATTTTAAATTGTTGGAAATATGAAAAATGAAGACAAAAACATGAACCAAGAGAAGAAGAATATGATAAACCAATGCTTGAACATGATGAAACGCATTATATAGTTAACTGTTTTGATAGTTGAAGTGCTTGCAACTGTTTCTCCCACCTCCGGAAAAGATGATGAGCATCACAATTTAGTAAGTGTAAAACCTATTTCTTCATACCTGACTAATTAAAAAATCCTGGTTCTCAAAACACAAACCAATCCTTACTCTTCGGATGGAAGAGATCATCTCATTTGACCACACGTTAAAAAATATTTTAAAACATGACTCCTTTAGTGAATGGGCTCCGCGGCTCTTGCTTTGGGTGGAAAGGCAATTTTGCGCTTCTTTCAAATTTTTTTATCATAACATTTTCGTCCGATGTCCAATTAAGACGATTCAAAATGTGTTGGAAAAGTAACTCAAAGGGCTATAGTTTTTCTTCAGATGTAGTTCTCCAATTCGATCATTTGCTATGTAAAAAATGAGTTTCAATATGAGATTAAAAATTGGTGCATAACTTTTTTTTGGTTGGAAATTGATGTGTGATCATACTTTGATTACATTTCATCCCTTTTGTATCTTTCTTTTTTCAATTGACTCCCAGCACTCTTGAATCTTCTTCGTGAGGTTTGACACACCTTTTGAGTATTTGTACTTTCGTGCCCAAACCATGGATCTTTTACAACTTAGCCATTTTCTCCAATTTTGCCAACTTTTGTTTATTTCTTTCTATCTCATCAACCTATACCACAACATCAAAACACACATTAAAACTCTCTAAAATACTCTCAAGGATAACAAAATAATGAACTAAGTGGCAAAATATCATGAATTTGGAGCGCTCATCAGCCGCTAATGAGGTCATTGAGACCTTTATGGCAAAGCATATCAGGCTGAGTTAAGGATTGTGCTCTTCATGACAAAAAATGAGGAAATGAAGAAGGAGGTCCACATTTGTGAAGCTGAGGTAAATGCCATGACGAATCAAGTCAAAAATCTGACAACTTGCGGGAGTTAGCTTCGTCGGCCCTGAACGTGGCCAACAAAGAGAAGGGCCAGCTAAATGCTCAAGTTGCTGAGGCTGATTGTTAAGGTTACTAGCCTGAGGTAACAACTGAGTGGGGCAGGGAGGTAATTAAGAACAAGCACGCAGCACATTTTCACAAAATGATTGAGTATGACTGCCACAATTTGTACTGGAGAAAGGTAGCTTACAATGAAGTTTTTGGAATGATGGCTGAGCTGCATCCCCAAGTAGACTTGGCTTTTGCAAAGGAGGAGTTCCTCCTAGTAGATTCATCTACTACTACAAATGATACTGAAAGCTCTAATGATGGAGAGGGCCAAGCGCAGCCTTGGTATGATAAAGTTGCTACCTAGACTTGAGCTTTAAATTTCCTTCTATTCTATTATCTATGTAGCCCTTCCTGTGTAATCAGTTTGCCTCGTGTATATACAGATTTTTTTTCCTATCTGGCCGTTTAATTTTTCTTTATGCTATTGTTGGAATTTTGATGTCGATTCTCTTTCAGTAATTGACCCACAACTAACTAAAAAATTCAAACTCTTAATAAACAAACACCCATTCTTGTTTTTCCAGATATCATTGGTGTAATAATTAGGAACCATTTCATTAAAATTTGGTGAACCGAAGATTTTGCCATTATATTTGAGCATAAACTTGTACAAAAAATGGGTCACCTTTTAATGTATTCTTCATACGGGCTTGCCCTATTTAATTTTAAATGAAGTGCAAGGGGTTCAATATTATAGGAGGGGTTGCTTTTCCATGTAAAGACTCTTTCCATGATGTTTGGATCATCTATGGGAGGGGTTTTTTTGTTGAAGGTGTTGGTAAATGCAAAACACATTCTTATTGACATCATAAGTACAAAAAGGATCATCCAAGCATGGTACACAAGATGAGCCCACTAATAATACATTCTCAAGTGTTCGAATTCCAGGGGTAGGTTGCGCCTTTCAAATGATCTTGATACCATTTGGTGAAGTAATTGATGATGACAATTGAGTGGCTAGCATTCCCCTTCCCTTTTGCTAGGGGGCTATGAGGTCTATCCTCATTTATCGAAGGGCCACGGACTGGCACAAGAGTTAGTTCCTGAGAGGGGTGTCTTTGAATAGTAGAGAAATGTTGACATTTGTTGCATCTTTTCACAAACTTAATGTCATCTTTCTTGAGGGTCGGCCAGTAATATTCTTACCTTAGTACTTTTTGTGTGAGTGCTAGTCCTCCAGTTTGGTTGCTACAAATTCCTTCATGAATTTTGCGGAGGGCATAATTGGCCTCCTTCCTTCTGGTACATTATAGAAAGAGTGGTAAGAAGCCTCTCCAATAGAGTACTTCATCCTGGAGAACATAGTGGGCAGTTCTTCGCCTAAGTTTGTTGAACTCTTCTTTATCCTTCGATAATACATGATCTTTAAGAAAGGCAATGATTGGTTGTATCTACGGTGGGGTCCCTTCAATCCATATTACTTCTCCTCATTTGGAGATAGAGGATTTGGTGAGGTGTTCAATTGGCACTACTTTGAGTAGCTCCAAATCCTTGCTAATGACTAACTTCGATAAAGCATCAGCATGGACGTTCTCAATTCGTGGTACTTGGGCCAAATTCTACACCCCATAGCCAACAAAAATGTAAGGACTAGCTTTATCATATAGTTTCAACCGTTGTTCTTTAGGCACATGTGCAAATACTTTGCTCCTAAAAACCTTCAAATGAGAATAAGAACCATCTTTTCCTGTCCACAATTCTTCTGGAATCTCAAAATCTGAAGGAGGTGATGGGGACCAATTGATTAGTTAGCACGCTGTTCAAACTACTTCACCCCAAAATGACTTAAGTAACACAGTCATCCTCAACATGCTTGTGACCTTTTCTACAATGGTACAGTTTATTCTCTCGGCCATACCGTTGTGTTGTGGAGTATAAAGAACTGTCTTCTCATGTCTAATATTGTGTTCTAGCAGTAATCTTCAAACACTTTAGACACGTATTTCCCTCTGTTATTAGTTTGGAGACACTTAAAAACCTTTTCACTTTCCCATTCTACCATGACGCGAAACTTCTTGAAGTATTAGAAAACCTAGTCTTTTGACCTCGAAAAGAGCATCCACAACTTTCATGAAGCATCATCAATAAAAGTAAGAAAAAACTTATTACAACTTAAGGACTCCACCTCAGTGAGACCACAAACATCACAATAAATCAAATCCAAAATATTACACTTTCTACTATAGGATTTCTAAAATGAAACTCTATGCTGTTTACCAAGTAAACAATAGTCACATAAATTTAATGACGTACCTTTGATAAAAGGAATGAGGGACTTCCTTGCAAAAGTTTGTAATCCTTTCTCGCTTATGGGAGCCAACCACTTGTGCCGCAAGTCTGATGAAGAATCTCTTTCAGTTGCATTTATCGCTTCACTACACACCTTTACTTGTATCTTGTAAAGTGTGCAACAAGCCCTCCTCTAGGAAATACCATCAACCCTTTCATTAGTTTCCATCTTCCACTGCCAAAATAACTGTCATGTCCTGCTTCATCAAAGGCATGTGTAGATAGCAAATTGGGATGCATGTCAGGAACATGTCGCACATTCTTCAATGTCAAGCTACATCCAATATTTGTTTGAAGATAGATTTCACCAATTCCTACAATGCTGGAAAAACTGTCATTACCCATCTTCACCCTGCCAAAGTTACTTGTTTTATATGAAGTGAAGAACTCCCGTTTTGGAGTAACGTTGTAAGAAGCTATTAAGTCAATAACTCATTCAACAAATGAATCTGCAACATGACAACACTGCCCATCTTCAGCGGAAAAAAACTGCTACTGCTACTTCTTCATTTGAAGTGCTAGCTGTTGTATTCTAATCAGTATTCTTTTGATTTTTCTCCTCTTTCAATTTATTTTTTCAAGCTATGCAATGTTTCGTTAAATGAGTCTCTTTGTCACGATAAAAATATTTAACCATCCCTCTTAGCTTTGATTGACTTCTGAATTTACCACATCACTTAAGACCTCTATTTTTACTCATTCCTCTATTCTCTATAATAAGATTCTGTGCATCATTTCTACCCAAGTCTCTTAGTCTTATTTCTTCATTAAAAAACTGTTTTTAACTAGTGGAAGTTCAAGCACACCATTCGGAGAAGAGTTGCTAAGTGATATACTAAAGTCTCCCAACTATCAGGCAATGAACTCAGAAGTAATAGTGCTTGCATATTATCATTTAACACTATTTACATTGTGGTCAACTGATTTTCTAAGTCTTGTAATTCACTCAAATGCTCAACAACTGATTTTCGCTCATTTAGCTTCAGATTCACAAGCTTTCTAATAGCAAAAGCTTTATTTTGAGTAGTCTTCTTTTCATAGAGACTCTCCAATTTTTTCCAAAGGATATGGGCATCTATCTCTTGATATAAATGATGGAATATATTATGGTCTACCCACTATCTTATATATCCAATGGCTTTCCTGTTCATCTTCTTCCTGTCACTATCACTCATATTGCTTGGCTTAGCACCATCACCTTCAATAGGTTCATTGTAAGAATATCCTCCATCACAGGCTTTCAAATAGAATAATTTGAAGCTGATAATTTAATCATAATGCTCAAGGTATTCTCCATTTGCTCCCATAATAAACCACACCACACAACCTGAGCTCTAATACTACTTTGTTAGGCAATTTCAGTTATTGCAAGAATAAATTTATCAATCCAAGTAATTAACTACAGTGATTAAATATGCAAGTAAATGATCCAAGAAAAATAGAGAATGCAACACCAAATTTTTATTTGGAAAAAACCCTCCGGTGTATAGGGAAAAAAATCACGTGGCAACTTCGGCCAAATCTACTATAATAAATATAGATTACAATATTTAAGCTTATGCCTCAAAACTTGAATTTTCAACAAATTGAAAAATCAACATCAATCAACCTCCAAGACAACAAATAATCTCACCACAATACACCAATTTGATAAAACTTGTGAAATACCTATTTTGAATACTACATCTCTAGAGTACCCAAAATAGACCTTAGAGAAATCTCCAATTTGTACTATGTAGAGAAGAAAAAATCTATGAATCCACATCCAAAAGATTAAAAGAAAAAAATCCTTTTTCTTTTTCCATTTTTTCTTCTTTTCTGCCACACAGTCAGTCCCTTTTTTTCAATTGTGAAGCCCTTTTTACGCAGCAGTCCCCAGCAATTTTTCTCTAAATATGCAGGCGCTTTAATTTGTCTATTAATTCAGCCACCGTTTTTACCCAAAACCACACAACCACGTTTTTGGGATATATATAGCCACCAATTTGACCTAATAATACAATATAAAGAGGATTGGGCTTTCTTTCCTCATTGGCTAGACAAGCTCATATAACATCTTAGTTGGGAAAACACCTCCCAAAGATTGCCCAAGATCAAACAAAGCTTGACAATGTGAAAAATTCCAAACTACTTGAAGAACAAGAAAATGGGGAAGAAATGATTTCAATGGAATAAATGAAGAACATGTATTTGGATTACTTGAACAAGCCTCAAGTTAATCCCGAAGAAAGAAAATAACTTTGAATTTATACCCAAGATGAACAACCTTCAATCTTGTAAAATTTTCTCAAAGTTTTCTCTCAATTTTCTCTCTATTTTCGGGTCTAGGTCTTGTCTTATCTAAAAGGGCAAGAAAATCGAGATATATATATCTCTATCGGGGCGCCTAGGTGCCATGTTTCTGCCGGGGAAGGCAGAAATTGGGCGCCCGACAGAACCAGCCAGTGCCTAGGAGCCCAAAACCGGCGCCTAGGTGCCCCCCCTTCCTTTCTCACAATTCTCCACCTCGTACATCATTTGATAGACCTCAAATTTTGGACGAACACAAGAAGAAGTAGCAAGCACCAAAAGAACTCTGCTGCACCATTCAAACCATGGTTGCCTACGTACCCAAAACTCGGGATCAAGCCTCCATAGTTCACCTCCACCTTCATATACTCTCCACCTCATTTCAACCCCGCCCCGAAGGGCCATGCCCACTCGGGTATATCAACACGGACTAATGTGAAGTAAGTCCAAGCAATGTTGAAACTTGCTACCCGTTACCACTTTGGTTAACATATCGGCTGGGTTCTCATTTGTGTGTACCGTCGAGAGTGAAATATCACCTTCCTCTATAACATCACGCACAAAATGATACCTGACGTCAATATGCTTGGTTCGAGCATGATGAACCTGATTCTTAGCCAAGTGAATCGCACTCTAGCTATCACACCACAAGTCCACACAATCCTGCTCAATCCCCAAATCATCTAGAAGACCCCATAACCACAATGCTTCCTTCACTCCCTCTGCCATGGCCATATACTCGGCCTCTGTAGTCGAAAGAGCAACTGTAGCCTGTAACATCGATCGCCAACTAACTGGGGCACCATGTATGCAAAACACATATCCAATAGTAGATCGTCGTCTATCTAGATCACCTGCATAATCCGAGTCCACAAACCCACTTATATGACATGCATCTCCACCAAAATATAAACCCGTATCCGCGGTACCTTTTAAGTACCTCAGGATCCACTTCACAGCTTCCCAGTGTGCCTTCCTCAAATTCACCATGAATCTACTGACCACACTAACCACCTGTGAAATATCTGGGCCTGTACACACCATGGCATACATCAAACTGCCAACTGCACTAGCATAAGGTACATGATCCATGCGTACCTTTTCTTCCGCTGTAGTAGGAGACTGTTTATCAAAAAGCCTGAAATGTGGAGCCAATGGAGTTACCACCGAATTTACACCTTGCAACCCGAACCTAGCAATAACCCGCTCAATGTAGCCTTTCTGACTCAAGAACATTCACCGGTTCGTCCTCTCTCTTCTAATCTCCATACCCAGTATTTTCTTAGCAGCCCCCATATCCTTCATCTCAAACTCTTTACCAAGTTGAGATTTCAGCCTATCTATCTCCACCTTACTTTTCGAAGCGATATGCATGTCATCCACATACAATAGAAGATAGTTATAGTTACCTCCCCAAAGTTTTTGAATATAAACACAACAGCCATACTCACTTCTAGAGAAACCATGCTTTAGCATGAAGGAGTCAAATCGCTTGTACCATTGTCGAGGAGATTGCTTCAATCCATATAGTGATTTTCTCAAGCGACATACCTGACGTTCCTTATCCTCAACCTTGTAGCCCTCAGGTTGATGCATATATATCTCCTCATCCAAGTCCCCGTGCAAGAAGGAGGTTTTGACATCGAGTTGTTCCAACTCAAGATCATGATGAGCAGCAATACTCAATAGCACCCGAATGGAACTGTGCTTGATCACCGGAGAAAAGATCTCATTGTAGTCAACTCCCTCTCTTTGTGCAAACCCCTTGGCCACTAACATTGCTTTGAATCTTGTACCATCGAGCTTGGTAGGATCCTCTTTCTTTTTGTACAACCACTTGCAACCAATAGCTTTCTTATCTATGGGCAATGGGACAACCTCCCATCTTTGGTTCTTGTGAAGTGATTCCAACTCTCACTATTGTTGTTTAAAATAGCTTTCTTGAAATTTGTAGGCTCATCATCCTCCACCGAGAGTGCATACTCAACCAAATTTGTCTGCCCATAGTGCCTCAAAGGCTCGTCTGACCCCAACTTTAGAACTTGCTTGTAAGTACGGCGTGGCCTAGAGGAAGCCAAGTTATCTGCAAGCTGCTGTTGTTGCTGTGCCTGTACATTCTCTTGCTGAACCGCCTCTTGTTCAAGTGCATCATCACTCTCATCTTGAGTGTCTGTTTGATGCTCCTCTTGAACATGCCTAGAATCAGGTTAATCTCTAGGTTCTATGTCAACAACTTGAGACACTGTAGTCTCAATATCATCACCACCGGGCACTGTAGCTTTCAACGAAGCTATCATGGAGTTCTCATCAAAAGTAACATCTCTGCTGATTATGAACTTAGAATCATCTACACACCAAAGGCGATAGCCTTTAACACTTGCCACATATCCTAAGAATATAGCCTTCTTAGCCCTCGCATCAAGCTTTCCCTCGTTGACATGATAGTAGGCTGTGCATCCGAATGTTCTGAGTTTTTCATATTCTGCATGTTCTCCTGTCAATACCCTATAAGGTACATCTCCATCTAACCTTGAATGTGGAGACCGGTTCACCATGTAGCAAGCATTTGCAACCGACTCTGCCCACCATTCTCTGCCCAAACCAGCATTGGATCGCATACACATCGATTTCTCTCGAAATGTGCAATTCAGTATTTCTGCAACCCCATTTTGTTGCGGTGTATTTCTAACTGTCCAGTGTCTCACAATACCTTCCTTACCACAGAACTCCTTGAAAGCACCATTTGTATACTCAGTACCGTTATCAGATCGCAGTGTCTTCAATTTCTTTCCTGTTCTGTTTTCAACCATTGCTTTCCACTTCTTGAAAGTGTCGAATACCTCATTCTTATGCTTCAAAAAATAAATCCAAGCATATCTAGAATAATCATCAACAAATGTAACAAAATACCTGGAACTGCCTTTGGAAGTGACAGAAGCCGGACCCCATACATCCGTGTGCACATAGTCTAGAATGCCTCTGCTTCTATGTTTGCTAGGCTGGAACTGAACTCGGTGTGCTTTACCGTACATGCAATGCTCGCAAAAATCCATGCAAGGCTTCTTCAAGTTCTTTAACAAACCTTTCTTGACTAACAAATCTAGCCCCTTTTCAAACATATGCCCAAGCCTCCTATGCCATAGCCGAGTGCACTCACATGGGTCTCCACCACTTCCACTTGTTCCAACTGCTACATCTTTAGTAATTGTAGTACCCTGAAGAGCATAGAGATTGCCTTCACGAATACCCTTCATCACAATCAAAGAACCACGAACAACCTTCTTTACTCCATTCCATGTTACAATCTTGCAACCACCGGAGTCTAAGGCACCAACAGAGATAAGGTTCTTTCGCAAATCAGGAACATGTCTAACATCCATCAATGTTCTAACCACTCCATCATGCATCTTGATTCTAATTGAATCGAGCCCCACCGTTTTACAAGAATGGTTATTACCCATCAACACGGTTCCACCATCAGTGCTTCTATAGGTAGTAAACCACTTCCTATTTGGACACATATGGTAAGAGCATCCAAAGTCAAGAATCCACTTACCGGAGGTTTCTTCATCACAAGAGATTGTGTAACACTCATCGCTTTCCCCTCCTTCCGAGGCATAACTTACCTCTTGCTTGACTTGCACCTTCCCGTTGTTGTTATTCTTATTGTTCTTCTTCCAATTCCTTTTGTTAGGACAATTCGCCTTGAAATGCCCAAACTCGTCGCATTTGAAACAAGACCTTTCCGCAGGAGGTCTAGAACTCGATCTAGATTTTTCTCCCTTGCCCTTTGGTCGCACATTGCTTTTACCCCTTACAAACAATCCTTGAGCTTGCTTCTTGTTACCAATGGTAGACATGCCACTAGTTGCAATCTTTCGAAGATCATCCTCTAGAAGTGACGTTCTAGTGTCCTCCATCACAAGTTTATCACCCACAAGCATCAGTGTTTGTACTAGGTTCTCGTAAGACTTTGGCAATGAAAGAAGTAGTAGAAGTGCTTGATCCTCAGCATCTACTTCCACATCAATGTCCTTCAAGTCCGATATGATCCTATCAAACTTGTTGACGTACTCTCGGATTGGTGTACCTTCATCCATCTTGCAAGTATACAATTTGAACTTCAAATAGATCCTATTAGTTAGAGTCTTCTTCATGAAGTTCGCCTCCAACTTTGTCCACACCTCCGCCGCCATTACCTCACTATCAACCAAGAAAGCAACATCTCTTTCAAGGCAAAGAATGATAGACGCTCGTGCCTCAAGATCTAGCTCTTCCCAATCCTTGTCCGACATATCAACATGCTTCTCCTCCTTTCCCGCCAATGCCTTGTGCAACTTTTGAGAAATTAACAAATTTTTCATTTGCATTCTCCAATATGAAAAATCATTCTTCCCATTGAATTTCTCTATCTCATACTTCCCAATCTTCACCATTCCTCTAGTAGACATTATTTATCCACTTGTTTACCAAAAATAAACCACCAAAGTTCACTTGGGAATTTTCACAGACACCTTGTGTGCACAACAAAGTTCAAACAACTCACCAAAATCGAAGCTTAACCACCTTGATTTAGGAAGAAGCTCTGATACCAAATTGTTGGGAAAACACCTCCCAAAGATTGCCCAAGATCAAACAAAGTTTGACAATGTGAAAAATTCCAAACTACTTGAAGAACAAGAAAATGGGGAAGAAATGATTTCAATGGAATAAATGAAGAACATGTATTTGGATTACTTGAACAAGCCTCAAGTTAATCCCGAAGAAAGAAAATAACTTTGAATTTATACCCAAGATGAACAACCTTCAATCTTGTAAAATTTTCTCAAAGTTTTCTCTCAATTTTCTCTCTATTTTCGGGTCTAGGTCTTGTCTTATCTAAAAGGGCAAGAAAACTGAGATATATATATCTCTATCGGGGCGCCTAGGCGCCATGTTTCTGTTTTGGTTGCACTATCGGGGCGCCTAGGCGCCATGTTTCTGCCGGGGAAGGCAGAAACTGGGCGCTTGGGCGCTCGACAGAACCAGCCGGCGCCTAGGTGCCCCCCTTCCTTTCTCACAATATTTCACTCTTTTCAGAATCCATTAATGCTCGTCTAGTTACTAATAATGGTATTCCTAAAATTAATGGCATGTGTTGAGTATCTATATCAAGGATGATGAAATCTGCTGGAAATAAGTGATTTCAAACTTTGATAGGCATATCTTCTACTACTTCATAAGGATACTTGAGTGTTCTATTAGCTAGCTGTAGAATTATTGAAGTTGTTTGAGGTCTCACAATCATAATTTTCTGTAGAGCTTTATAAGTGAAGTGAAATTCTGTAGATCTTTTAATTTAGGAGGGAGCTTGTCCTTTAGGATTGCATTGTACCTTTTAGTCAATACCACTATTTGATGTACTCACTATTTTTCTTCTATGTTAACATCTCTTACAAAAATTTAGTATAATTAGAAATTGTAGAATGATGTCAATGAAATGAATGTTGATGTGAAGTTGCCTAAATATATCCAATAACTTCTTGAATTGCTTTTCCAGCTAATTACTCTGCAACATTTGAAAGATTGCAGCTAGAGACGTATGTTCATTGACAGGAAGAGTTGCCTTAACCTGTTGACTACTTGATTGTTCTTCTTGATTAATCTTTGTTGATTTTTCAGATTGACCCACTTGTTCCTCACCCATGGCGGGTGCCTAATTTTCCTTGGTCTCTTTCTTCTTCATAGTGATTTCTGGAAATTGAACTCCACTTCTTGTAATGGTAGCCTGAACTTGTTCCTCTTTTGGCTACTTCCGTAGCCTTTGAGGAAATGAAATAGGCAGCACATATGCTTGAATAGGGGCTGCCGACTTAATTGCTGGTATCTCAACACAGCTTCAACTAATAATACCGATATTCATAATTTCTTTCTTGTGTTGCTTGGCAGGATACATTATGTTCTGTAAGACAGTGTAGCAGCGACATGTCCCATCTGATTTTCAAAAATTTTGATTGCAGCCTGATGGTTTTGAAAAATTAGTCTCATTCTTGGTAATTTACTGATCCTCTAATTCCTCCAACGATGGCTTCTTCTCTTATTGATGATGAAATCCTCATGGGTTGCCTTGACTCTGATTATTAGTGATAACTACATTTCATGTGCTTATTCAGGCTTCTATTCTTATTCAATTTTATACTAATTATATCTACTTAATTTAAACAAATTAAGTTAATTGTAAAAAAATCTCAACTTGGATGCAATTTATGTGAAAAGAAGTTATTTGGAGCTTAATTGGAGATTATTTGAAGAAATTGAAGATTCATCGAATCATAAAAGATCAATTATGAATCCTAACAGTTAAACATCATTAATAAAATCATATTTTATTGTTTTCAAAAAATTCAAATTAAAAATCACAAAAATAAATAAACTATCTGTAATTATTTTTAATCAAATTGAAGTTAGAAATAATTCAACCATCGATTAGATAGTAGTCCTTGTGGGAATGATATCCAGACTCATCGGTCCATTTTATTATATGTTATTATCCATAGACTTGTCTGATATAAAATCGACAATAATTAGCCCATGAAAAGTTTGGATAATTTCTCCATCCTGAATTGTAAGTGTTGGAGTAAGAGTTGTTCTACTGTCTTTGAAAATTCTCTGCATCACTGACCTCCTCAGGCCAATACACGTGGAGAGGCTAAAAGATAGCATGCAGTCTGTCACACAGCCCCCACAAACTGGTGTAATTTGGTTGGTGCATCATGCTCACATTCTGAGTTATTTTGTTTAACTTCTTTATTAGTACTTTCAACTAGACTGCTATTACTGTAATTGCATTAATGTTGTGAATATGCACTATTTTCTTCGGAGTTTCTTTTCAGATCGTCACATAGATAGATTTTTTGAAAAAATAAATAAATCTAAAGGCACTGTCTAAGTGTATATCCATTATCGATCCTCTAGCTGAAGCATCGGTTGTGTTACGATATTCAAGTAGCAGGTCCAAATAGAATACGCAGATCTTAGCATGTTTAGGAATGTCAAGATTGGGGCACTTTTTGAAATAACTTTTGAACCTCTCCCATGAAACAGTGAGTGTAGACATTCTTGTGCACCATCCTTTAAAGTACAAGGTAGTAGGCATATTCGAAGAGCATCTACTGACATACCTTTATGATTGATTATTTCGCAAAGCATGAGAAAAGCATGTATATGGTTATGTAGATTTTTAGTTGGTTGTCAAAGAACCTGATATGATGATGATTTTGAATAAGTTAATGATTTGATCGAGTCTAATGTGGAAGTTGACATGTTCAAAATGTAGATAGATGATAGGTAGTTGAACAGACCTATGAACGGGATTTTTATAATCTCTAACTAAAACTTTCCCATCATTAGGATTGCCCTTGGCTGAGTTGATTGAAGTAGTATTAATGGATTCTGAACTTGGTTCTTGTTTTGATTTTTGTCATTTCTTTCTTTTTCTCTGTTCTCTTCTTCATTGTTTGAAGGTTCTTTCAATCTGAGATTTCAATGTTAGGAGCTCAATTTTTTCAAAATCTTGCTAAACTGCCAAAAAAAAAAAACAAGGGAGATTAGGTGTGTAATTAATAGCCTAAAACAAAATGAAAAATTAAAATTCGAATTGTATATAAGTTAATAAACTCAAATTAAAAACTTTATGCCCACCAACGATGCCAAAAACTTGTTCGATAAAATTCCATAAACATACAGGATCATTGACAAGTAATAGATTTTGTGAGTTAATAATATCGTCCTACAGGTAATAATTCTCAATTCAAGTGTAATAATCTTAAAATAATTCAAATTATGTATTATGTGACACAAAAGAGTTTTGATTTGGAATTATACCAAATTACTTTAAGATTTATGTAAAACTTTGTTTTGTATAAATGAATGAATGATTGTATTGGATTTAGACTCCACTCTAAGAATTATGTAAAACATTGTTTTTCATACTTGAAAGGAATCCACCGATTTTTTTTTAATCCTTTATTATTTAATCCCAATTATATGATTGACTAAATATTTTTTTTTGTTAGAATGAACGATATAGTTTAGGTTTAATGTCTATTTAATTCAATTGGTTTTGTGCAACTTTAATTAACTGCTTTGATTACGAATTATTTGATACAAGGACAATATTGTATCAAGAGGAGATATATTTGTCTAGTTTGTGTATGACATAAGTTTCACAAGAGATCGAGTGATAATCATAATCTATGAAATTTTGGTAGAATTCCTATAATTATATGCATTCACATGTGTATGAATTTACTTAGAAATATAGTAAATTCAAGCATGTGAATAAGGTTAGTTTTGCTTAAGCGAGATTACTAACTTAAATTTATTAATTTGACTGTTAATACATATGAAAAGTGGCTGAATGATGTTGGATTTAATGAATGATAATTGATTTTGGTGAAATCGAAATTCTTAACCACTTAATCCTAATATATCTCCACAAATTAGGTTAGTTAGATTAATTTAGATATGTTAGTATAATTTAGTTAGAATAAAAATATTTATTTGTTAATCGGTTACTGAATTAATTTATACTAGAGCTAGATTAGAATAAAAACTAATAGTAAGTACTTAGTTTCCGTGGGGAGTGATATTTGAACTCAAAGATCCACTATTATAATTGATCACAATCCGTATACTTGCGAAATCACACGATCTGTTAAGATTACAATATTTTCAAGTAAGCCTTGTTTATTTAATTATTTTTAATATCGGTTTTGTTGTTAAAAAATTATTTAAATTTATAGCATTAAAATAAAGTAAATGTAATCGACACAATACTCCCCTAATTTTAGCATATTTTGTGGAATACACCCTAAACATTGCATTTTGATGCAAAACTCCCCTAGATTCCCAAACATTCCGAAACACCCCGCAAAGGTCTAAATTCGCTATTTTAGACGTTAAAACTAGTAAGGAGGACCAAAACCAATAAAATCTCAATGGGCAAATCAGTGTGTTCAATTTAGAAATTAACTGCATAGCTTTTAGCTAGGGAACACATTAGGAGCCTGTTTGGTATCCATTTTTTTTTAAAATGTATTTTTCTCTCTTTTCTTTTCAACCACACATTCTTTATTAAAATAATATTACACGTAAATCAAAAACTTTTCCTTATTTTTCAACCACACATTTCCCAACAATTTACTATTCAAAAATACATTTTTACATAAAAATATCTACCAAACACCCTCTAGGTTAACAAAGAGAAAAAAGAAGTAAAGGATTTAAAGTTTTTTCTCGTTTTGAGGGATGAAAAGGTGGGCGATTATTGTGGATCAAAATATTATTTATCAGTAGTAGTGGATGCATGACTTTAGATGTCAATTTTGTCAACTTATAGTCCAACCAAATTTTCAACGAGTATGGTTTTCAATGAAATACTGACAAGGTTAATTAAATACATATTATGGACCCACTTCTCCTAAATCAAGAAGAAGCTTTCCAACATATCAAGGCAATCCTATAAGGAATAGTTTTTTGAAATTATAATGTCAAGTCTGTCTACTCCTTGATAATGACGTACTACGTTGATCATGCCAAGTTAATATGCAATTTGTGTTAATAGTATGTTAATGATCTTTGAGATAAAAGAAATTTTTAATCAAACTACTTTCTTTTTTTTTTCTCAGTATAAAAATGGACATATCCATTTTTATACTGAAGACGAAGTATACAAATTCCCAACAATTTTTCCCAAAAATTTTTCTTTATAAAAATGGACATATAAGTTTTCTTTATAGACAACATATGCTAATTAAAGGAAGATGAAGTATACAAATTCCCAACAATTTTTCAAATAATAAGCAAATGTTTAGAACCCCCATTATCATTAAAATATGATGCAGCAACTAAAATTATAATACGAAATTATGAATATAATTACCTATTATGAAAATGGTCAATTTTAATAGAAATTGCAAAAAAATATACCTAATATTGAACAGCTCGCAAATTTAAGAAGTGTTATTTCTTTTTTAATCATATCAAATTTGATGTGACTCGATTATTAATTACCGATATCTCATTACTCTTTTTTGTTCGTATCAATTTCCTTGCAACTTTGTTAAGTCAAGCTCAAGTAGATTGTTTCTTTATAATGAGACCGAGTTTGACAAAGCCCGGAATAGGTCACTGAAAGTAGAACTTTAGGTTTGTATTAGCATCTTGGTATATTTTGCATCATTAATATTAAGATTCTGTTTGTCTCTCTTTAACAAAATAAATTGTTTGCTACAGTAACATTCTCCACCACACATTCACACAATAAAATATAGTACACACAAATCAATAAAGTTTTTTTTTTTTTAAATTTTCACCACACATTCTCCAAAAATTACTATTCAAAACATTATATTTTCTCCCATAATGGGAGACAAACAAGCACTAAGATTGATTTATAAATGAATTCAATTCCAATAAATTCCTGAAAGAATTTCAAATGATACAATAGAGATTAATTTTGGCTCTTTTTTATTTCAGAATTATAATATGAAATGTCCGGACAATTTTAACAAACGTACGAAATCATTGACAAGTAATAATTGTCATGAATTGAGTATCGTCCTACAAGAAATAAATTCTAATTCAAGTGCCCTAATTTTGTATCGAATCCAAATTATATAACACAAAAGATATGATTTTGTTATTTATTCTACTTTATTCTATGAAATATGTAAATGTATTTGTTTGTGTAAATGAATGGATAATTGTATTGATTTTTCAATCCGTTTATTGCTATCTATTCTATTCTTAACTACGTATTCCAATTTTATTCATGCATTCTTGACAATCAATAATGTTGTGAATTTAACCTTTTTTTAAAGATAAATTAAATATATTCTATACAAGATTTGACATGATCCGAGGAAGGCAACAAGCTATCAAGAATTCGATATTTATCGAGGAGAGGCTAAGGACAAGTTCGAGATTAATCAGAGTCAATAAAGTCATGCAATCACTTGTTCAAGTTATGGAGTTCAAGAGGTTGATATTAATGTTGAGCACGGGATTGGAAACCCGTTGGTTCATAGCGATTCAATGCATAGGATGAAAGAGCAAAAGATAAACAATTATGTGACTGCATAGAAGCTAGTAGAAACTTCAACTAGGCAAAAACTTCCTTCTATGTGACCTCATTGCAATGTACTATGCGGCTGCATAGTACATTTCAAGGGTGCAAATTTGTCAATTCACGAGTTTTCCTAATTATGTGAAAATTCATTTTTTTGGGTAACTTTTGTACCCTTTAAACTTTAATTCTGTTTAGAATAGGGTTTTATGGGTTTCCTATATATAGGACCCATTAATTCACTTTGTAAAAAACTTTCATTCATATCAATTGAGAGATTAATTTTGTGAGCATATATTTTGCTTTCAATTCCTTAATTTTGTGAGCATATATTTTGCTTTCAATTCCTTGTTCTTCATTGAACAAATTTTGAATTTATCAAGAATTATTTCTTGCAGTGTTCAAACAATTTGGGTGAGATTCATGAGTCTTGTAATCAATCGGTCAACTTATTGTCGACAATTGTGTTGGTTACTTGGTTCAGTATTTTTGAATCAAACTCAAAACCTTGATTTATTGACTTTGTAGGGTTCGATTCAATCTCGTATAGGTTTCGTAGATACTATTACTACGAGGGATCACATCACGATCCCATCCTTTTCATAGTCTCAGTTCAAATGGGTAGAATGCATTCAATTTTACGATTATCTAAATGATTGCAAATGCGATATATATATTTTTTAAAATGTGTTGACTGTATGTTAACCTTGCAGCATTCTAAACTTAATTATGTACTTTTCACCATTATAAGAAGCAATTAATTATCTAAGTGATGACTAAGCAATTAAATAACGCAATGAGAATGCAAGATTAATCAAGAAAAACAAGAATTATTAAACTAATTGTCTTGAATAAAAACAAATAAGGTGTTCATTTTAATCCAATACAAACAAGGAACTGGCCTAGCATGATTTTATATAAATTGCAAGAATGATAATGAAAAAATATAACCCAGAACATGAATGAGCAAGAGATATTGATTTTCAATTTCAAGCTCAAAGTGTGATGTTTTATTGTTGAACCACCTTCTAAAGTTGAAACTTTTAAATGAGGTGATTTAAAATGATAAAGGACCTAGACTCAAATATTGATGTCATCCATGTACAAGGCCGGCCCTGAGATTTTAGGTGCCCTGTATGACTTTTAAAATGGCACCCTTTTCAAGTAATTAAAAAATAAATAAGAAAAAAAATATTGCAATAATATTAATTTATTGCAAAAATAAAATATTTAAATATTTGTTTAGTTTTTTACATGCCGTGAATAAGAAAGTACAAGTAAAGCTTGAAAGCATCTCCCGAACTTCATCAAAATTTATATATCATCAACAAAAAACCATCCAAGCTATTAAACTTTTTGTGCAATTTCATATAAGTGAACCTTAAAATCAAAAATAGAAAATATCACGTGTGAACTTTAAAATACAACAAATCATATAAAAATATTTCTTCTCGCATATTTAGAAGCAAACTTACTAATTAAACTTTCATAATGATCAACATATTCTAGCAAATCATACACAATAGATATCGAAGCTAAGCCATTCAATCGTTCTTCTAATATTGTTGATGGCAAATAATGTTTTAATAATATCAATTTTAAAAAAACTTCTTTTAACAGATGCAACAATAATCAGATTGTCAATAATATTTTTTAACCATTAAATGTATTTGGAAAGCAATTCAATCTTTTCAAATAATTTAATATATCAAGAGCGTCTTTGTTTCTTTTGGTAAGAGCTTTTGCAAAATTTTTAACATTTGAAACAAATCTTCATCATCAAGATTGCATAAATGTTTTAGAATAATGTCAAAATGATCAAAACATGCCTTCAAATTAACGTCAATGAGTTTAACCTGTCGTAATAAACTAGAAACCCAAAATTTTTTTTCATATGAATTAAATTGATCAAACCTTCGTTCAAGTGATCAAATTGCTTGATTTACTATAAAATAATTGAAATAATTAGTTCTGAAAGAATTTTCAGGCGATTGTACACTTCTACATTGGCATTTCCATCAAAACGTTTTTTCCTACAAATTATACATTTCGTTTGAAATAAAGGAATAATTTTCATTTAAATGGCAATTTCTTTTTCTATGTTACCACATCATTGAATTCAGTTTCCCTATATAAAAGCAATCAACCCTTTTACTTCCTCTATAGCAATGTCAATAAGCATATCATTAGATCGCATGCATTTACTAATCAAGTTAATAGTATACAATATATCATATCGTATAATCATAGTTACTAAATGCTAAATCACAAAAATTCATCGAAGGCTTTTACTAGGTTATTGAGATGTGCTTATCAAACTTGAAAATAATATAATTTGCCATTACCTTAAGGCTTTAACGGGCATTAGAAATATCCACATGCCATAACGTAGTGATAATGAAACAAAGTCCCAGATTTTCGAAATCAAGAAAATTATATTTAAGATGTGATACTTTTTCCTCGTTTTTCTTTTCCCTCACATTATTTAAGGTGGGATACTATTTAAGAAAATTATAGATAGTCAATCACATTATTCTTAGCTTTAGTATCTTATGCTATAGCATATCATACCAAGCCAAATGCCTACAGTTAATAAACAAATAATCCATAAATGAAAATTGTTAAGCACAATACATTGAAATTAGCTATGAAGGAGCCTAAAACATGTGAATCCTTTCCCTTGCTTTAATAAAAGTATCTTCGTATAATATGCAATTAGGAATAAGAAAACAATAATGTTAAAAGAAGTACAATAATCCTTTCCCTTTCGCTGTGCGGTCGCTCAACTCATTCACCCTCAAGACCTCCTCTGTCCATGTATTAAAAAAAGTTTGTTAAATAACTATTGTGTGTGATCATTCTCTAGTAGCTAAAGTTTTTAATCAAGATGACTGAACACATGGAGTGAAATTATACACTATTAAAGAATTAGCATAAGAATATATTTGTGTATTACACAGACCTTATCCAATACGCAATAATTGGAACAAAATTATAACATAGTCATACATTTAATATTTATAGCGCAAACGTTTAAGGTGTTTCTCTATTTATAATATTGAACATGATCAAACACTAGAATAAGCAATACTTTACCTAGGATTTCAGTTTTAGTACCATTCAATATTGTACTCTTCCAACTTACTAGACATAACATAACAACACATTAAACAGTGCTATGACTTGTGATTCCCGAACCCTAAATCCTTTCTTTTGGGCTCAGACATTTTATTAATTTACGTACCATCCTCATTATCAACCGAATCATGTGTCCAATAAGTAGGAAAACCATGAGGCAAAACCATATCAAAACTGACAACCAAATCAAAATAAGAATTGATTTTTTTTTCTTTCTCTAGTGTTAATGCAGATATTGATGCAAAATAAGTCCATGCAACTGCTGTAATTGCAATCCAAGTGATCACCATCAAAATCCACATAAATATTCTCCTCCTTAAAGGTAAACCACTCATCAACAATAATATGATACTGAGTGATGCAATGAGTCCTGTTGTATTAGGAGTCAAGAAACATCCATATCCTATCGGATAATTATGGGTAAAAATTGATTTTCCTGCCTTGTGAGTATCAGATACTGATATGTGATTATGTTCTGAGTCAATCATATAATTATCCTACCATGCTCTACCTGGTGGGTTGACTCCAACTTGAAATGCCATGGTTGCAATCAAAGAAGCCACTACCATTAATGCACTTCGTTTTTTCTCCAACCAACCATCTTTCTGTTTAGACATCATTTTTCTAATATTCTTTTTCACATTTGAGGACAAATCTCGGTTTTCAAAGGACGAATTCAAGCCTTGAATAGTTATGCTATGATTAATTTGGACTAATGAATTGTTTTCCATTGATCCAAATGGTCCAGCACGTTTATGAGATTCTTCAATTTCTTCATCCCTCAAATCTGTTCGACTATGGATTAGAACATCCATTGCTATCATCCCACGAAGATTTTGGGCATTAACTTTCGCTACATACTCCATAAGCAAAAAGTTAACTATCTGCAGACGTTTCAAAATATTTAGTACATGTTTGGTATACAATATTTTAACATTATACAAATGAATATTATTGCTTCTCTTTTGTTTTCGATTCTAAATCCTCTCTACCAAATGGCTAATTCCATTTATAAACATCTGTCAGAAAAGTTCGATTATTTCTCAAAACTAAAATGAAGAAAAAGGGGTTTGGTTGAATTCAAGTATGAAAATAGAGTTATTGGCACACCTCAACTTGTTTATCAGCTACTGCCAAGTGTAAGATAGTATTTCCATCACTATCTTTACAATTTGTGAAATCTTGATCTTTAATGGTATTCACTAAGTGCTTTAAGGCCTCAATCTGATAGTACTTCACACACAAATGCAGAATAGTCTGCCCTTGACCCACGATCACTCGAGCTGCATCACGTTTTGCTTAAACCAATTCTTTCATGACTTCAATCCGGCCTTTGATGGCTGCCAGATGGAGAGGCGTCAGCCCATTTCTATCTCAACCTAGGCACATTAGAGGATTAGCTGATAACAACACTCTAACTACCTTGATATGACCTTTAGCTGATGCCAAATGAAGAGGCGATGATTGACATAAATTCAATTCTTGTGCAAATTCAGGTCTTCGTCTTAAAATTTCCTTCACGAAATCGCTATGTCCTAATATTGCTGCTACATGTATAGGACTATCGGAGAAAATATTAACTATAACTCTATCAAGTATTATTGGATCTTCTTGAAGCAGCTTCTTCAAAGAACTCACATTTCCTACCCTATTGCGAGAATATCTCAAGATTTATCTTATATGTAAATGGATCCGATGAAGGCTGTTGTCAGTCAGTATTTAAATAATACAAATTGCTTTTCTCTTCTAATGGGTAAAATGTCCATTGGATATTTTAGAAGACTTCTCAATACAAATGCAATTTGTACTTTAGAAGTACTCTAATGCAATTGGCAGACATATAAATATACATTTAAGAAATAATGCATTTGTATTTTAGAAGTATTCTAATGCAATTGGCAGACATAAATAAACATATAAGAAATAGTGCATTTGCATTTTAGAAGTATTCTAATGCAATTGGCAGACATAAATAAACATATAAGAAATAGTGCTTTTGTATTTTAGAAGCACTCTAATGCAATTGGCAGACATATAAATATGCATATAAGAAATAGACTGTGTTCATATTTATGTTGGAAATTGGAAACTTATTTATTTGGACAAAATTCTACTCATCGAAGAGGATGGACCGGGCTGGCCCTACGCTGTCTGATCCCTTCAGAATTTTCAGAAAGTGGAACAGGAAAGGATGTACATCCTTTCATTTAATGTAAATCAATTATTTTCAGTTTTGAGGTTGCAAATTTGTAAATAAAAGTATGATTTCAAAATTTAATTTTCAGAGAGTTTAACTTTAACATATATTTTAGATTAGTTCGTCAATAATTAATAATTGCAATTTTGTGCTTGGTAAATGGAAATTGATGGTATAGTATTGTAGGGAAAGAAAAATATTCAAGTTGGCTGAGTTTTATATGAGTACTCATATTTTAAGTTATTCAGGTGAATGATGGATTTGGATTATGAATGCAACGTTGAGAATTATACATGAATAGCAAAATTGAAAAATAATTTTAATTTTCATCAAGTATTTGATTTTTGCTTAGATAGAAATTGTGATTGGAATTATACGTTTAGTAAATTCTGCAAACTTCTTTGGCAGTCCTGGAACACGAACAATCACGATCTTTGCATATCACAAATGTCCAATTATCTAGCCTCAAATGGTAATCCACATAAGAGAACAAGAACGAGAGGAATTGTGGTTTTTATTTTCTTTCGTTAATAAGGTTATGAATGTATATTATCATCTCTCCAGCTCTAACATCTTGTTAATAGATGTTTAAGTGGGCTTGAGCCATCCATTAAACATGTTGGCCCAATATTTTATTATTCCAATTAATTAAACTTGGTCAATAAGTTAACTAATCTAATCAATTCTACAAATGTCCAACACATGTCGGCTAATTCATTAGTAATATCATTCTTTTATTTCTCCTTTTTATGTGTTTCCATTAGGTTCCTCATTACTATATCTAACAACGCAAACAATTATTTTTTATCTAATTAAAATAAGATAAATTAAAACCCCCTTTCAATTTGTCATTAATTCACATAAATTAATTAATTCGGATTCCTTTTCCCATATTGATATCTAGCAATACATGTGATGAGAAGTGATGCATAGTTAGCTTGTGGCTTGTTTGTAACTATCCAAGCTTATGCTCAGCTCATTACTCGAGGGGCGAACTCGGCTTGGCCCTGTGCTCGCCCCTCAAGTTCATGGCTCATGGGCCAAGCCGAGTTTCGGCTCGCAAGCTCGTGTAATTTCACCTTTTTTTAAAAGAAAAAGATAGAATATAAATCATCCTCTTTTATCTAGGCTTAGGATCATCAACTTAAATTTTGAGTAGAAATTGCACACGAACAATATTTAACGTACAATTTTTAAAAAAAAATTTAAAAACAGTATTATAAAATAACAAATTTTGATTGATATGGTTAAATTAAATATCACTTACCTGACGATATGCAATTTCAGCATATTTATCATGTAGTCGAAAATGAGCATCTTGTTAATCCTTCAAGCACATTAATACTTCCAAAAATTTCTTCTTTCAGTCGGCCCTGACCTTCGACAAAACCCTCTTACCTGCACTAAAAGTAGACTCCGAAGCTACAGTTTAGTTCAGGCTCTGAAGCTACAGTGCTAACAAAAAGTGTCAGTAGATCTTTTCCTATTGTATAAACCACTGGCCATGGTTATTCGTACCTTCCAAAATTCAATAACTTCTTTTGAATTTTTGAATTATTTTGTTAGTGGGCATTTTATGAATAAATTAATCAATCAATCCAACAGGCAATGCATTTGAACTTGCGGTCTATGTTTGATTACATACAGAAGACAAACTATTACTAGATGAACCTATTACATTTGCATCATATCTATACGTGTTAATGCCTTTTAATAAAGTAAATATTTCAGCGTTATTTTCTTCAATGTCAGTGGAAGAAGTAGGCAAAGAGGGTACTCGACTAATATTTATACCCATTCGTTTAACATATAATTTATCCATTTCACATGAAATTGGTTCTAAATTTCTATACTTGATAGGTGTATTAAAAGTTAAAACTCTTGAAATCTGATTAATTACATATTAAATCCCTGATAAATTATATCGAGGGTCCATGATGCATGTTAAAGGAAATAACATAGGCAAGTCATCCCTATATTTTCTAAACTTTAATTCCATAGAATATATAATTGCAATAAAATCGAGGTCATTTTTGTACTTATGAAATGTCCTTGCAATTATTTAAAGACATTCAAGCACCATACAACTAGTGAACTCCCGATAAAATATTTGTAGTCATAAAAACTTGTCAATTTTTTTTTTTTTTTAACTTTTAAAGCTATAAGCCAATGGGATTCTCATTTCTAATATGTTTATTGTTGTAAAACTTAGTTACTAAATGTTCAAAACTTTTGCATAACTTTAATAATAAGTGGAGTGCTATCTATGCCCTATGTCACTAACAAATGCTTTCGTATTCACCACTCCCAATTCGACAAAAAAAATTTCTCAAATGCTTGTTATCTACGAGTGGAGATCGTGATATATATTAGTGCATTCCTAATTCTTTAAATTTCATCTTTAATATGTTTCAAACCATCTTGCACAATTAGATTTAAAATATGGCATACACAATGTGAAACAAATAACCACCAAAATTAGGCTGCAATACCTAGCACAATTTATCGATAACCACTTTACTAATACTTGCGTTGTCTAATGCAAAAGAAGGAATTTTATTCTCGCAATGATATTCTCTAATAATGCTCATAATAGCATTATATATATTTTTAGGATTGTAAGGGAATTCAATAATATTAAAAGCAATAATTTTTTCATGCATACACCAAAGTGGGTTTATGTAGTGTGTAATTACAGCTATATAAGCTCTTTTATTAATTCTTTCCCATATATCTGAAATTAAACATATAACACCCACATATATTTGCAAATCCATCATCAATTTTTGTTTTGTTTGAAGGAAGTATTCTATTGTACTTGAATGAATAGAGTTTCGACTTACCTCAATGTATCTTGGTTGAAGATATTCTTTTACGTACGAGATAACGTGTTGGTTTTTTTCTATTGCTTGAGACAACTCAGCACTGGCAACAAGATTCACCATCTCATTCCAGCATTCCCTTCTATATACATCCACATGGTGAGGGGTAAAGTCGTAGAACCGATGCTTAGACTACCAAATTGTGATTATGTTTCATAGGCTTCAAAAAGTCCATGTTTGGTCGCACATGCTAGGTGGGTGGTACTAATGCCTTTTTGCCATGCCAATCATTTTGTATAGTACTTACATATTGCTTTAGACTCTTGTACTCCATTGACCACACATCCCCTTGAAATCAATTTAAAGTGATTCCAACATTTTGCCTATTTTTTCCCATTTCGCTTCCCTCTAGCATCGGGAATGAATAATTCAGGTTCCTCCATTCCGCTTCAGGAACATCAATGTCATCTAAATCAATTGGATTATTGATTCCATGAGCTACCAAATATGGAATATCTTAGGGAATGGGTACTTCATTTAGATCAAAAATTCATTCCGAAATTGACTTGCGACGTCATAGGTAATTAACCTCAGACACTGAACAAGTCTTCAAAAATGAGTGCGGATCTATTTATATATTGTGATGAAATTAAAATGTATAGACAGTATAGCAAGTACTAAGACTAAACTAAATAAAGAGTATGGAAAGAAAGATGATGTGTGTAAATTGTGAATTTTAAATTGTAAATTTGTATTGCGATGATTGAATGAATTGATATTGAATAATTCAAATTGAAGATAAAATTGTAAAAATGAATGTAGTATATTATGGTATTGTGGAAGAGGGTGTGACAGAAAGTAGTTGAAAACTTGAAATGTTATACCGCTGTGTGAAAAAGATGGAAATGGCTAGGGGTTATTTACCAAGAAAAAAGTAAAATAAAATTAAGTAGTCGTTTCTGACCACTTTTCAAAGTTAACTGAACTTTAAATATTGACTGAAATAGTCACTTTTTTTAAATGTGAAATGGTCACTTTTTTTAAATGTAAGTCACGAGCTTAGTGGTGAGTCGAGTCGATTCTGCTCGCCAAACGAGCCAACCCACCCGGCTCGTGCTCAGGCTTCTTATTTAACAAGCCTGAGCCACCCACGAGCCACTCGGCCCATTTGACATCCCTAGTGTGATAAAATCAAATTTGTTTCTTTATCGCGAATTATGATCATTTCATCAATATAATCCGATCAATGATAAGATATGAATGCGTGCCAATCTCGATTATTGATCATAGCTATCATCTCATTCTTAAGTTGATATTAGTCGAAAACTCTTTTCGACTTGAACCCTTTGATAAGGATTTCGTCATCAACTTAACTGAATGAAACATAGATCATCATCTCTTACTATCTCGAAGTAACAAATCTTCTATTGATTATTCACATGCTTCGTATGATTCTTGACATACATGAACAATATCGTATTATAAGACTTCGTTAGCATTTTTCTTCTAGTGGTTGAAAAGTCCATTTGATATTTTAGAAGACTTTGAACAAGTCTTCATGCTATAAAACTATTAGCAAACAGAAATATTGATAATAACACAAATTGTAAAGTTTTTCATCCATGTATATTTGCATTTGCACAATATATTGATGCCTAAATGCACTAAGTACCTTTATATTTGATTTAGGCTGCAAATGGATGAATATGGTGGAAATTAGAAGAAAAGAGCAAAAAATGACCAAAATGAAAGAAATTGAAAGTTCATGGACCAATTTGCAAATAATTCAAAGATGAGATGGATGATGGAATGATGATTTGAGAATGCTAAGGGTCAATTGGGTGCAATTAGAAGTTGAAGAAGTGAAATATGACCATAGCATTTTCACAAATCAATTTCCAAAGACTCAAAGGTATTCCAGATTTTCAGCTGGAGATTGAGATCCATTTTTTGATTGGATTGTAGAATATTTATCTTGACAAGAAATTATCTACATGATAAAATATGTATCACAAGCACTAAGGGCCTAGTGAAATTTCAAATTGGAAAAGAGCTATTTCTAGAAAAATCTTAGCTCTTTGTGTTAGCTTTTCAATGCACTTTGAATTGCCTCAATCGAACATTGGGAGAGAATATTATAGCTAAAATACTAAAAGCTATCTAGTAGAGAAAAGTGATGGAACCATGTGACCGCAGCCATTTGTTCCATGCGATTGTACATGGTGGTTCAATGAGCTCAAAGGCTGCAAATCCTTGTTCCATACGACCGTACCAACTTCTACCATGTGGTCGTACAGTTCAATTCTGAGGGGCGAAGTTCGGTTTCCTAATTTCAATTGATCACTTAGGGAAACACGCCTCTATCATGGTATTTATGCCCTAGGTCATCCCAGAACATACAATACACATCTCCATACATATTTTCTCTAGTTTTTGTGCAAGATTTCCATGGAGAACTAAAGATCTCAGTGAAACTACAAAGGAACTTGATTGGTTTTGATGATTTCAATATCTTTTGATTCATATAATTTTCCTTTTTCATTGTCAAACAATTCTAGGGTTTAGATTTCCTTTTCATGAATATGTTTTGAGATTTGTTTAATGTTTATTAGATTTTTCATAGATTCAGTTATGCTTTTTCTATCAAACAATTGAAATATTCATTTGAGTTTTAATTTCAATCAATTACTTTATTGGTGTTATTCTTTACTACTCTATACTTGAAGTGTATGGTCGATCTTGAATCTTATCTCAATAAATAAATGTAGGAATTTGTTTTAGGATATTTAGACTTTGGAATTACTTTAGATTTAATTTTGGTTTCCATGACATATTTTTCAATTAGAGTTAGGTAGAACGTCTCAAATTGAGTTATAAGAGTAAATTATTGATGTTGAATGATCCAAAACAGTTAAAGGAATTTTGGTGCTTCACTGATTCAAACCTTGATATTTAAAATTTAATTTGATAAACAAATCATTTTTGCACAATTCACGAGAACCCTATTTTGTTGAATCCTTTAAATAATTCATGTCTCTTCTGTGGAATCGACACCCCAAAGATGTGCTACAATTATTGCATTATTCTTTAAGCATAATCAAATTTGACGTTGTTGCCAGGGAGATGATACAACAAGCTAAGGTATTTTCTAGCAAAAGGGTGACTTCATTCCCTTACTTTTTTTTTAGTTTCTTTATTTTCTTCATTGTTATTTTTTTAATTTATTACGCACGTAGTTCCATTTTTGTGTTTTATGAGCAAGAATCAAGGTGAGCGAAGAAGATTCACTGAAGGATCGCTTAAGGTGTTTGACTCTCTAACCCTATTTTGATACTGTATCTATTGGCACGAACACTACATTGCACAATACCATGAGTGAAAGTGAGCATGAAGACAAGCCCTATAGGACCTTTCGGGATTACCTTCAGCCCACACATACATCCACACCATCATGTATTATGTTTCCACCTAATATGCCACGTATGGACCTTAAATCGAGAATGATTTAACTTCCTCCCACTCTTCACAAACTTGCATATAAAAACCTATATGTGCATACTAGAGAATTTGAGGAAGTGATTGCAACCTTCCACAATCTACATGATACAACGGATATAGTCAGGCTAAAATTTTTCCTGTTTTCACTTAAAGAAAGAGCAAAAAGTTTGCTGTACTCATTGAGACCATGTTTGAGTGGGACCTTGGCTGAAATGACTCAGGCATTTTTCAGCAAATACTTTTCCTTATCATAAGACTATTGATCTGAACAAGCAAATTTCTTCATTTGTCTAAAAGGATAATGACACTTTATTCCAAGCATGGGAAAGATTTAAGTAATTTCAAGCCCTTTACCTCCCATGATTGTGAGAGTTGGCGCATTGTGAGTTATTTTTATGAAGGACTAACACCTAGGGAGCATCAATTTGTTGAGATGATGTGTAATGGTAACTTTTTGCAAAAAGATCCAGATGAGGCTATAGACTACTTAGATGGCCTAGCTGAGAAAGCCCATACTTGTATTGGACTCGAAGCCACTGAAAGTACTAATAGGTCACAACCTATACGAAACCCACTAGCACAGGTATTTATCATCTTAAGGAAGAGGATAGCTGCCAAAGTAGAAGCCCTCACTAAAGAACTAGAAATCCTACGTGCTAAGGACTCAAAGTCTACACAAACTGGTTCCCATGTTAAATCTCTAGAACTTTGTTTTGTGTATGATGGAATTGATCGTCCAACACAAGAGTGTTCAACCTTAGCTGAAATGATAGGGTTTATGAGGAACACGATAATATCATATGTATGTACAAGAAACCCTATACTCCCCTTCTATGAAACCTACAATCCGTGGTGGTGAAATCATTTCATCTCAGCTGAAAATCTGTAAACCAGCAATCTACCCAGCCAAATAGAGCTTACACTACACCTTCATATCAGTCCACAGCTTCTAAGAACTCCTTAGAGGGCAATTTAGATGCTTTTATAGAGGCACTAGGTAAAACCATTCGAAATTTTGAGACTATGATCGCCCAAGTTGTTGAGGAAACCAAAGAAATAAAAAATCATATGTCCAAATTGACCAATGCCTTATCTGTAGCGGAACATGGGAGATTTTCAGCTCAAGCTCAACCAAATCTTGAGGAACAACACATGGCACAAACCTTAAGCTTAGAAGAAAACAACCTTAACGAACTAAATGTCATAAACCAATCGGTCTGGGAGGTGATAGAACCCATTTCTAAGCCTAGGAAAAATGAAAAGGACTTTAATGATTCTGTAGAGAGTGAAGAGGTAGTGGAAAACCTAGCCAGAGTGCCTTTTCCTCAAGCTCTCAAGCCTTCCCCCGAAAGCTACTGGTCAACACAATGAGATTTTAGAACACCTAAAACAAGTAATCATCAATCTATCTCTCTTGCATGTGATTTTTGAAGTTCCTACATATGTTGAAGTCCTCAAAGACTTATGCATTATGAAAAGAAAACACCATATCAAGAAAAATGCTTTCTCAACTGAACAAGTCAGTGCTATAATTAAGCAAATGATCCCACAAAATTATAAGGACCCTACTTGTCTTACTTTTTCTTGCATCATCGGGAACCATGAGATTGCACAAGCGCTTCTTGATCTTGGGGCTAGTGTCAACATCATGCCCTATAAAATTCACTTGTAGTTAGACTTAGGTGAGATAAAACATACATTTGTAAGTCTACAATTAGCTGATTGGTCCACTATAAGACCAAGGGGAGTAGTTGAGAATATGTTAGTACAAATTGATAAATTTTACAACCTGTTGATTTCTTAGTTTTGGACTTCAAAGTGGATGTAAATGTTAACTCTAAAATTCCTATAATTCTTGGTAGACCTTTTCTTACCATGGCTAGTGCTCTTATAAATTACACGAATGGTCTAATGAAGCTATCTTTTGGAAGAATGACCGTAGAAGTCGACATTTTTCACATCACTAAGCAGCTTGAGGAAGATAACGAGTGTCACCAAACATACATGATTGATGCACTTACTCAAAAGGTGGTAGACCATTTGCCAAGGCTAAATTTTGAGGACAATACGAATCCTTTGCCAATTAAACATTTTGACTTTGACCTAGAAAAGGGAAATAAAATTAGAAAAATGTAATTGACTGAGTTGGAGGGGTCAAGAAGTGATGCTTACGAGAGTTCTAGAATCTACAATCACAAATGAAAGCATTTTGTAATAACAACATTTTGAGAAATTTTTTTGAACCAAATCAGAAAGTGTACTTGTATGATTCTAGACTCCACAAGCACCGAGGAAAACATCGCTCTCTGTGGACTGTCCCTTTTGTGGTAAAACGAGCTTTTGAAAATAGGGCAGTAGAAATTGAGGACCCTAATTATGGTAGGGTATTCAAAGTGAATGGATAGCGTCTCAAGATAGTCTATGGGTAACAGGTGCCTACAGTGGCAGAAATTCCTCTTGCAGACCCAGTTTACCCCCTTAATATCAACCAGGTATGTCTTTCATTTCGTTTTTTCTGTACATTAGTTTTAAGATTTTTCTTTAGGTATTCTTTCATTGTTTTAGGTTTATTTTTATTTCTTGTTTTACCCTTTCAATTGAGAATTTTCAGGTTAACCATGTTTCAGCCTTTATGTTCATTCACTTCAGTATTAGGTGATACCCTTCCTTTTTTTACTTGGCAGACATGGTTTTATATTGAAGACAATGTAAGAGTTGGTTGGTGGGAGAGTTAATTTGGATTCTGTTGTGCATTGCATAAACATCATGGAATTTTGTTGTGATTGGTTTTTTTGAGAAAATAATTGTTTTTGTCTTCGATTTGCTGCATGATTACGTTCTTCAATGACAAAATATGCTAATAGGAGTTAATTTTGTTTATGAGAATTGAGTTGTCAAGACACTTGCTAAAATTGTTTCGTGCACTCAAACCTTGGAGTAAGATGGTAGTTGAAACATGTAGCTAGATAAGTCTCTTGCTAAAGTTTTCATGTGAGAGAATTGGTGAGAATTGAGAGCTACCACACACTGAAAATCGTAATAAGCTTTCATTGATTTCTTGAACTGAACCTTCTTTTGAGAATAACATTATACGGTTTGTGGTAAGATGGTCAACTTAGGATTTCATTTTTAGCATTTCGAGCCACTTTGAGCTAATAAACATATATAACCATTTCTTTCCATGAACCTATGTTACCCATACCTCCTCAGATTGGAAAATAGCCTATAAACATCTATTTTAACCTTTATGCTTCCAAGTGTATTGTAGGTATTAAATGTTCGTTTGAGAATAACAATTATGAAGAAAGGGATAGGAGTTGATAAGTGTTTGAGTGAAGTGATAAAACATAAAAGAAAAGGAAAAAAAGTAGAAAAAGAGGGGGAATTTAAAAAAAAAACTGAAGGAAAAAAATGAAAAAAACAAAAAGAAAAATAGATAAAAATGAAGAAAGGAAAGAGAGGATTGATGTTGGGAATTGAAAGGTTGAGGAACGCATTGAGTAAAGGATGTAATCTTTTGAAATGCTTGATGAGATGCCTAGCTAGATACTTGAAAGTTCTTGAATCTTTAGGCCCTTCTTTTTATATAGCCCAACTTAACCCCCATTACAACCTTTTGCATTGGCTGTTTTGATCCCAAGTAAGGTTGTGGTAAGAAGTTAATGAATTCTTAATTGATAGTGTGCCTATCATAAGATAAATGTTTACTTGTTGTGTGTTCATAAATACTTAAGCCTCCAAGTTCTGAGTGTACTTCTTTTTCAACTCTATAGAGCAAAACCGCGCACTAAACACTTTGATGCCCATGAGTTATGGGGCTAAAACTTTAGCTTAAGACATACTTGATGTTGCATGTGTTAGGAGGTAAGATGGCTATGACTTGACACATACTCAAATATTTTGTAAGTGTTTTTGATATCCTAATGATCATGACACTATTAACTGCTTATAGTGTTGAGTTTGAAAAGAGCATGAACTGTGGTTGAATTGAAACTCAACAATTTAAATTGTAACACAGACTAGACATTGAGTGTCTTTTTTTACATTAAATTGCTGGGGATTAGCAATAAGCAAGTTGGGGTGTGATAATAACGCAAATTGTTGAGTTTTTCATCCATTTATACTTGCATTTGCATGATATATTGATGACTAAATGTACTAAGTAAATTTATTTTGATTTAGGTTGCAAATGGATGAATACGGTTGAAATTAGAAGAAAAAGCTAAAAAGGACCAAAATGAAAGAAAATGAAAGTTCAAGGACCTAGTTGCAAATGATCCAAAGATGAGATAGGCAATGGAATGATGATTTGAGAATGCTAGGGATCAATTGGGTACAATTAGAAGTCAAAAAAAGTGAAATAGAACCATAACATTTTTCCACATCAATTTTCAACAACACAAGGATGTTTCAGATTTCCAGGTGGAGATTGATATCCATTTTTGACCTAGTAAACATTGGAATTGGAAAAGAATTATCTACGAAAATTGTATCCTTCTGTGTTATCTTTTTAAAGCACTTTGAATAGCCTCAATCAAATATCGAGAGAGAAAGTTATGCCCAAAATACTAAAAGTTATTCGATGGAGAAAAGTGGTGGAACTATGCGACCACAGTCATTTGTTCGATGCGACCACACCAACTTCTACTATGTGGTCGCATAGTTCAATTTTGAGGCACGAAGTTCAGTTTCATGATTTCAATCAAACACTTATGGAAACACGCCTTCATCATGATATTTAAGCCCTAGATCAACCTAGAATGTAGAATACATGCTTCCATACATGCTTCCATACATATTAATTTCTAGTTTCTAGTCAACTAAATATCTCAGTAAAGCTACGAAGGAACTCGGTTTTGGTGATTTCAGTATCATCTTATTCATGTAATTTACTTTTTTCATTGTCAAACAATTTTAGGGTTTAGATTTCCTTTTCATGAATATGTTTTGGGATTTTCTTTACATTTATTAGATTTTTCATTGATTCGATCATGTTTTTCTATCGAGCAATTGAAATATTTATTTGAGTCTTAATTTCAATCAATTACTTTATTGATGTGATTCTTAACTGCTTTACGCTTGAAATATATGGTCGATATTGAATCTTATTTCAATAAATAAATGTGGGATTGTGTTTTAGGATATTTAAACTTTGGAATTACTTTAGATTAAATCTAGGTTTCAATGACATATTTTTCAATTAGAGAGTTAGGTAGAATGTCTCTAATTGAGTCATTATAGTGAATTATTGATATTGAATAATCCAAACCAATTGAGGAAATGGTGCTTCACTAACTCAAAACTTGATATTAAAATTTTAATTCGATAAACAAATCCTTTTTTACACAATTCACGAGAACCCTATTTTGTTGAACTCTTTAAGCAATTCATCCATCTCCCTGTGGAATTGACACTCCAAAACTATGCTACAATTACCGTGTTATTCTTACATAAAAAATAGACTTTTGTTCATATATAAGTTGAAAGTTGGAAAAATTATTTATTTGGACAAGTTTCTACAAGAAATTGAACTTATATTATTATTATATGGACCTCAAGTTAGAGAGGTAGACCAGGGGCCCTTCGCTGTCCCATCCCTTCAGAATTTTCAAAAAGTGGGATAGGAAGGAAACCAGTATAGGGCCAAGTTGGGCAAGGCGAGACTAGATTAAAACATTTTTACTTACGTCTTTTTCATTTAATTATTTTGTAATATTGGTTTTCGCTTTTAAAATATAATTTAAAATTCATAACATAAAAATAAAATAAAGAGTAACTGACATAATACTCCCCAAACGTTATCCTACTTTGTGGAATACTCAAACGTTTCATTTTGACGCAAAACTCCCTTAAAAAACTGTTGAATACCTCCCACTGTCAAAATCAATTAGTTGAGGTGCTAAAAGCAATAAAGAAAGCTAAAACCAATAAAATCTGGAAGGATAAATCCATTTGTTCACATCCTTTTTCTGCATCAGACTATTTCAGTAATTTCCTCTTCTAAAAATTTCGAAGTACAAAAAAATATCATCTTCGTCTCAGTCAAAGAGAGTCATACAAGAAAACATAAGGCAATACAGAATGGACTCAAAAAAGTTTATCTCAAGTTAAGGCGGTGGAGACCATCTATTGCTGGTTAAAAACCGCAAGGTGCAGATAAGCTAGTAAACACTCAGGCATCCCATGAGAGAAAATATTCAACGGATACATTTATTAATGTTACTTTTCTCTTAAAAAAAATAAAAATAGAGCAAGCATTTTCTAACCTCAGAATCCCAAATACATATTACACCATCTTCACTAGCACTTATGATTGTTTTATTCAAAGGTCCCCAAATTGTTCTATTAATTCTTGCCTGGCACCCCTTAAGAGTGTAACAATAACATTACCAACATAATTTATAGCTAATCAATCTAGTAATTTTCCTAAATCTATCAAAAACAAAAATTTGAAGGGAAGAGAAAGGAAGCTCAATTTTTTGTTGGAATAATTCCATATGTGGGCTTCATATTCGATTGCAAATTTTACAGGTATGGTGTATGGCTCATAATGATACTTGTGATTTGACCAAATTTATTAAGTGATCAATTGGGTCTTTTACACCTTACGGGTTGTAATTAATATGATGTGATAATTTTAAATATGTGGACCGAAAATAAACCCTAATTACAGTTCTAGTCGTAATGGACGGCTCAATTATTTCCTATATAAAGGCTAGATCCCATAGCCTCTCCATATGGTTTTTATTAGCTTGCCACATTGATAGCTAATACTTTGTGAGAAATAAGGAGAGGAAGAACTAGCTACTATTACAACTATTATTCATATAAATAATGGCTTCCGCAGGTATGAATTCGATTTATCAATTTATAATTATATGTGATTCTCGATTCTTAGCATGATTAAAAATTTAAGTTCAACAATTGGTGTCAGAGTCATCATGCTAGATCAGAGTCCCTCATAAAAACAATAATAACTGAAGAAGCTATTATTCATAGATAATAAGTTGTGGGTCGAGCCCAAACGTAGCAACTTTTACAAATGTTTTAGGCTATTTGCCATTTTAATCAAGCTGTTGAATGTGGAATTCAAGATGATCAATTTAAAAAAAATAAAATAAAAAAATACTCAACCTTCTAACAAATCCACTATCCCTTCGCTAAAATTGAATTAATAATTTGAAGACCTCTACCTCTATCTATCTGCTGAAAACCACCTCCACTTTTGTTTTGTTTTTGGTTTCCCAGTTTTCTCCAACTCCACCATGTGCAAATAAGTATATTATGCAGTCATTGTGTAAACATATGAAAAGAAATCGTAAAATCGAATCTACATACACCCGTTCCCTCTCCTGCCCATGGCTGAAACTTGGTCTCCTGTGCGACCTTCTTCCCGCTGTCCCACTGCAATTGCCTTTTGTTGACGACTATGCATCGGACTCCATCCCCATGTTGTGCATTTTTCCTCCTACTCTTTACCAAAGATGGAGAGATTTGTGTATTGGATTTAAAACCTTGAATTTAAGATTCTAAAATTTCAATTTCAATAGGCAGCCAATTTTAATTTAGAGGCTTCTAGGTAGAGACAATTCATAACTGTGTCTTGTGTGCTTGGTTGTTAATTGTTCTATGGTAGCGTATTTTCTTCTTGCTGTGTAAATTGTTGGTTTAACTTTGGTGGCGGCGGTTCTTGTTAGAGTGGAGGAGAGTGGTGGCGGTCTGTGTTAAGGTTTTGAAGAGAAAAAGTAAAAAATAAAAAAAAGGGAGCAATTGGTTTTCAGAAAACGAATGGACAATTTGGTGATGGGGGCCTCGCATGCAATTTGTGAAATTGCGGGGCTCCATCTACAATATTTGATTCCAAGGTTAAAATGCAATTTTCAAAGGAGTATTAATTTGAACTTTTAAAAGGTTTGACCCTAAAATTTCAATTTTGACCCAATTAAAATTTTATTTAAAATTGACCTGATTGAAATTATATTAAATAAATAATAATAATAAAATTAATTGATGACTTTTACATTCTTGTCAAAATGTTCGTGTATTTAAATATCGTTATTATTTGTGCACTTAAATTTTATTTTTCATATATATATATTGAAATTTTGTTGTCAGTTTCATCTCTCAATCACATATAAATTTTCGCCTTTTATCGATTGACAATTATGGTTTGTTACATAATTATTGTTCGGTGATTGAATTTTTCATGGGCTTTGAGATGATTCTTATTTTCCCACTAAAAGAGAAATATTTCGAAATAAAAATGGGTGGTGACTGCCAAAGTGGCATACTCATTATTATTTATTCAGTTTTCTCTACAATAAAAATATATATATTTTTGCCCAACAATTTTGATTTATTGCATATAATATCTTGCACAAAGGTGTTATTATATGTGATATTTTTTGGAAAATAACATAAGGCAGTTAACGAGTTTGCCTTGGTCTAGAAATCTCCTTCTGCCCAAAGGTGTTGGAATTTAGAAAACCAATGCGTTTTTGTTAACTAGCTATATGATGTGTTTTAAGAGTACATTATAGCATGTTGTATTGTCAGTCCAAAGACGACTTTATGATGATGCATCTAGACTCTTACCGTAATAAAATTCATGTCTTTGATTTAATTATGGATTATCTAATTAATAGCTCTTGTTAATTAGATGGATATTTTATCATCCATTTGACAACATGCATTATGTTTGGGTGACACATTTTATAATGTCTCATTTTCTTCGAGTCAATTGTCTGCCGTTGAAACCTTGACTGGAAATAATTATGTGAGATGGAAACGAGATGAAGAGATAGCACTTGGTCTTTTAGGCTAGATTTTCTAATGAAGAAAAAGCTTGAGAAACTCACAGATAAGTGCACTGTTGAATATGTAGCCGAGTGTAAAAATGGAAAACGGCTAATAAGCTTTGTTTGAAAATTATTAAGCGCTCCATATCTGTTTCCATTATGGGTGTTTTCCCAGATAATAAAAATGCCAAAAGTTTTATGGATGTCATAGGAGAGAAATTTATTGAGTCTTATAAAATTGAAATTGGGGATCTGATGAATAAATTGATGAATATGAGATATTATGGTACAAGTGGTGTTAGAGAGCATGTTATGAAGATGATAAATATATCATCTAAGTTAAAGGCTCTTAAAATTCCCTTGGCCTTAGTTTATTTTGAGTCTTCAGATGGCCTTTGAATTCTTGGTGGTTAGACTCTTGAGCTAGTATTCATATTACGAATTTCTTGCAAGGGTTCACGAGCAAACGGAGGTCAAGTGATAATGAAGTGAGCTTATGCGTCGGAAATGGAGTTCAAGTTAAGGTTGAAATAATCAGAATAGTAAAGTTGACTTTAGAGTCTGATTTCTCTTTTGTTTTAGAAAATACAATTTTTGCTCCGCAAATGAGACGGAATTTAATTCCTATATCGAAACTTAATGCTTGTGGTTTTACCTTTAACTTTGGTAATGAAAAGGTTGAGTTGTTTTATGATTCTCGTTTGATTGGGAATGACCTTTTATGTGATGGTTTATATAAATTGGCTTCGGCTCCTTTTGGTAAAGTCTCGTGTGTCACCAATGTATCAAAGAAAAGGACTTTGATCTAAGAATCATCCTTTATGTTGTGGCATAAACGGTTGAGTCACATTTTAAGGAATAGAATGGAAAGATTGGTAAGAGCTGAGATACTTCTCCCCTCGAGACTTCTCTGACTTTGACACTTGTGTGGATTGTATAAGAGGAAAATTAACTAAGTCTACAAGGAAACGTTCAACTAGGAGCAATGGTATTTTGGTCTTTATACATACTGATATTAGTAGACCTTTTCCTTCCACCGTATGTGGGAACAAATATTTCATAACCTTTATTGATGACTTCTCATAATATGGATATGTTTACCTGATTAATGATAAATCTCATGCACTTGAGAAACTCAAGATTTTTAAAATGGAAGTAGAGAAACAATGTGGAAAAAGTGTAAAAGTTGTAAGGTTTAACTGTGGTGATGAGTACTATAGTAAATATGACGAGTCTGGTCAAAACATGGGTGATTTTACAAAGTTTTTACAAGAGTGTGGAATAGTGCCCCAATACACTATGCCAGGACACTTAAGTAGAATGGTATTTCTGAAAGACTTAATCGAACTCTGAAAGATATGATAAGAAGCATGATGAGTAGAACAAATTTCTCTGAATATTTGTGGGGTGAAGCCTTGAAAATTGCTATGTATATTTTGAATAGAGTTTCAAGTAAAGCTATTGCAAAGACACCTTTTGAATTATGGACAAGATGTAAGCTAAGTTTGGCTCACTTTAAATTTTGGGGATGTCCAGTTGAGGTTAGGATTTATAATCCATTTGTAAAAAAAAATAAAAAATAAAAATTAGACCCAAACCCCACTCCTGGTTACTTTATTGGGCACTCGAAGAGATCAAAATGATATAAGTTCCACAATCCAAATCATGGCACTAGAATTGTTGAGTCCATTACTGCTAAATGTTTGGAGAATGATTTTGGAGATACTGGGAGTTCCATTTTGAACCAAATCAAGTTGTTGTTCCAGTTCCTATTATACAAGAAGGAGTTGTTTCTCAACCAATGAAGTTGTTAATGAAGAACCAAGAGCAACTTCCAATCCCTCTAACAATGATTGAATCGGTTCTTGAGCCACAAGTTATGATATCACAAAGGGAAAAGAGATCTGCATTGTCCAGTGATTGTATTACATGTTTATTGGAGAGTGATTTTAATATTGGGCATATTGTTGATCCTATTAATTATAATCAAGCATTGACAAGTCCTGAGGTAGATAAATCGATAAAAGCCATTTAAAATGAAATGAATTCTATGGAACAAAATAAAGTTTGGAAATTGGTTGAACTTTCCTCCAGATGCCAAAGCCATAGACAACAAATGGATTTTCAAAAGTAAGTTGGAATCGAAAGGGAATGTTAAATGAAAGAAAGTGAGATCGGTTGCAAAAATTTTCACTTTGCGAGAAGGTATTGATAATGTTGAAACTTTCTTGTCTGTCTCGTCCAAAGATTATTTTCGAATTATCATAGCTCTTGTGACACACTATAATTTTGGAACTTCATCAAATGGATGTTAAGACAGAGTCTCTGAGTAGAGATCTTTCTGAAAAGGTTTATATGAGACAACCTGAAGGTTTCATTGTAAAAAAAAAGGAAAACTTGGTATGTAAGTTAAATAAATCCTTATATGGTCTCAAGCAAGCATCTCGACAATGATATTTGAAGTTTGATGAGGTTGTGACCTCTCTTGGTTTTGTTGAAAATACTATTGATCAATGCATTTATCTCAAAACTAGTGGGAGAAATTTTATTTTTCTTGTACTGCATGTTGATGACATTTTGTTTACTAGTAGTAACTTAGGATTGCTTCATGAGATAAAGAAAATGTTGTCTACTAATTTTGAGACGAAAGATCTTAGAGAAGCTTCCTATGTGCTTGGCATTGAAATAAATCGTGATAGAAATCGTGGCTTACTTGGACTTTTTCAAAAAGCTTATATACGACATGTTCTAGAAATGTTTAATATGCAGAACTACGCACCTGGTGATGTACCTATCATAAAAGGAAATAAGTTTAACAAAACTCAATGTTCAAGGAATGAACTAGAAAGAAAATCTATGAAGATGATTCTATATGCTAGTGCTGTGGGAAGCTTAAATGTATGCTTAAGTTTGCACTAGATTGGATATAGCCTATGCAGTCAGTGTCCTTAACAGATTTTAGTCTAAGCAAGGACAAGAGCATTGGAAAGCAGCTAACAAAGTTATGAGATATTTGAAGAAAACTAAAAGTTATATGCTTACATTCCAGCATTCAAATCATCTTGAGGTGGTAAGATATTTCAGATTCTGATTTTGCTGGATGTTAAGATGAGTTGAAATCAACCTCAAATTATATTTTGACATTAGCTGGTAGTGCTATTTCTTGGGAAAGTGCTAAACAAACTCTAGTGGCATCCTCTACTATGCAAGTTGAATTTGTGAAATGTTATGGGGTTACAGTCCGAGCCGTTTGGTTAAGAAATTTCCATCTCAAAACCAATCACCATATACTGTGATAACAGTGTAGCAGTGTTCTTTTCAAAGAATAATAAAAGTTCTAGCGGGTTAAAGCATATTGACACCAAATATTTGGTGATTAGAGATAGAGTCAAGGAAGGGAAGATGAAGATAGAGCATATCAATACAGAGGCAATGATTGCAGATCTTTTGACTAATGGACTCATTCCAAAAGTCTATAAAACACATGTTGCTAACATTGGCACTGTGGAAACATTTGATTTTTTTGATTAGTCGGAGTTATTTATATAAAAAAAACTACGTGTTGGACTTGATCCCTTTACAGGGTATGTAGACAACCCATATGTTTTCGGGTACCGCCACTTCTAATAATAAAATATTTTTTCCCTAACTATTTTGAGCATGCATTTGACTTATGTCTTTTTTTTATGATATTATTATGATTTAGAGACATGACAGATAAAGACATAAGATGAGTCTCTTTTTGGCGACTTTTGGCATTTTGATCTGAAGCATTATGAAGACTGATATGAATTAGCACAATTTTTTATCATATTTGTTGCTAAACTCATACCACATACTACAAGATTGGTTGGAGGATGGGAATCCATGTCGATAAGGATGTTAGCATTTGTAGCTGTGGAATGGTCTTAAATCGCTTGATTGGTGTTAATATTCTTGTTTGGTGTTAATATTCTTGTTGGATTTGTCATCATTGGAGCTATACTTTTTGTGGCCACCTATAGAGTCTAACCCTGGAACAAAACTCAATGTTCAAGGAATGAGCTAGAAAGAGAATCTATGAAGATGATTCTATATGCTACTACAGTGGGGAGCTTAATGTATGCTTAAGTTTGCACTAGACTGGATATAGCCTATGAAGTCAGTGTCCTTAACAAATCTCAGTTTAAGCAAGGACAAGAGCATTGGAAAGCAGCTAAGAAAGTTATGAGATATTTGAAGAAAACTGAAAGTTATATGTTACGTTCCAGCGTTCAAATCATCTTGAGGTGGTAAGATATTCAGATTCTGATTTTGGTGGATGTCAAGATGAGTTGAAATCAACCTCAAATTATATTTTTACATTAGCTGGTGGTGTTATTTCTTGGGAAAGTGCTAAACAAATTCTAGTGGCATCCCTTACTATGCAAGTTGAATTTGTGAAATGTTATGGGGTTACAGTCCAAGCCGTTTGGTTAAGAAATTTCATCTTTGGTTTGAGAGTTGTTGATTTCATCTCAAGACCAATCATCATATACCGTGATAACAGTGTAACAATGTTCTTTTCAAAGAATAATAAAAATTCTAGCTGGTCAAAGCATATTGACATCAAATATTTGGTGATTAAAGATAGAGTCAAGGAAGGGAAGACGAAAATAGAGCATATCAATACAGAGGCAATGATTGCAGATCCTTTGACTAAGGGACTCGCTCCAAAAGTCTATAAGACACATGTTGCTAACATTGGCATTGTGGAAACATTTGATGTTTTGGTTAGTGGGAGTTATTTATTAAAAAAAAAAAAAAACCTACGTGTTGGGCTTGATCCCTTTGCAGGGTATGTAGACAACCTATATGTTTTTGGGTACCGCCACTTCTGATAATAAATTATTTTTTCCCTAACTATTTTGAGCATGCATTTGACTTATATCTTTTTTATGATATTATTATAATCTCGAGATATGACAGATAAAAACATAAGATGAGTATCTTTTTGGAAACATGTGGTTTCATTTTGATCTGAAGCATTATGAAGACCGATATGAATTAGCACAGTTTTTTATCACATTTGGTGCTAAATTCATACCATATACTACCACATTGGTTGGAGGATAGGAATCCATGTCGATAAAGATGTTAACATTTGTAGCTATGGAATGGTCTTACATTGCTTGATTGGTGTAATGACTTTCATGTTTGGAATAATTTTATATGTGGGCTTCACATTCGATTGCAAATTTTACAGGTTTGGTGTATGGCTCATAATGATACTTGTGATTGGGCCAAATTTATTAAGTGATCAATTGCGTATTTTACACCTTACGGGTTGTAATTAATATGATGTGGTAATTTTAAATATGTAGGCCGGAAATAAACCCTAATTACATTTCTAATCGTAATGGGACTGCTTAATTATTTCCTATATAAAGGCTAGGTCCCCTCTCCTCTCCATATGACTTTTATTAGCTTGCCCCATTGATAACTAATATTTTCTAAGAAGTAAGGAGGGGAATATCTAGTTGCTATTACAACTATTATTCATATCAACAATAGCTTCCGCAGGTATGAATTCGATTTATCAATTTATAATTATATGTGATTTTTTATTCTTAGCATGATTAAAAATTTAATTTCAACATTTTTATGATTTCAACTCTTGAATGGATGATGGTGATGAAGCTATCAGTTTGGAGTTTATATTAATGGCTGTTTTCAATTTAGTATAGTTGGCTACTTCTCCTTTGTTTTTCAAGCAAATGGTGCCCCAGGGAGAGAAACGATGTAGACACACGGATTTGCCCTATGAGTTTTACTGATTTTGGCACTCTTTGTTATTTTTAATGCCTAAATTTACGGACTTAGACTGTAGGGGTTATTTTGCAACTTTTGAACGATCTGAGATTTTGCTCCAAAATGAAGAGTTACGAGATATTCCAAAAACATGCAAACATTAACGAGGTATTGTGCCAATTGCTCTAAAATGAAATAAAGAGATTCGAGATGAGTTCTGAGATTTGAGGACATGACTATATATTTTGCCATCACTATATTTAGTTGAAGTTGACTACATGACTCGATCAAATCCAAAGTAGCAAAGAGTCCAAAGATTATTTCATCATTAAGATTCTTATGTAAGTTGGGGAAAAAGAAAGAAAGATGCTTTATTTAAGTTGAAGATAGGAACTAATGTTTAATTATACAACCATATTTTAAGTATACATATCTTGAACTATTAATTTTGTTAGTTATTCTGATGATATCTTCTTTATATATTTTGGTTTGTTTCGTACTTGATAATAGCTAAAGTGAGGAGATAAATTAAAAAATAAAAAATAAAAAAAATAAAAAGAAAGGAGAAGAAAATTCAGCACAAGGAGAGAGGAAGCCACTCAAGAATTATGAGTAAAATACATGGACTTGGAGAACTATTGTTACCACTTACCACCTTTTTCTCTATGACGTCTTTCAGGCAGAAGATTCGTTTCCACTATTTTATCAACTCAAAGTACGTAAGGCTTTAGATGGAAGAACTTAGTATAACCATAAATTAGCAATAGTATTTTTTCAAGTTACAAACTCGCAACTGATTAACTTGAATCAGAATAAAGTCCGTCCAATTTCTAATATTTCTGAATAAATGCAATTTACCAAATTAGCTGTAGTAATTATCATGCATATCACATCTTTAATTACATGAATTCAAATGCTATGTTGAACAATTGAAATTGTCAATGTAACTCAATCTGTATCTTGGAAACTGCAATCACAATCCTTTAGATTCACAAACTTATCCTCCGTCTTCATAAATTCCACAAAAAGTTGCATCTCCACTGACGGATGATTTAATTTCTCTATGCAGACCCGAATCTAGACTTCTGACTTTTGTAAGGGACAAGAGGTCAAAGTATGTATACTAATTTGAGGAATTCAATTCTAGAAAGTTAACGATCAATTTATGTTATTTCTTAATTTGTTAATTGTGTATTTATTTATTTTTGAGATGTTAATTTTAGGGGCGGAGTAACATGCCTAACTCAACTTTGGCCGTCCCAATGAAAGATGAAACATGAACACTGTGTTTGTGGCTCGGTGTAGACCTCCCTCTTTGTCTTGTATCGTTCGGAGTTCTTTTCTCCCATTTTCTAGGTCAAGGGTACAATGCTGGTGTGCGTGTATAAACTGAAGAAGACATTAGAGATTTGAATATAAAATTGTTCGTTCATATTCCAGACTTTTCCACAGCCACCGGCTTAAAGAGAAGATCCTAGAATGGTTGCTATATTCAAAGCCATTTGTTCACGAAATATTCGTTGATCAAAACTATCGCAAGTGTATGGTTCATAAACAAGTAATAAAGTGGATTTTGAGTCCAAGTATCATCCCAAAGAAATTGTACTATTTTAAGTTCGAATTAACTTAGTCTTAACCGAAACTATTGAACTTCGTTATTTTTCCTATAAATTAAATAATCTAATTCTAAATGCAAGACTTAATTTAACTAAAATCAATGCGAGGTTATAATCTAAATACAAGTTTTATAAAAATATGCTGATGAAAATCATACTAGGATCCCAAATCCCCTTGTATCAATTCCCTTCAACTTGAAATTTACAATTTGACGACACGATTCAATTATGAAGACAAATATTCCTAATTTGTTTAACAAATTTTCTCGAGTAGAATTAAATTTATTTTTACATGTGACCCGACTATCTTTCTATAATGGATGAGAACATATAAAAATACATTAATGGATACCGGTATATTTCTATGCACTATCAAACTCTACGATAATTGACACAATAACTAACCTAATTTTCATCTCTCGAGGGTAAAACAAGTCACAATATTCATAAATTAGTGATATAGTAATTGTAGAAAAAATTAAATACATGCCAATCATTCAAGAATCCAAAACGTGTTTTAAATGTCAAAAGAAAATAAAATTTGAAAGTTATAAGTTCATAATACAAGGTTCATAAAAAATTCTAGCTCAAAATAATTTAGTTATGAGCCTTCTTTTTTATACCAAAATTGTAGCAGCCAACTTCTCCCTTTTCCTTTTTTTCTTTTCTCTGTTTTCTGTGCACAAGTGTAAAAATTTCTCCAAATTCAGCCACCTTTTTTGTATGGTATATATCCTCAATTCTCTCCATTTGCATGCATGTGTATGTATGTGTATACACACACACACACAGAGATTTAATCAATTTCGCCTCCTTCTTTCTGTATGGAGTGTATGTTTTTGTATAAAACCTCCACTAAGCCGCCGAATTTTGTGTGTTAAAAAAATTTTAAAAAAATAGAAAAAAAAAAGAGTTCAATTTCTTTTTAATTTCAGCCCATTTTTGGTCCAATTATACTTCCATTTAATGTTCAAGTTGAGGTCCATTTAAGTCCAATGCATTATTTACCTTCACAACTTTAATTCTTTCAAGTAATGCACTTTGATCCTTGAACTCAATTAATTGTGCAGTCCCTCAATTTCTAAAGTGTAGACTTCGATCCCCCAAAATTGCAGATTTCATCATTCTTTCTTTTCCAATTGCTTCGAAACAGGTTCAACACTAAAAAATAGAAAATTACCCTAAGTTAAGTAAAATTAAATGATTTGATGACATAAAAACTTATTAATATAGTTCGAATAAGTGCACAAAATGCACTTATCAAACACCCCCAAACTAAAATCTTTGTTCATCGTTGAACAAAATAAAATAAAACTTAGGTATGACACATATTACTAACCCAAACAAATCATAAATAAAAGATTCAATGTTGAACTGCTTACCATATGCATCAAGCTCTAATTTAAGCATCACTTTAGAAAGATCTAAACAACATAATTTTTTTATTTATTTATCTGATGCTCGACTTAGTGTGTATGTGTGAGTGATTAGCCAACATTGAACTCAAACCTATACTAGAACACAACTAATCAAGTGTTGTTGATTTGTTCATAATTTGAATCCTCTTATGATTAGTTTCTCCTCACACCTCTCATGCAAAAATCACTCCTTATACTTTTCTTTCCAATCCCAAGGTATTTCTAGCTTATATGGGGTTTGTAAAAATCAATATAATGCATTTTCCCACACAAAGTGATCAAACTTAGATACCAGTAAACCTAGAAGAAAGATGGTAAGTCTTGTTCAAAATCACAATGCCAATCTCTCGAGTTCAAATCTTAAAGTTTTTACCGCGCACATCTCGCTTTTGGTTATTTAGATCCCCCATTTTTTTTTTTTACATCTCCAGTGTAAGACTTCTCTCCATTAAACTTTTTAAATGACCCCTGTAATGAGCTTTAGGCCAATGACTCCCAAGTTAGACGATTATAGGATACCAGATTTTTAGATACCCTTACGAAACTTATAAAAAGAAAAAGGATTCTTGAACCCCTTTCAAGCTCATGTCACGTCGAGGATAGAAGTTTGATTTTCCAAGAATGTATCCTAATTTTTTTTCCTAATTGACTTAATAATTCAAGTCAAAAAGGCTACGAAGAGAGGCAGAAGATGTATCACTGTTCACGAAATTATTTATTTCAATTTAAACCACTACAAGTGTACGGTTTGTTAACAAGTTATAAAGTGGAATTTAGAGTTTTGAAAATCATTATACAGAGATTGAGTAGTTCAACTTTATCTACTGTAGCCTTAACTGAAATGAAATTATCAAAATTGAAGTTTTAACCTAAGAAAACCCTAATTTCACTAAAATGATCGTTGAATGAACTAAGGATGCAAAATGATGTATCTAAATGAATTGGAATGCAATATGATGGTTGGAACGCAAGTTGATTTTACTCAATGAGAATTAAATTCTTTAGGATCACGAATTCCCATACAATGATCACCTTAAACCTTAGTTTCACAATATGACAACATGATTGAATTATTGAAGAATCAATGCTCCTAAATCCATCCAACACTCTCTCTCGAGCAGTATTGAACCTATTATTATATACGATCAGCCTATATCTCTATGATGGATGCATATATATAAGAATGCATGCGGTTTTATGAGCACTTAAAGATTTACATAAAGCATAGAGGTATATCTCTATTCTCTATCGGACCCTACGATGATTTATACCTTGTCGAATTTATTTCCCTTCTTTCGAATACAAGAAATAAATCATGACACATCACATAATTACGTGCACTTAATTATGGAAATCAATTAATGTATATAAATCATTCAAATAATCAAATATGTGTTTTAATGTCGAATTGCAAAACTAGAAATCCAAAGATCATCACATGGTTCATCTATCTCTTAGTATAAGAATATTTAGCCTAACATGGAGAAAATAAAAGAATACATGATTTCTTGAAGATAAAACTTCACGGGGTTGTGAATTCGCGTGAAATCTTGTTGATCTTCGTAAAATCCTTCGTTAATCTCCCTTAAAATCTTCTCCAAGATGTGTTTTGTTGCCTCCCAATGCGTTCTCTCTCAAAATTTGATGAGTCTAGGCTTTTATATCGCATCCAAATCGAGTTTCAAAAAAGTTTTAACGAAAACAGGAAACTGTTGAAACGACCCCCGGATTTTGCCTATGCGACAACATAGGTATAAAATTTCTGGCATTTTCAGTTTCGTAACCAATTTCACGACTGCATAGAATTAACACTTGCAGTAGCATAGAGGCACATTTTTGAAGATATTTATTTTGGTTCTTGAACTTTCTTTTCTTCCACTTTAACCTCGTTTCTTTTTTCTTCTAAGTCCATCGACCAATATTATCCTACAATTGGTAGTTAGCTCAATCAAATCTTCTATTGCTTCTTTGGTTCATCTTTTGGACAATTGCATTTTAGTCACTAGACTTTCGTTTCGTTTCATTTTGGCCCTTTTTCGAATCTTTTCTCGTGGATTCCAACATGTCCATCAATGTAGCCTACAACATACAAATTAAACAATATTGAGTCACAGTTCAAACACTTTGCTCAGAATTTAGTCATGTTTGTGAACTAAATAAGTGTGTAACAACGTACTTATCAATCATTTTTCTTTTGATATAGGAATCTAACTTTTCATTAATTTTTTAACATCTTTGTGCAAAACTTCTTTCCATTAAACTTTCTAAATGACGCTCTAGCGAGTTTTAAGTCGATGACTCCCAAGTTAGATTACTATAAGGCACTGGGTTTTAATGACCTTTACAAGTTTAATTACTCTAGTCATAAAGGCTACGAAAAGAAGTAAAAGATATATGAGATTTGATTTTTATTTAAAGATGATCAATGCCAGTTTTAGACTCCTTATCTCAAACTCTTTCAACCAACGCTGCGATCCGAGAACTGCAAACCATCACACTTCTATGAAAACAAGCATTAAACTTCCCACCCCAAACTACTTCTTTAGCAATTTGGTTGCTATGCTAAGAATTTGTGGATTTTATTCAAACCTAGGTCAACAACATCAACAAGTAAATCTAATTAATTGAGTCATGCCCAACATAAGTGATAAGTTAGTATGGCTATATGCTTAAATAATTAAATTTGACATGAATAAGTTTTCAAGTAAAATCACAAGTTATGATGTTGTCCAGTTCTAGCTAAATATGTACTCAATTCAAACAAATAAACATTATCATAGGCGACAAATCATTCAATGCTAATTAGACGCTATTTTTTTCTTTTGTTATTTTTTTCAATTTTTTTTTACAGTTATATAGACACAATCAACAATTGAAAATTAAATATATATTGGTTCCAAGTATCCTAAAACTTACCCACCCCCAAACAAAAACATTACGTTGTCCCCATTGTAGAACCAAAAATAATCAAAGTAAATGGGTAAGAATCGGAAACTCTCCTGGGTAGAAGTAGATAAGTAGAAGGATCAAGCTGGTTCAACAGATAGATGTTATGACAAAGCCACTTTCCTTGTTGCTAGGCTTTAATTTGTTGTTTCAAGAATTTAAAATAAAAATTATTGATAGCATATAAAGTTTAAATATTTGCAATGAATTTAAACCAAGAAAATTCTATTTTTCTAAGAAAAACTATCTAATAGAGTGTCTTTCAAAATGGTTTGGAGACTGAAATCTAGGTGCAATCTCAAAAACTCATATCACATCAATGTAGGCCCAATAAAATATTAGGATATTAACGATGAGCCTAAATAAACATGTCTAAGTTACTAATATATACTTTAAAAATACTACCTAAAATGTGTTCAAGACAAACTATTTGAATGCATGAGTTACTAAATTAATGCAATCCCTAAAAGTACTTCAAATGCAATAATTAATCAAAATAAATGAAAATGGATAGAAAAATGGGTTGCCTCCCATTAAGCGCTTAATTTAAAATATAGAGCTTGACTTTTTGGAGATATACATTTGGCGATTTAAATTGAAATGTTTTGCCCTTGCACTCCTTGTAATCTCAAGCCTTGCATCCTCTTTTACCTCTCCATACGGTGTTTCTACAAATAATTCCTCTGCATTTTGGTTTTCTCTTCTAACAATTTTGTTGAATTGATAGTTCATCTTCATCAATACATTTACACTCTTCGAGGTCTGATTGTTGTTTGGATGTATTATGTAAGTTAAAAACTTCTTGTTCCTTATCCACTCTCAAGATTAACTCACATTTCTACATATCAATAAACATTCGACCTGTTGCTAAAAATACTCGCCCCAAGATTATTTGAATATCATTGTCTTCTTCTATGCCTAGAGCAATGAAGTTTGCTGGAAATACCAATTTTCCAGCTTTGATGAGTATATTCTCAACCTTGCCTCTTGAATATTTGATGCTTCTGTCGGCTAGCTGCAATAACATCATCATTTAGTTTAATTTAGTACTTGTGCTTGTATCACATAAAGTATTAAGAGAACTTTCCAAATTGAAATAGGTAAAGTGAAACTCTCTAGATTCTTGAGTTTGGGAGGCATGTTGCTTTGTAATCTTGCACTGCTCTCCTCTGTCAGTGCCACAGTTTTAAATTTTAGAAACTTTCTCCTCTTTGATATCATGTCCTTAAAAAGTTTTACGCAATTTGGAATTTGCCTTATCACATCTATGAATGCGATATTTATGTGAAGTTTCTATAGCACATTCGAAAAACTCCTCAAACTAGCTTATGTTTCTTCAATCTTTTGTTGGAATGGGATGGGAGTTACATATTCTCTGAAAGGATCAGCTGCCTTAGCTCATTCATTGTCTATATTCTGTTTTAGATTTTTCTTGATTGATTGTTCAGATTCATCTACTTATTCATCATTTGTTGTATGCACTTTGTTCATAATTGTAACTGGACTTTTGACGATAATCTCAGACAACTGTACTCCACTTCTTGTTGTGATTTCTTTTACAAAAAGGATTCTCAATTATTACATCCTCTAAAATACTTATGGCCATTACCTGCTCTTTGGCATTAGTCTCGGTATTGCTTGGCAGGGTACTTGGTGCTCTGCTTGATGGAGCAAGTACCATTTGTCCCATCTGAGTTTCCAGGTTCTTGATTGTAGTACTCTAATTTTGAAGGGTCGTCTCAGTCCTTCTCATGAATTAATTGTTTACCTCTAAGTGCTTTGTCTTTTCCATAAATTTTCCAAACATTTCTTCAAGCGAAATTTTCTTTTCAAGCTATTGATACGGATAGCCATGCGATGCAATGGGATTTTGATTACTCCAAGTCGTATGTATCAGAATATGGATTATTTTGTTAGCGCTAGTGATGGCAATGTGGAAGGTTCGGGGCGCTCCCGTCCCTCTTTAAACAAGGCGAGGCAGGGTAGGGGCAGTTTTTTACCCCGTTTACTACCCCATTTATTTATTTATTTATTTTTACTCATTTTCAAAATTTCAAGTTATACTATTAAATTATAAAATACCAATTCAAAAATAAAAATTCAAAACAAATAATGTTCAAATTGACATCAATATTCAAAGAAACACTTGAAAAAACAAAATCCAAAAAAATACTATTTTTTTTATATTCACGGGGCGGGGAATTTGCCCCGCCCCGCCCCATCAACCCATCGGGGTGGGTTTTTTTGCCCTATTTGGGGTGAGGTAAATTGTCATCTCTAGTTAGTGCTAACCTCCTTATACATATTCAACATATTCTATATTTTGTGCAAGAATTAGACAATTTGCTGTAGTATGATCTGCCCCACATTTTTCATAATTTAGCCGCTTGACTTGTATTGCATTGACTGACTGTGATATGCTCACAACCTTATGAACCAAAGAATCAATTTTTGCAGATAACGTTGTATAAGTGTCTATCTCATATACTCATGGCTGTTGTAGTAGCCACTAAACCAAACAATTCCAAGGCTTCGTCAATTGTCTTCATAGNTAGCCGTCTCTTCTTGTTGTTCTTCTTTTGTTTCTCTTCGCCTATTGTGAAAAATAAATTCAATTTTTAGATCAGTTGGTATCAATTCACCGTCCTTCGAATTTCATGTAAAACTTTTGAAAGAGAAAATAGAATAACTAAAACAATTTGAGAAAGAAATAAATAAATAAAATAAAATAAAGTAAAAGAAGAAAGTTCAAATTAGTGCTGAGCTAAAGAAACTTAAACTCGAGCACAATCTTCGGCAACAGAGCCAAAAATTTGTTTACAAAATATTATTCGTTCAAAACCAATCCTAGTATACAGTTCGTCAACAAGTAATAAAGTGGATTTTGAGTCCAAGTATTATCCCATAGAAATTGTACTAGTTTAAGTACGAATTAACTTAGCTATAACCGAAACTATTGAACTCGGTTATTTTTTCCTATAAATTAAATAATCTAATTCTAAATGCGGTTTCTCTTGAGTAGAATTAAACCTAATTTGTTTAATGATTTCTCTCGAATAGAATTAAACCTAATTTGTTTAATGATTTCTCTTGAGTAGAATTAAACATATTTTTACATGTGATCCGCCCATATTTCTATGATGGATGCGAACATATAAAAAATGTATTAGTGGATTTGTAAATAATTATAGATCACGTAAAGCATAACGACAGATTTCTATCCCCTATCGGACTCTGCAACAATTGACAGAATGTCTCTCGAGGGTAAAACAAACCACAATATTCATACAATTATTGATCAAGTAGTTGTAGAAAAAATTAAATCAATGACAATCATTCAAGAATAAAAAACATGTGTTAAATGTCAAAAGAAAATAAAATTAGGATGTTAAATGTTTATAATACAAGGTTCAACGAAAATCGTAGCACAAAATAATTTGGCCAAGCATAATATTGAGCCAACTTTTGTATAGTGAAATTGCAGCAGCAACTTTTCCCTTTTCCTTTTTTTCTTCTTTTCGTTTTCTGTGTGCTTGTGTAAAATTTCTCCGAATTCAGCCAACTTTTTTGTATGGTATATATATGCATGTGTGTGTGTGTATATATTACTTCAACCTTTTTTTCTCTTCTTTCACAGCCGGCAGCTCCGTTTTCTTTGTATGTAGATTTAATCAATTCTGCCTCATCCTTTTTGTATGGTATGTATGTTTTTATATAAAACCTCCACTAAGCTGTCGAATTTTGTGTTAAAAAAAAAAAGAAAAAAGAAAAAAAAGGACCCGTTCGATTATAAGCCAAAATGACCCGTTCATCTTCACCAATAAGCCAAAATTATAACTACGTAAGGATTATTAGTGCAAGGTTCATTCGATTCCCAGAAGAAGTGAACAGGACCCGTTCATCTTCACCAATAAGCCAAAATGGGCCATTCACCATTGAACTGATACATACTTCACAGCACCCATTTCCACTCAATCTCCTCAATTTACCCCGTGGCCACAATAAGCATAAACTAGAAATAAACATCTAGCAATCATCTCTATAAATTGACCACTCATTCAATATATATCTTACTAAATTTTTCCAGAAACCCAACATAAAAGCAGCAGTGATGGTCGGATTTCACCACTATATATGCTCTTCAATTAACGACATTTTCCCCTTATTTAATGTAATAATTTAAAGTATTTTCACACCCATTTTCCAACTACTGTTATATATATGGACTATGTAGAAGGTGGGAATAAGGGGTTCAATGGGTGAGACGATTTTAGCCCTGTTGACTGGACAAAAATTGGTTCTCTCTCTTTAATTAACAGCAAAATGAATGGAACTTGGACGGAAGGACTTTCATCGCAACGAAAGGTTGATTTGAGGGCAAAAATGCCAAAAAATGAAAGGTGGGGACTTTTCCACAATGAAGCTGAAAGGTAGGGACGTTTTCCGTCAATTACCCAATTAACTTAGCCTTAACCAAAACTATTGAACTCTATTATTTTTCCTATAAATTAAATAATCTAATTCTAATTGTGAGACTTAATTTAACTAAAATTCAATGCAAGGTTATAATCTAAATTCAAGTTTTATAATAATATGCTGATAAAAAGTGTACTAGGATCCCATATCCCCTTATATCAATCCCCTTCAACTCGGAAATTTACAATTTAACGACACAATTAAATTATGAAGACCAATATTCCTAATTTGTTTAACAATTTCTCTCGAGTAGAATTAAACCTATTTTTAGATTTGACCCCCTCATATTTCTATGATGGACACGAACATATAAAAATGTATTAATGGATTTTTATATAATTTAAGACCAAGTAAAGCATAGCGGTAGATTACTATCCCCTATCAGACTCTATCACTATTGACAGAATGTCTAACATATTTTCTATCTCTCGAGGGTAAAACAAGCCACAATATTCATACAATTAGTGGTCAAGTAGTTTTAGAAAAAACTAAATCCATGACAATCATTCAAGAATTGAAAACATGTTTTATATGTCAAAAGAAAATAAAATTAGGAAGTTAAATGTTCACAATACAAGGTTCAATGAAAATCCTAGGACAAAATAATTTGGCCAAGCATAATATTGAGCCAACTTTTGTATAGCGAAATTGCAGCCGCAACTTTTACCTTTTCCTTTTTCTCTTTTCTTCATTTTCTGTGTGCGTGTGTAAAATTTCTCCAAATTCAGCCACCTCTTTTGTATGGTATATATCCTCAATCCTGTCCATCTACATGCATGTGTGTGTGTATATTACTTCAACAGCAACCTTTTTTTCTCTTCTTTCGCAGCCCTGTTTTCTTTGTATGTAGATTTAATCAATTCTGCCTCCTCCTTTTTGTATGGCATGTATGTTTTTATACAAAACGTCCACTAAGCCGTCGAATTTTGTGTTTAAAAAAAAAGAAAAAAAGAAAAAAAAAGGAGTCCAATTCCTTTTTAGTTTCAGCCACTTTTTGTCCAATTATACTTCTGTTCAAGTTGAGGCCCATTTAAGTCCAATGCATTATTTACCTTCTTTCAAGTAATGCACTTTAATCCTTGAATTCAATTTATTGTGAAATGCTTCAATTTTTAAAGTGTAAACTTCGATCCCCCAAAATTGCAGATTTCATTCAATTCCATCATTCTTTCTTTTCCAATTTGCCGTATGTATGCAAGAAAGAAAGCGTGAGTGATGCGAGAAGCAGAGAAAGTTAAAAGGCAGTGAGAGAGAGATTAATTTTGTGTTGGTTTTGCTAAATATTAAAATAGTGAGTAGTGGTGTGTGTAAGTGAGTTTTGAATAATAAAATCACTTTATTTGGTGTACATACTTAATTACTTATATAAACTCTGTCTAGTGGTTTTTGTAAACTTAGATGCAGCATGAATTCTGGATCTGTGTGTTGCCATGTATCTTGGGCTCCCTTCCAAGAGTCATTTATCTTTAACGATTTTGCTACAGTGACAAGCTTAATGACATATTCAATGAGAGAGGAAACAGGTGTCAATACATAATTGAATGGTTTGAGCCAAAAAAAAACATCACTCAATCCTGCCCTACCACCCCTCCCTGTAAGCAATCCCAGTCCAAGGAACATAATTGTTATCTTTAATATTATTTAGTCTATTCCATTACCAAGAAATGATGAAATCATTTTGTTTAGTAACTATTCATAAATTTCCAAGTTTTCTTGTATCTATTTATAGGTTTCACCGGAGACGATAGTGAATTAGAAAAGTTAATACTAATGTTTAGAAAAGAAAGTATCTTATTCTTTGAATATTATTGACATGTGGGGTTATTTGAATTGTTGCTGTTGAAGGATTGCTATCTTTAGATTCCTTCGATTTATTTTGTAAGTAATTTTTGAATTGCAGGTGAAGACAAACACAAGGGAGTGGCTTTGTGAGAGCATGTGCAAGTTGATTATATGTGGAAATATGAGAGAGACACTGCTCACTTTTGTACAAACCCAAACATGTGTAAGTCAATTTGAATATGTTTCATTTTAGAATGAAACATGGAATTGGGACTCCAATTCTCCAACGTCCAAGTTTCCGAGTTATTTACTTCATAGTAAGGACTTAGTTAAGGTAACTAAATCCTTTGAGTTTAAAGATTAGTCAAGAAATGTTTGAATAAATATTTTATACTATAATTTAAGGGCTCGAATTTAAAGTTTGTCTTGGATCCTGAAAATTCAAAGTTCGACCTTGCGTAAATTCACCGGCAGTAAACTGTATTTCTGACTCCGTCCCTGGTCGGTTTTCTTGCTAGTTGTTTGGTCGTCGGGATTTGATTTTTGTTTTTTCTTCTTTTCCATGGGGGATAATAATTAAGGTTAGGTTGCTACTTTGCTGTTGGGTATGCCGAATGAAATTGTAGTTACATGCTTAAAACACAATCTCCAAATATTTTAGGTCACCATAGGGTTATTCCGCGGTGGTTTAGCCACAAGTCGACCAACCTAACTCTGTTCCTGATAAGATCCCATTCAAGTTGCAGATTTATAAATGGTTGTAATTGTTTTTATTGGAAACTGAAGCCTGTTATGTTTTAATTAAATTGATATTGAACAGCAGGAAGATATATATATTTTATACTGAATAAAATGTAACAGAATTAGGAGTCATGACAGAGTTTGAAGTGTTTTTAATTTGTATTTTCATTTTGATTTCTATTAATAAAGCCGATTCAATGATCATGGCAGAATAAGAAATCCCAATTTAGTCCAACAGAAAAGACTACTCATTCTTACATTAGAATATCCATACAACAGAAGTGGGCATTCTGGTACAATTTTCATTTGGCATCTAAAACTCAAAATATGTTTCGACGTAATTAGAATTTCACACACTCCACGTAAGTCCCATGATATTTCTTAAGAAACCAAAATTCATGTCATATTCACTCAAGCACCTTCTTGTTTAACATTTCAGTTATTTACTTCAGCCAGATCTCTAAATCTTCTTGGCTTCCACATGGTTATTCCTCGTTTCTGCGGCCACCGGTTGAGCAACCAAACTTCCATTATACTACTCCAGACAGTGAGTCCAATCCCAATAGTATAGATCAGTTGTTTCCTATCCTTTTGTGGTCTAACCACAGCAATGGATAGTGCATAAGTAATTACAGTTGAAGTTACTGTTGACCACATAATCACCACCAAACTCTACATAAACAGCCTGCATTGAAAAGGCAAGCCACTTATTAAGAGCAAGATCATACTAAGAGATGAAACGAAGGCTGTTATATTTGCTCCAACGAAACTCCTATATGCTTTAGGATGAATATGTGCCATTACAGCTTCTCCAGCTTTGTGGGAATTATCTGTTGCATTGTCTTGCCAGACACCACCCGGAGGGGTCACCCCAGCTTGGAAAGCAATTGTAGCAGTCAGAATTGCCAACACCATTATGCTATCGCGCCTCTTTTATAGCCGTTTCATTGTCTGATTTTGAGGATTGATGGAGTCACAGGCTTTAGGCTGAAGACAGTTCTTAATGGACAAATAATTTGTTGAAAAAATAATTAGTTGCAGTAATGTTCAGATCAATAAAATGCAAAAATATAAAACTTATCATCCGATTCAGTCTCGTGATAGTATGATGTCCTAAAGTGAAATTGTCCGTCGATAATTGCTGCGACCTCCGTGGACAATCACTCCCAGGATACAACGATCGTAAACCACTTGTGCAGCAATCACGAATTATTTTTCCAGAATTTCAATTGTACTCCAGAATATATGTAAAAACCCGAGCATAAGAAATTCAGAATATGAAAAGGAAGGATTGATGTAAGATGATTTTTCTATTTTCTTTTTTTGTGTGTTTTTTCCAAAACGAGATATGTGTTTATATAGGCAAGATGGAAGTAACGGTCTCCACCATGATGAGAGAGTAATACAGAATTTTAATGACTGAATAGTGGGTATTTTAATGACTGTGAGTAGGTTGTGACAAAAACAAACGGTCAGAAAATATTGGCTAGTTTTACCTATTAAATAATAATAAAAATTTATTTTAGTCAAGGAAGCCCAAGACATTTTAATATGTGCGCGGGCAATGACTCAAACCCCTGAGGTCTCACACAAATGCCATATTTCCCACCACCTTGACACTTCATCTAATTTGATTATTTTTTTCACATTTTATATTTATACCATAAATATATAACATAATTACCAGTATTCCTCAAATCAGTGGGAGTTAGTTCCAAAATATCCAATGCTGTGTAGTCATTTGCATTTTTTGCATTCCCATCTATGCCAGTATTTCCTATTAAATACTGGACTGTCTGCATACCGAAAAATGGTTATGGACCTCTGCTACAATTTTTCCAATATAATTAATGAATCCGAAAAACTTCAAATGTACATACGACTGTCTTACCTCAAAATGTTTAGTCTGAACAGCCAGATGCAATATTGTATCCCCATCATCATTCTTTGCATTAAAAAACTCATAATCATTTATAACCCGCAATATGATTTCCATAACCTGCAACTGTTTGTGTTTCACACACAAATGCAAAACGGTCTGGCCCCGGTCCGCCTTCTCCTGGACAACAAGTGAACTCGTCTTGATCAACTCATTGAAGACCATGACTTGACCATTAATGGCCGCAAGATGCAGTGGGTTTCTGCCATGGAAATCACGGGCTAAGCACATATCAGGTGCAGCTGAAACTATTGCTTTTACAATTTCAGCATATCCCTTAGCTGATGCTATGTGAAGAGATGATGATTGATGGGAGTCTAGTTCCGCAGCAAGCAGAGGATTCCTTTGGGCAATTTCTTGGACAAAGGCTGTGTTGCTATGTGTAAAGGAGTCTTGTTGGAACATGTAAACGAAACTCTATCAAGAATCAATGGATCTTCTTTGAGTAAATCGAGCAGAGATCTTATGTCCCCTTTCACTGCTGCATCATAGAGCTTATTTTCAGCCATTTCTTTCTTAATAAAACACACACAAACGCGCACTAAAAATACACAAATATACAGCTTCTTGCCTCAGTTCAACTCTTATTTATGTGAGTCTTTTGAACTTTTTACATAAAATAGAAATTTCCTGGTTATAACCTTAGGCCAGAAGGAACCTTCCTTGTGTGAAACGGATTCAAATGCTTGCTCAATTTACTGATCATGCTAGTACTTGCATGTACGAATAATTTGACTGAGTAAACCAGCATTTATGACTAAAATGAATATCTTCCAAGAGAGCTGCTACAGGTACCCGGAGTGCCGGGAGTTTGACACTCCGGGTTACCTGCTACTCACATTGGGGGTCGGGGCCCACACCAATAAATGTGGGGGGCCTGACCCCCTCGCTCACATCGGGTAACCCGGCGTGTGACACGTCGGGTACAAATGGCAAAGCTCATCTTCCAAACAGTTAAATAATCAAATTTTATAAAAACAGAGTTGACTTTGAGGGACAAATTCACTTGGAAGTTGATAAGAAGTTTGAAGAAATAATATGGGGAAAGGTATCAAAGCAGTGGCTCAGATTGTTTATTTTTGTAAGATAACAATATTATTTTCTATGTTAAATATTTAAGTAAAATTATACGAAGCATAATTCATCTGATTTTTTATTTTTATTATGTTTGTAAACGAATACTCTTAGATAAAAAATAAATAAAAAAAATTAAAAATAGAAGCAAAAGTTCCCAACTTATTATATGTGTGGATACTAAGCTTTCAGAAACACTATTTTGCTCAGGTATCCCTTGTATGATATATTGGGGCAATATTCCACACCCTTGTAAAAACTTTGCAAAATCACCCATATTTTGACCAAACTCGTTATATTTCCCATAGTACTTACCATCCGAGTTAAATCTTACAACTTTGATACTTTTTCCACATTATTTCTCTACTTTCATTTTGAAAATCTTGAATTTCTTAAGTGTATGGAATTTATCATTAATCAGATAAAAATATCCATATCGTGAAAAAAATCATCAATAAAAGTTATGAAGTATTTGTTCCCATATACGGTGGAAGGCAAAGGCCCACTGATATTAGTATATATCAAGTCCAAAATACCGTTGTTCCTAGTAGAACCCTTCCTTGTAGATTTAGTTAGTTTTCCTCTTATACAATCCATACAGGTGTTGAAATTAGAGAAATCCAAATGGGGAAGTATCTCAATTTTTACCAATCTTTCCGCTCTATACCTAGAAATGTGAGCCTGATTGCTTATGCCACAACATAAAGGATGATTTACGAATTATAGCTCTTTTCTTTTATACAATCGTAACATAAGAGATTTCACCAAAAGGAATCGAAGATAATTTATATAAACCATCACATAAAGGGCCATTCTCAATCAAACGGGATCATAAAACAACTCAACCATTACATTACCAAAGTGAAAGAAAAAACCACATACATCAAGTTTTGATATAAAAATTAAATTGTCTCATTGCAATACAAAAACTTTATTTTCTAAAACAAGAGAAAAACCATACTCCAAAGACAACTTCACTACTCCTGTGAACTCAACCTTCACTTGAATTCCATTTCCAACACTCAAGTTCACTTCATTCTCATTTGGCCTCTGTTTGCTTTTGGACCGATATAGAACTCTTCTTATTTTCTAGCCAAGTCTTAAACTTTGAACAATCTTTCTACTAGTGACCCTTCGTTTTGCAGAATCTGCATTGATCATTTTTCTTTATAATTCTTTCAGGACAGCTGGAATTTTTATTTTGCCAATTTTGGTGTGATTTATTACCCTTACAAAACTTAGTCTTGTGATTATGAGAAGACCCCTTGTTCTGTTATGGTTGAAAAGCTAATTGCATAGTTTCAATGGTCTCATGCCGCATCCTATACTCCTCTTGGGCACACACTGCAATAAGGTCCTTTAAATCACATTTATCCCACTGAGCAGTGTAAGTAACCTTAAGTTGATTAGCTAGGAAGGCTAGTTAAAACATGAAAGACCAGGAAAGGCTCCGCAATGAGAATGTTAAGAGCCTTTAGCTTAGATAATATATTTATCATCTTCATAACATGCTCCCTGATCACTACTTGCACCATCATATATCATATTCATCAATTTGTCCATCACATCTCCAGTTTTAGCTTCATCAGACTCAACAAAAATTTCTCCTTCGACATCCATAAAATCTTTGGCATTTTCATTCTATGGGCTAGCGCCCATAATGGAATTAGATATAGAGCGATTCATTATTTTCAAACAAAGTTTGTTGGTTCTTTCACACTTTTCATACTCGGGCACATATTCAACATTACTTTTATCTATAGGTTTTACCAGCTTTTTCTCCATTGCAAAATCCAAGCCCAAAGACCAAGTGCTATTCTACACTTGGTTTCCATCTCACATAATTATTTCCAGTCAAGGTTTCAATAGCAAACAATTGACTCGAGAGAGATGATGCATTATAAATTGTGAAAATATAAAATATCATATTTAATATCATCCAAACATAATGCATGCGGTCAATAGATGATAAACACTAATTAACATGGGCTATTAATTAGATAATCTGTAATTAAAATCAAAACCAAATGAATCTTATTACAATAAGAGCCTAGATGCATTATTATAAAATCACATTTGGATTGACAATCCAACATGCTATAAGGTACTCTTAAAATACGTGATGAAACTAGTTAACAAAATTACATTGTTTTTCGAAACACCAACACCTTTGGGCACAAGAAATTTTTTAGATCAAAGTAAGCTTGTTAACTACCTTATGCCATTTTTCAAAACATCGCATATAATAACACTTTCGGCCAAGATAATATATGTAATAAATAAAAACTGCGACGCTAAATTTTGTTTTGGTAGACAAAACGGAATAAATAACAATGAGTGTGTTATTTCGGCAGCTACCACCCATTTTTATTTCTAAATATTTCTCTTAGTGGAAAAATAAGGATCTTCTCAAAGCCCATGAAAAATTCAATCACGAAACAATAATTACTTAACAAATCATAATTGTGAATCGATGAAAGGCAAAAATTTATATGTGATTGAGAGACGAAATTGACAACAAAATTTCAATATATAAAAAGAATTAAATTTAAGCCCGCAAATAATAGTGACATTTAAATGCATAAGCATTTTAATGAAAATATAAAAGTCGTCAATCAATTTATTTAGTTGGTATAATTTTAAATAGGTCAAATTTAAATAAAATTTTGATTGTGGTCAAAATTGAAATTTTAGGGTCAAACCTTTTAAAATCCAATTTAAACCCCCTTTTGAAAATTGCAAAGTGGCCCATTTTTGAATTTATTAATAGACCCCTCAAATCTTCTAACATCTCATAAAACGCCCATCATTTGATAATTGCAATTTGACCCCAAAATCAAATATTACAGATGGTTCCCCACAATTTCACAAATTGCATGTGAGGCCCCATCATCGAACTGTCTATCCAAAATTTTTCTTCTTTGTGGTGTCGACGTCACTCGATGCAGCATTTGCCTATTCCGGGCCTTGTTGCTGGCTTTGCTGCCACAAAGGCAGTAGCACCCGATGATTACAGCAGTAACAAGTTGCTATGATTTGCTATAGACGCTGCAACCAAGTGCGATAGCGGCGAGCTACCGTCGATCGAGTCTACTGTGACCATGCCTTTTTCCTCTTTTTATATTTCAAACCAGCAATAAGAAAAATTATTCAGCTGGGATTTGGTGGAAAAATTATTGAGCAAGGATTTGGTGGCTACAACATTAGTTCACATCACAATTAATTCATCAAAAGAAAAAAAAATGATGAAAAAAAAGGAAGGAAAACCAACAACTTGATGGCAATGTCAAAACCCAAATCAATTGGCAAGTGGAAAAAACACCACTACCAACGGCGACAGCTGCTCCTCAATCAATTTAATGATAATCATGCTAAGAAACAAGAATCACAAAATAATTAATTGATAATTCTAATTCATTCATCGTGGTTATGAATAATAATAGCTAAATCTTCTCCTCTTTGCTCCTCACAAAGTGGTAGTCGTCAATGGGCAAGCTAATGAAAACAATATGGAGAGGAGAGTGGACCTAGCCATTACATAGGAAATTATCAAGTTGTCCCATTACGACTTAAACTCTAATTAGAGTTTACATATATTTTCGGCCCACATATTTAAAATTACTACATCATATCAAATATAGTCTATAAGGTGTAAAACGGCCCAATTGATCACTTAATAAAGTGGAAATTACATGAATTAAGTAATTTCAAGATCTTAATTCAAATTTAAGATTTATAAATTTTTCTTTCAAAATCAGATATAATTAGAATTGGAAATATTTATAATAATATTATAAAAAATATTTTACATATACACCCCACTGTTTCCTACCCTACAAAACCCGAATTATTTCTCAATATCTTCTCTCTTTCTATATAACACATCCGCCATCTCTCTTTCCCCCAACCCCTTTCTCTCTTCCAATCCTATCTTTCTCTTTCTATAGTGCTGCTCAATGTTGTGTGGCGGCACAAGCGAGGTGTGGCTATGGGTGGCGTTGCTTCCTATGATAATAGTGGTAGCAGATCACCGTCGTAGGTGATAGCAGAATTGTTGGAGGCCCAGATCGCTGAAAGCTCTATAAATTGTGGGTAAAGTCATTCATTCTCTGTGAGCATCAATGGAGGCTTGTAGATCTTGACTGCAGATCGTGATGGCGTAGATCACTGCTGCAATGGTACAAATCGCAGTGGTGATGGTGCAGACCGTGGCTACAGCGGTGTTGAATTTTTTTTATCGGTTGGATGGGCTGTAGTAGTTTTCATGTTTTGATGGTTTTGAGGTGGTGATTGTGGTACTGCAAATAGTTGTACTTGTTGGGAATCTACTTATACATGCACAGCGGAATTTAAAATAATTTTTGATTCCCACCAAGAATTGCTTTTGTGTTTAGATAGAAATTGTGATAAGGATTGTACCTTTGAAGAATTCTGCAATCCTTTTGCTTTTCTTTTAGTTCCATCAACCTTGATTCGCCACCACAGCTTTCCAATTGTCCAGCCTCCAACTGTGATCCACACAGAGAATAAGATTGCAGCTTCTAGGGTTTTCTCTGGTACCAGCAAGAATAATGAAAAACCATATGGGCCTCAAACCCTAGCTATGTATTTATATAAACCCAAACGAGCTCGGCCCGATCCGGTCCGGTCCAATATTTAATTAATCCAATTAATTAAACCCGGTCCATGAATTAATTAATCCAATTAATTAATTCGAGAATATAAATAACAAATCCAATTAATTAATTTATCCAACGATTGTTAAATTAACCAATTGGCAATTTGCAATCTTCCAATTCTCTTTTGTGTGCGACCCATTAGGTTCCCGACTACGATGCCTAACGATGTGAAATATTATTTTGATCTAATCAAAATTGATAAATTAAAACACCCTTTTAATTTATCGTCAATTCACACTCGCCGTCCCTGATTGACATCTAGCAATGTGTCAGGGCAATACATGTGACGGGAAATGTCACGTGGTACGACAAAACCAAATTCGTTCGTTTACTATAATCCATTCGTCAATATGATCCGATCAATTATGAGATATGGAATTGTGTCAATCTCGATCATCGATCATATCTTTCACTCCACTATTAAGTCAATATAAGTCAAAAACTCCTTTTCGACTTATGAGAACACCTTGGCCAAGGATTTCATCATCGACTTAATTGAATGAAACGCAGATCATAATCTCCTACTATCTAAGAGTGACGAATCCTTTATTGATCAATCACAACCTTCATACAATTCTTGACGTACCCGAACGATATCGTATTAGCGGCCCTTTTCAGAGCAACATCCAACACCGTCAAAATATGACTGTCCTCATATAAGGTACCATGACGACCTCAAGTCAAAGGACCAATTTCACTACCGAACGTTAGAGATTAACCACTGAAACTCAGATAGTTATCCATGTGGAATCTCTCGACGGGTCTCCAATGTTTTGTTCTATAACAAAACATCCACGTGTTTACTTAAGTGTCACCACACTTTAGCTTGTGAGATCAGCTACTTACTTCACAAGTAAGAAATGCCACACGTGATTGTTTATCCGTAATAACGATATCCGTATCTCGTTATTACTTACGACCACGGATGATTTAAGATTCAATCAGATGTAATTTGTATCTCACAATCACAACTCCTTACGATTGACAAATTACAAAGATTTGAATCTACGGACTCTATTATTTATTTAATTGTCTATTAATTAAATAATAGATCTACCATTTAATTGCATTAATTATATATAAAAGTATTTATATCCAAAGTTGATTGGACCTAGGGCATAATACTTACAGTACTAAGGTATTGAAGGTGATGGTGTCACTAGAGATAGTGGTTCAGGTGGTGGTGGCGGGTGCGGCGTTGGTGTTGGTAGGGGTGGTTGGATTTTGTTAGTTTTGGGGGGTGTTTTTTGTTGGCAATGGCTCTTGTGAGGTGGTGTGATGGTGGATCTGGCATTGTTGGCGATGCTGAGGTGGTGGTCGCAAACGATTCTAGTGTAAGCAATGGCAATGGTGGTGGCCATAGTGACCAAGAGTGTTTTTGACCAATGAATTGGTTGGTTGTGATCAACATATAATATTTGACCTAAAACATATGATTGTGACTCATAATTTATTAAATTATGATTAAGAAATAACTTGTAAACGATCAATTTAATAATTTGTGATATGTAACTGATAAATGAATTGTAACATATAAATATTTTGATTTTGTAATCGATAAATAAATTGTTACCTAAAAAAATTTTTTGATTTGTGATCGAGAAATAATTTGTAGTCTATAAAATATTAAATTTTTGAATTGTGTTCAAGAAAAATAATAACTAATTAATTTGAGACCAAATTATGTAGAATTGTGACCTTAATATATTTAATTAATAAATAAAATTTAATAGTATCTAATTTTTGAAGTTATAAACATAGTTTCTTAGTTTTGAAATGAGTCATAGTTAAATTCTTAGATATGAAATTTTTCCCTTAATAAATTTGGCCTCAATCACAATATCATTATGAACCCGTAAATTTTACAATCAAATGGGAAGACCACACTAGAATTATTCCAACATTTAGGTCCCCTTTCACTGCTGCATCGTGAAGCCTCTTTTCAACCATTTCGTTCTCAATGAAACAAACACAAACACGCAATAAAAGTACACATACATACAGCTTCTTGCCTGAGTTCAACTCTCATTTACTCATCTGTTGAACTTTTTGTTTTCAACATAAAAATGAAATTTCTTGATTATGACCTTGGGCGAGTATTAGGAACCTTCCTTGTACAAGACGGATTCGAATGCTTGCTTGATTTACTTGTTCTAGCTAGTATTTGCAGGTATGAATAATTTGACTGGGTAAACCAGCATTTATGATTGTTCAACAGTTAAATAATTCAAATTTTATAGAAAAAAGAGTTGACTTCAAGGACAACGGGCCTTGGCAGTTCATAAGAAAAAAGGAGGGATAATTTGGGAAAGGGTTTAAATGAGTGGCTCTAACTGTTTAGCCGTTTTGTAAAAATATTTTATTTCAAGTCAAAGTTTACAATTATTTTTAATGTTGTAAGAAGGAAAATTCATTAGGGTTTATTGGTGAATGACAATTATGCCTCTGCAACCCTAGAAATTATTACTGTTCTGTCTCTAATTCGGACCTATAAATAGAGGACTTTAGTTCTTAATAAAACACAAATCGATTGACGTCTCCCTATTTTTTTTCTCTTTTCTCTCTTTTCATAATGCGTTATCAGTACGATTTCTCTTTAAAATATATTATTATTTTATAAGCACAATTTTTTTCTCAATTTATCTGTACGAATTTAACTCTTTCTCCCTATCATCCCCAAGTTTCTTTATAAGAAAGTGGATTGCCTATTTGCCTTCATCATTCAATTAATGGTTTCCTTGGAATCCTACTACCGTCACCGCATACCTGTTTTCTCTCAATTTAATGGTTTCTTTTGCTTTACTCATCATTACAAATATTTTGTTATTGCTTTTGAAGTAGCACAACATTATTATTAACAATCCAGAAGAATATTATGTTTATTGCTCTTGAAGAGCAAATCTTCGTACAGATAAATATCTTATAATGATAACATATTCCTCTAGAGTTAATATTTTTAAACAAGAGTTTGTTGGTGCTTTTGAAGTAGCACAATATTATTAATATTCTAAAAGAATATTAATTGCCTCAAAAGAGCATGGTATTACAATTTCAATATTCCAAAAGAATATTGACTCAATGCTTATGAAAAGTATAACTAAAATTATATTTATTTTAAATGAATATAGTGTTGATATTCTCGAAAAAACACAACCCACGTTATAAAAATATTCCAAAAGAATATTAATTGCTCCAAAAGAGCATGATATTACTAATAGACGTATTCATCTAAATTATGTGCCTGACCATTCCTAAGATATGTGACCACCACGTGTGCAATTCTCCTTCGTGGTTAATGATTGATATCCAAGGTTCCAGCCACCCAAATTTATCATCAATTCCTTCTTGTACCATTTTGGAGGTTCTGAGGCAATGCTGTCTGCGTAAGTTTGAAATTCATCTTCATATTCGATAGAAGGTAATATTAATTTTACGCGTATATGTATGCATAATTATGTGACGGTATCTTGTTAAATTTTGGTGACAAATTTTAAGTTTATGTTAAACAAAGTGGGCACTTAATTATTGTGGTTTGTGAATGTATAAATACCATATATTAAATTAGGTTCATCGCTAAATGTCCATTAGTATTGTTTATCGTTTGATTAATTATCTCATTCTTTCCCTTATAATACATGATTTTAATACTCGTATATTTGTCTACTATAAAATATTTTTGCTTTTAAATTAATGTTCTAGATATATTTTACTTGCTCCCGAAGAGCATAACAATTTTTACTTCTGAAGAATAAATTCTTGTATAACTTTCAATATTCCAAAAGAATATTGATATATTACTTTTAAAGAAGTAATAATAAAACACGACACGCCCTCGAGGTAGCACACATTTTGAAGAATTACATCTCGTTGTGTTCTTGAAGAAACACAAATAATTCAATATTGGCTGTAATTTTTTAAAGGAAAACAATTTCCTTATTTTATTAATATTCGAGAAGAATATTGATTTATCGCTCTAGAAGAGCATACTATTTGATGTTTCAATATTCTCAAAGAATGATATGCTATTGGAGAGCACGTTGTTATAATTTCAATATTTTTAAGAAAAATATTGATATATTGTTCCAAAAGAAGTAAAAATAATATATACTAGTATTCTTGAAGAATACGATATTGTGTTCCTAAAGAAGCACAAATTTATGCATATTAATATTTTAGAAAAATGTTATGATTAATTTAAATGTGTCAATATTTCTGAAGAATATTATTCTATCACTTGTAAATAATCATAATTAGGTATATATCAATATTTAGAAACATATTTATGTATTGCTCTTGAAGAAACAATAATTAATGTTAAATGTGCTCTCGAAGTAGCACATTTTCGAAGAATCTATCATTTTGAATTTGTGTTTATCCCTGGAGGAAAAAATATGACTTATGTCACATGGACATTGATCATTATATGATTATATAATATTTAATCATATCCTTTGAAATTAAATAATTGGATTATATCTTATATTGAATTAGAAGTTCAATTTGTTTGGCATGACCAATTGGACCATCACTGGATTAACAATGATGCGAAATCAAAATGAAGAACTGGAAGATTCTTCAATCCAATAAATTTCTATGTATAATTTGTTCTCATTATCGACAATTGATCATTAAAGACCACTAGCTAAAATTGAGATTGAATTTCCTATATATCTGAAAATTAATTAGGGTGATATATGGGGCTCGTCACCCACCACATTGATCATCTAAATATTCTTTGTATATAATAAATTTGATACAAATACTAGATGATTGCATGGTATTCGCAACCTGAAGTTTGCGAAATTATTGCTCAAATTTTAAAGTATGAGCATAATTTTCAGATTAAATAATCGAAACCATGTCTTGTTAATGCTAGTAGGTATAAATCTCAACATATTAATGAGTGCCTTTTGAGATGTAGATAAATGATTTAACAAGCTTGTTTGTTAAACGCCTCCAATTAATTTAATTGAGAAAAATATATTTCCTATTTCCATTTAGGGAATGTTATTACCCATCTTGTCAATATCATAGTTCTCCCTATTCAAATTGGCTTATGGTCAGAGCCTAAATTTTCCATCTAATTATTGTGATAGTGCAATATGTATAAAATTGATCCACCACAATGCACTGAGATGGAAAGTAATGAATGCTGAAAATAAATGCGTAGTATGAACCCTTATTACAAATGGATGGTGATATTTTATAATGCAGTAAAAATATTTGTCAATTTAATTTGACAATTATCTCAGGATTAGGGGGAGGAATTAAAAAAGTTGAAAAAAATGTATAAATGCATTATTAAAAAATCACTCAAACCAAAAGTTCGAAATATAATTTATTTAGATGCATTTACTGATCAAATGGATCAATAATAACTTACACATCAGCTTCAAATGCTCCAACTTGAATTAACTTCACAGAGGACAATTAGTTAATATGATATTTGATGGTACGTCTGAAACGTGATGATATTCGATTCTAATACAAAAAATCTCCAAATGGAGCAATTAGCAAAGATGGCCTTATTGAGGAAGCATACACTCTTATGAGTATTTAGACATAACAGAATCCAGAAGAGTTTCAGGTACCTGATGTATTGAAAATTGAAATATCTCAATAAGTTATGTCATTATGGAGAAAGAAATAGAATCGACCAAGAGAAGAAAAGGTTGTCGACAACAGTTTTACACATGATGTGCTGCATCATATATCGATCAAAATAATGATTAGCCAAATAAAATAGATGCAATCCTAGTAAAATTGAAGTTACTAGAGAAACCTGAAGTTTCTGGATATACAGTTCAAAAACTAAGAGGTATATACTTGTGCGAAATGAAAATAGAAAAAGTAAAGTCGTAATGTGAAATGTACGACTTTTTACATAATGAATTTTGTGAACACTTGTATAAATAGATTAGTTATCATGTGGTGGATGTAATCATAGATATTTACCTTGTTAGTGTGATAATGCATAAAATTTGATGTGCATGTTATAAATGTGATTATAGATAATTTATCTTGTATTGTTTTGATACCATTCTGGAATGATTGAATATGCCTGAAGTATAATTCAAGTGATATTATCATGAAGGGGAGTAAATATGCGTTGTACTCTTTTTTTCTTTGACCAAGGTTTTATCCCATTAGGTTTTCCTGGAAATGTTTTTAATGAGGCAACTTGTATAGCGTATTTGAAAGAATAGTGCACTTTTTTTTTTCCTTCATTAGGATTTTTTCCCACAAGGTTTTTCCTAATGAGGTTTTAATGAGTCATATTCTTCGTGTAATTAATGTCTATAATATGCAAGACATTTACCCTCAAAATAATACATTATATGTATGAGACTCTTTAAAAGATCAACAAGAGCTATTTTTTGAATTATCATATTACTACAGTTATCAAAGAATGATAATGTATTCCTTACGAAGACGGTGTTATTTGAAGATTGTACAAGACAACATGAGGCATTTCACCAAAGTTGCAATATTGAAGATAGTGACATACAAGGCAATGATGAATTAATACAAGAATTGAAATCAAGGGGAGTAGCTGTACTCTTTTTCCTTCAATCAAATTTTGTCCCACTTGATTTTCTTGACAAGGTTTTAACGAGGCAACATTTTATTACTCCAAATTATTTTACTCTTTTTGTTGGCATTTTTGTCCCATTGGGTTTTTGCCAAGTAATGTTTCAATGAAATAGATATTTTATAATGTGTCATTTAACAGGGAGTGTTGTAAAAAGGAAAGTTCATTAGGGTTTATTGGTGAATGACAATTATACCCCCTACAGTCCTAGAAGTTATTACCGTTGTATCCTTAATTCTGCTCTATAAATAGATGACTTTGGTTCTTAATAAAACACACAAATCTATTGACATCTTCCTATTTTCTTCTCTTTTCATAACATTTAACAAAATATTTTACACAACACACAATTTTTAAACACATTTTATCAACTTCCATCAAAATTTACAAAAAATTTGATTCTAATCCCCACCAAACATGAGCTTATTTTTGAGATAACAATAATATTTTTTTTTATCTTATATTCAAGTAAAATTATGCCAAGCAAAATTTATCTGATTTTTTTTTCCTAGTGAGATATATATTAGTAAATGAATATCTTTTAGAGAAAATAGGAACAAAAGTTCCAAACCTATTATGCAATTATTTGTAACTGTAATTTGTGGAACTCTATCTAGTGAGGAATACGATTTACAAAATTTAAAGGAAGGCTTTGGGGTGCTTGTGGTATATTGAGAGGCACAAGCACTTCAATTATTCAAGTGATTATTATCGAGAAGAAATAGTTTAAATTCATTTTCTGAAATCATTTGACATATATAGTTCTACAAATGATATTAGTATAGATAAAAATAATGCAATTATTGGTACAGAGTTAACCGATACTTATTCCTTCCTCAGATACCATCATTATTCCTCCGGGATTTTGACATTTAAGAAATATTTGATTCTGATGTATCTTTCAATTACATTTAACTCCAACTAAAATAAGGGTGACTCTTAATGGGTTATTCCCTTGTACTGAGGAATAACCTACAGGGGCTGCACATGTGCTGCCAACACATTACTTGTTTAATTGAATTTTTTAATTTTTTATCAATGTCCAATGGAATGATTCCACATCCTCCCTGTAACGATCCTAGCAACACTTTCCTTGTACACCAGGCATGGTTCATTCTTAATTGACTTGTATCTTTAATAATTTGGATAATTAAAGTGAATTCTAGAAATGATTGCAATTTGATCTAATATAATTTAATCAAATGATTAGATGTCATTCGAATGTAACTTGTTGTGGGCCTATTTTTCAAAAGATAAGGTTCAATGACTACTAGGCCCCTATTAGGTTGAGATCAGATTTCATATTGAAATCAGATTTTTAGCCTTTGTTTGATGGTCATTATTTTAAGAAAATAGACTTTTGAATAGTAATTTTTGGAGAATGTACAATTAAAAAGTAGGAATTTTATTTTTATTTTACTTGCAAAAATAATTTAACCCAAAAAATTTTTAACCCTTGTTTGGGCTCTATATTAATGAGTTTTTGGGGAAATATATATCTTGAAATACTGATTTATTTATTTATAATTTATTTTATCATCATCATCATCATCATCATCATCATCATCATCATCATCATCATCATTATTATTATTATTTAGAATGTACATTAAAGAAAGAAGAAAATAATTTGGATTTACATATAATATTATCTTATTAAAGAATGTGTAATTAAAAAGAAGAAATAGAAAAATACATTAAAATTAAAATAAAGCCCAAACATGGGCTTATTGTATAAATGTATGGTTGAAAATTGAATATGAGAATTAAATTTTTTTGAAATAATGGTCATCGAACAAGGCCTAAACCGATTTTGATAAAATTGATGGAATGTATGGTTGAAAGGTTGTGAATCATATGTGAAAGTTATGAAGTTTGACCCAACTAATACCTAGACGGGTGGTGAATACGTGTTTCACATAATTTAAGCAAATTAATTAATAATTGCAACGCATCACAGTTATTAATTAGTCCAAATGAATTCACATGTTATTTACCCTATGTTGAATTGTTGCTGTATAATAAAATGCTGAAAAAATAAATAATACAAGATATTTGATGACGGAGAAAACCTCTCACGAGATTAAAAACTTCGGGTCTAAGTCAGTATGAATCTACTATTAATGAATCAACTTATAATACAACCAGGCTCTACCAGTACAAGTACTTTCTGACCTCCTAGCTGTAATTCCAAAGCCCTCCGGGATTGTGTGCTATTGCACCAACTTCAGGCTTTCTGATTTCGTCTATCTCCTATGGATTCCCGAGAACTCCTCGTTCTCCAACAATTGGAACTCCAGTTACCTTCCTTGATCTTCAACATTGACAGATATTTTGAAAGTATGGGTTTTTTGTGTTTGATTTTTGGATTTCGATGTTTTCAATTGCAAGTTTCAATGATTAATGGATGGAACGATATATGATTAGTGTATGTGTTTTCACACAATGAACAATCCAAACTTTTTTTGTGAAAACGGTGTAGGAATTTACACAAAAGGATGTTTTGGGCAGTACGGTCCTGTTAAAATTCTTGAAAAACTCAAATTAGGAATTTCTTTTATGCACTGTCGTTTGAACAACAGTCGAGCGATAAGCGACCAACGGTGTTTCGCTCGAGCAATGTCCTGGCGACAAGCTAGCAAAGTTCATTTTGCTTTTGTCGCTCAAGCAGTGTGTTTGCGAGAGGCAATCAAATGCAGCAGCTTTTCTTTCCTTATTTAGAACTTGAACCCTAACCTACCTAACACAACTATATAAAATTGAACTTAGCTCCTCGACTTTTACACTTTTTCACTCTAGTTCTTTTTATTCACAGAATCGCCAATTACATTAAAACATAACAATATGGAATGTATGGTTAAAATTAATGTTTGATTTTGGCTTAAACTTTAATCAAAATTTTTAAACCCATTTCATTAACAAAAATGTTTAGTTTCTACTACACCTTACAACACCCTGTATACTAATAGAACAAAGCCGAAGCAGCTCTCATACTCATATGGTCACTATAAGGTAAGGTGAATTTTTTGTTTCTTCTTATTCTTTAAATGTTCAGTTGATTTAGTCAAAAATTATCTCATCTTATAAGGATATATCAGTTAAGGATAAGCTTGATGATGTTACTACCTAATCTACTAAGCCCATCCAAGCAAAGTTCATTTCACCTCATATCTCCACATCATCAGTAGAAGCTTATTGTTGCTGATTTCTATTGCAAATAAACAAGTAATACAATGAATTTATGAGTTCAGATGATCATTTCCCTCGGGGACTATTATTTAACCTTTGATTTACTATTTCTAACTCCTAATGATGAAAAATAAATAATTTTGAATATGTGTTGTTAATAATACATATATTCAAAATTATTATTGTCAAGTGCCGAAAATCGATATCACCAAATATAACTATTAATGATATTTGCAAGTATTACTAAGTGGTAATAAGATAATTGCTTCTCCTATAACTATAAAATTTAGATGTATTTAATTCATTTGAGACTTAATTTGTTATATAGTTTTATTTATTTCGTGTAGATTACCACATTAATTTAGACTGAAGTCAGATTAGAATAAAAATTGATAGTAAGTACTTAATTTATCTGAGAATGATATTCAGACTCAAACATTCGCTGTTATTACTTGTCATGATCCGTACACTTGCGGAATCATACGAACAATTGAAATTAAATTATTTTCATATAGAAGTAATTAATTTATCTGAGAATGATATTCAGACTCAAACATTCGCTGTTATTACTTGTCATGATCCGTACACTTGCGGAATCATACGAACAATTGAAATTAAATTATTTTCATATACACCTTCCCCCCTCCCCCCCTAATGTTAGCCT
>NC_036244.1:10322271-10349474 GCF_002742605.1 Olea europaea var. sylvestris | reverse complement strand
TTATCTCAAGCCTCATTACATGCAGCAGTACTCCATTACTTCTGCCCAATAAATAATTTAGTTTCTTGTGAACATAGGATAGTCATTCTAATAAGAATTTCTCTTTCATTACCTGGATCATTGAACTTTCATGATAGAGATTCATGCTATCGAATGGTTTTCAAAGTCTTCACTTTCATAATCTATTTCCCACTCCACTTCAGTAAAGTCTAAATCACTGTAATATCTTCAATTTATAAAAATCAAAAGTGCTACTAAAATGCATAAATCCATCTATAATGTAATGAAAAACCGAGATTCCATCTTCTTCTCTCTTGATCATAGTCTGCAAAGAAATTTGTATGGACTAACTGTTTGGAAATTCAGTTATTATAGTCTTTGAATGGTTTTCACAACTCAAAGCCTCAAATCATTGCACAAATAGCCAAAATCATAATAAACATCACCACTGTGAATACAAACAAAACTATAGTGCATAAATTTTCAAGTTAGAGGTTACTGAGAACAACCACTGAGATCAAGTTTAGTAGAATCTTTGATACTATCGTAATATGAAACATGAGTCAATTTCTCTATCTTACATTACTAAGTTACATGTATCAGTCATATAAACATCCACTCAATCTTCATTATTGGTATATATTTATTTTGTACCAAGTCAAAGACTTGACAATAAACTAAAGAAACATCTTGATCTCATATAAAGTAGGTTTCCAAGTCTTGAATCCACTATCCACAAAGGATAAAATCCAATTTATAGTGTTTAACACTTAACATGACTAAGAGGAATACATTCAAGTATAATATCCTTTGGCTTAAACAGTTTTGAACTAAGTAATTCAAAATCGTATAGTTGAAGCACTTGATCTTTTATATTATTACCACTTTATTTGCTTACTATGTGATATGCTTTTCTTGGTCACTTTTCCACTCTCCTCATCTATCCTACATTTGTTCTAACTCATTTAATACTTAAAATCCGAAGTATTATACGAGTTAGAATATCGCTATACAAGCATGTCCTTGAGACGTAGCAACACTAGTCACACTTCTTTTAACTCAACATAGCGTGTAGTGTCAATAAAGAAAATTGAAGCACCTATTTGTAATTCACATTGACCTTCAAAGTTTCCAACTATTGAGAAGAGACTAGTTTGAACTTACTACACATTTGAAAAAAAAAAAAAAATAATAATAATAATAGAGCAACCAATTGAAAATGTAAACGCTAAGTTAACCACCTTAGCTTAATCACATTTGACAATAAGAGGTGCTTTCAATTGAGACTTTTGGAAATTTTTAAAAGTTTAGGTGTACTTAATTGAGACTTTTAAAGACTCTATAAAACTTTGGATGTATTCAATAGAGACTTTTAAAAAGTCTTTACAAGTTACAGCGTATTCAAGTAAAACTTTTTAGAAGTCTTTAAAAGTTATGGGGTATTCAATTGAGAATGACTTTTAGGGAATTTATAATTTATTAGAATTCTAGAGACTTTTTGGTAGAAAATAAAAATAGGAATTCTAAAAAGAAATCTCTCATCCATCGAGAGATTTTGCATACAGGCTGGCCTCTTCTTTTTCACTCCAGGGCTTTCTCCTCCATGTCTTCCAATTAGGTAAATTTTCTTTGAATCTTTGCTGTACATTTTTCTTTATTAACATGGTACATCTCTATTTCTCTGTGTTTGTGTTTTCTATTTGATTTATGGGTAAACCCATCTCAAAAATTTCAATGCTGAAGAAGACGGTTCTGGAGAGTTTAGGTTCAGTGCTTAGTTTTTAGACTTGTTTAGGTCATATTATAGCTGTTTGGTCACTATAAATTTCTGTCTTTCACTAACTTCCTTGATTCTTAGAAATCTATGACTACCTATTTGACTTCTGAACCAATTTCAAATTTAATTTTTAAAGAGAAATTGATATACGAGGATTGTGCTGAATCCAGTGAAATTTGTCTGAATAATTTGTCCTCTGACACATGTTTCTTGATGTTTTGTGAATCACTTTTAAATCCTTCAAACTCCGAATAACTTTACTGGCTTCTTGTGGTGATGCTTCTTTGTCATTGGGCATTCCTCTCTGGAAAATATTTGCCTCTTGTTGAAATTGCAATTATTTGAAAGTAAATAGTAGTCTTATAAACTTTGTGTTTTGAGTGGCAATGAGGTATGAATAGTAGCTTCTTTCTTGGATTTCCATTTGTGCGTATGAATTTCATCTCTATTTTCCTGTGGACGCTATTTTGTTGTACTCGTTTCAAATATATGATCTCTGGAAAGCCGGTGCCAAGTGAGACAAACATCGAAAATATGAAAAAAGCCCTTTTGCTTTTGTAGTTCTTTTCTTTCATCATATGCAAAGAATGATTTTGGGAGATGGGTTTCATTGGGGTTGCTATTACAGGGATTGATTAGAAGATGAATATTTGGAATTGGGGTAAAAGTTGCGAGGGTCCGTTTGGTAAATGTCCGTTTGATGTTTGACATACTTTCTGTTTATATTATTGTTAGGGAATTGTAGGAGATTTGTTCCATGATGTTGTGGTCATAAAATCATGATGTATATTATTTTGTATTTGTCTAATTATTTGTTCTCCAACTATATGACAATAGTATTAATAGAAGAGTCAATACAAGCAAATGACAAGGTTCAGGGAAAAGGTACTGAAAAATAGGAGAAATGGACGTGGAAAGAAGGCAACGAGCTTTTAAAACTTACAATTGATGCTGACACTCGTGGTTGGCATGATAGTAATGGTGTGTTGAACAAGATAACTGTAGAAAAACATATACTTCCCGATCTTAACCAAAAACTTGAGTTTGAAAAAGACTTATGCCCAATATAAAAATCGTGTGAAATGGTATAAAAAATAGTACAAGTATTCTAAGCTTATGCATCATAACTTTGGTTTCGGATGGGATCATGTGACGAAGAAATTCACTGCGAGTGATGTGTAAGTTTTATGCATTAGAGCTTATAATTATTTTTTTCTTTAATAATCTCATCCCGAAGATAAAAGTTATCGCACAGACACTTTTCAAACTATGAAGATTTGAGAATTGCAGTTGGAGTTGGATAGCTATTGGGACACACTCAATTGCATTAGGGGATTACACTGATGCAAGAGCATTTTATATAGAAGAAAGAAGAATCAGTGATGGTTTAATAGACGACTTCTTGAATGATCCAGATACTACAGCATTTATAGTAACCGATAAACTAGATCCAATAAGTTAATAGGTTCCCCCATCAATTCGAAGATGAAGTAGAACATAATTTGAAGCAAAATCTAGTTCGTTTGAGCCCAAAAGTACTAAATTAGATATTATAGACAAACATGCTGGTACAGTTGACCGTACCATAATTATACATGTTATAAGTTAATTGTTATTTTTACAAGTATTTTATGTTCAGGTAAATTTTTTTGGGAAGACTGTGGTTTTCCAAATCGATGTCAGTTCTTAACTACTTTTCGAGGTGTCCGTTATCATCTTGAAAATTTTACTGGTCAAGGTCGTGACCTTGAAAATACAAAAGAGTTATTTAATCTTTGTCATGCTTCCTTGATGAACATAATTGAGAGGATATTTGATATATGTAATCAATAATCTCAATTTTTAAAGTAGCTCCTTCTTTTCCATATCATACACAAGGAGAACTCATATTAGCTCGTATAGGATTGTACAGTTTTCTTCATAGAGATTGTCGTTCTAAAGAATTACCAATGAACCTGATAATAATGATTCTTCATCTTCTTCGATTAATGAGGATGAAGACTTTGGACCATTTTTTGAGAGTCAAGAACAAAAAAGAGAGAATGCTAATGCATGGAGGGCTTCTATAGCAGCTATTAATTTATTATTATTATTATTATTTGGTATTTTGATTATCTTAATCTACTTGATGTAACCTTTTTTTTTTAATTGACATGAAAAATACGATATATTGCCTTGCATTTTCAATTATATGAGTAGTGGATGATTTGGATGTATAAGAAGTTGTTTAAAAGTATTACATTATATATATTTAATATTTAAAAATAAATAAATAATAGTCTTTAAAAGTCTCTAGTAAAAGTCTACAGAAATCCACGGAAAACTTTTTTTTTACTAATTTTTACCAAATCCATAGAAATCACTTAAAAGTTCACAAAGTCAATGGAAGTCACCCACTTTAAAATGTATATAAAGTCTTTAAAAGTCCCAATTTTTAATACACCTCCGTAAGATTATCTATACTAGAACTTATCACCTCAAAAGTTCAAGTACTAGAATCTATCTTTTTTTGTACTTAATAAAGTTTTTGTTCTCTATTCTCTAGAATAGTATGACTTGTATCCCGGCTTCTATCACATGGTTGATGTACTATAAAGCATCATGTTTGAGCCATACTTTTATTGTGTAAAATATTGTTGCATTTAACTTAACACTTTTATAAAGGTTAATAATTATAGATTTTTTATGCCATGATCTATCAAATTTTAGAGACAATTATTCTTAATCAATGTCCATTTATGCACATATACCATATTGAATTAATACAACTTAACGTGTATGACAATTCAACATTAGACACAGAGTCGAAAGTTCACTATTTTCCTAATCATCATCCACAATCCTATTGTTTCACTATTCTAATGTACCGACCAAGGAAAAAAATGTGTGTGTATATATATATATATATCTTTTGTCGTTTTAAAATAAAATCTTCTTGCAATGCTCGGAAATAATTTGAGTTATATTTATTATGTTGCTACCATAAAATTAATATCGATCATTTAGAAAATGAAAAATGTCTACAGTTGTCGTTACACTAAAAGTCCAAAGGTTGAAATTGCAAACTCCATAAGTGATTTATTTGCTTACAGTGTATGACAATTCAACATTAGACACAGAGTCGAAAGTTCACTATTTTCCTAATCATCATCCACAATCCTATTGTTTCACTATTGTTTCTTGCATTAATATTGATCATTTAACAAATGAAAAATGTCTAGAGTTGCCGTTACACTAAAAGTCCAAAGGTTGAAGTGACAAACTCCATAAGTGATTTATTTGCTTACGTGCACTTTTAGAATTTATCGCAAACTATTTGGATTGAATATTTAAGTATTTTTGAAGTTGATGAAAATATATTAATATTACACTCATTTTGTAGCTCATATTAAATAAAGTAATTTGGGCTCAAGAGAAAATGATTTTGAACTAGCTAGATTTGACTAATCTATGGCAGTGTTATCTTTCACTATTTTATTAATATAATTATATATATAATATAAAATGGTTTTTTTTTTTTCTAGAATGGGAGTTTTGTACGTCAATATTATACTCATTTTGTAGTTCATATTAAATAAAGTAATTTGGGCTCAAGAGAAAATGATTTTGAACTAGCTAGATTTGACCAATCTAGAGGCCCCTTTAATTTATTTAAAATTTATTAACTAATAGTGATTAATTCTATTAATTCTCATTGACATGATTGCCTTTTAAAATTATGTAAGTTACGTGTATGTAGTATGAGAATTCTTAATTTACATCTTACGTTTGGAAATTAAATGATTAAATCGAAAAGCCATTTGAATTTACTAGGGAGTTACGGTTGTGTTAAAATTTTATATATATGTTTAGGTTAAAGTTTTATCTTAGAACACAAAACTTCATTTCTTACAAATTTATACACGTACACCTTGTTAAGGAAAAAAAAAACCTCCTACAACCTCTATAACCACATTTTCTCTCCCAAACTAATATACCTATATATAAAAATTATTTTGCCTTTTTTCCATAGAAACAATGAACCTTTATATCTGAAATTTTCTGAAGAAGAGGGTAAAAGTACGCTGAATTTTATTACTTATTGGACACGAAAGGATATTCAAACTCCAAGCATTAAGGTAGGGATGTTTTGGCACTTTTGTAAGTGATGTAAGAATTATTCGTTTTCGATTTACATTAAACGTGTTATTGTGTTGCTCATGATAGAAGCACCGTTTGGTGGTTCAAATAAGAGAAAGAGATTGAAAGTGATACTAATGACCAAAGTTAGAAAGAGATTGAAAGTGATACTAATGACCAAAGTTAACATTTGTGTTATTGTGTTACTCATAAAGGAAACACCATTTGGTGATTCAAATAAGAGATGAAGAGATTGAAGGTGACACAAATGATCAAAGTTTGGATTTTCTGAAAAAATATATATGTTTTTACCATTTACTTTAGTGCTTTCCCACTAACTATTACTTGTAGTACTCAACCCTACTAAAAATCTTACAGGTTGATTCGAGGCTTGGTAGTGGTTTGGCATAGTGGTAAGTGCTTGGCAATTTGAAAAGCTTTCAACTTTCTAGTAAAATTTTCAGTTCATGTAAACCTATTATGAATAACTAGCTGGCACTTTTAAAAATGTTTTAACGTCTATTTCGTCTAATTTTATAAGCATTGCATGTCGACTATAATTTATAAACGTTGTATTTGACTATGCATGAAATTTAAGTATTGCTGCATTGAATATCCAGATTCTGCACTTCTACTCAAATGGCATAACTTGGGCTACTGTATATGTCTTAAAGTGAAATCAGTGGAAATTGAAAGGTTTACAAGTCTTCTAATAGTGGTCTTTGGAGTTACCCAAAGACATTACCTAGAGAAAAAAGTTATGTCCGTTTTAGTAAACTCATTGAGTTGGATCCGAATTTTCTATCCAGCGTAGTCGAAAAGCATTGTCGTCTTTCAAACATTATCATCGAGACCCCAAATTTTTATATGTTGTGTAAATATGAATGTTTTAGTCTCTATTAAAATTTCATAATTTTTAGTCGGCGTTTGCTGGGCCAAACTTTTTTTTTCCCTGCTGTCATAATTGTCTAAGTTTATATGGAGTAATATCTCTCATTATTTTTATATATTTCAAACTCAAAATTTTTTCTCATTTACAAATTATTTTGGTTAACATCAAAGGGGTCGAACCAAAGAAAGATTGACTTTTTCTTTTTATGCTTCGGGTTCTGAGAATTTGGGGCATTACATATAAACTTAATTTCATAACACAAATTCCATAAATTCTAAGAAAAAATTATATTAATTCTTCCAACTTTAAAACTTCCACTCGGTAAAACAAATAGTTCTAGGTGAGATTTTCTCTAAATCTTTCGATTAATATGTCTAAGTAAAAATCTCATTCACTTTATTGACCTTAGCATCTATAATGATACATGAATTAACATATATCATGTAATTCAATAAGGCAATTTATAATGCGCAATAAGAGTATAAATATGCACGTTTATTCAATTATGATATGTATCATGATATCACAAATTAAATTTTTCCGAAAATAATTCGAAATATAATCGAAGAATAAAAGATACATCATTTAAGTTTAATAATACAGATTCTCTACCTCACTTGAATCTTTGTTGTTACATAGTCCCGAAAAGGGGAAAGTAAAATCAAAGTTCTCATATTCTACTTATCACTAAAAACACGTCCCTAAAGTATTCACGTTTTCTATTAGATTGTGCCCCAAATTTATTTATTAATTTTGACAAGCATGTAGCTTTTTGATATATTCTGTGCCCATAGGCTTTTAGTATTATCTTTTAAACTGCTAAAAATACGCATCAAATATAGTCACGTCGGACTAAAAACCAAATACGAGAATATGTCATAATAGATTGCAGAATTACATAAAGACCAACATCACTCAAACAGGAAAACGTGATATTATTTAAAATCAAAAAAATTTTGACACTGAAATTGCTTTTTATTTTTTTACAAAAATAAAATTTCTTTAATTATTTACAAACGGACCGATCAAAAATGAAAGTATTTTTTAATCTAAAAAAAAAAGGAGTATTTAAAAAGTAATAATTACCAACTAAGTAATAATGTTTCCAAATAAACATTCTGGATTTAATATAAAATTTTCAGATTTTAATTAAACCAAAAAATAATTTCTTTTTATTGTATTTAGAAGATGTATTTTAAACTTCAAATACATAAAAAATAGTTAAAAAATCTAAAAATAAAATATTTTTATATCAGTACATTCAGAATAATATAGGGATCAAAAGGCAACTTTCAAAGTTACGAAATACCCCCATGCTCCGTCACTTTCTGGGAGATAAGTGTTTATTTTTTTTGTTTTTTTATATATATATTTATATTTTTTAATTGTAGGCAAATCTCACTTTCTGCGCTGCATTTCCAATCTCAATATTTTTTTATTTTTTTTGTTCTTATGTTCAACTAATTTAGACATTTTGAGTTCATTTCGATGGTCAGAATTTAAAAATTCTTTACTTAACATCTTGTTTGGGACACAAACACAATTAGAAATGGACAAAACTCCGAATTGAATCAGACCGGACCTAACCGAATTGAACCTAGCAGTTCTTCTAAACTTAAACATTATCTAAATCAAGAATAGATAGATTTAGTTCGATTCTCAATTTTAGACCTAGAACCGAATAACCGAATAAGAATTGAATCTCTCTAATTTTTTATCGTTAATAAACCAAATTATTTTATTTTTTTTAAAAATAAATTTACTATAAGACTCGATCCGATGTTTCTCTTGTCCGTATTTACACTAACTAAACTTAATACGTGGCATGCAAGTTTGGCACATCCATCTTCACAAATAACGAAAGGGTAAGTCAAGTTTTTTAATTTTCCTATTTTTGAGTCCTTTATCTTTTATTTAGTTTGTCAATCTTGATCATTGGAATAATCTAAAAAGTTACCATTTGGAAAGTCTTGTCGAGTTACTGTGTCCTTTGGAACTTGTTCGATCAGATATTTAGGATTGACGTGTTATGTTATGTCACATGAAGGTCATCGATATTGCAATCTGTTTGGAGATGACTTCTCTCATTTTACATGGGTCTATCCACTTTGCAATAAGTCCGAAGTCTTTTCATACTTATGTGCGTTTTAAAGCCTTGGTTGGAAATTGTTTCTCGACCCCGATCAAACGACTTCATTATTAATTTCAATGCTTACTTCCTATATGTGGCATTTATCAACGCCTTCACATCCATATACCTCTTGGTTTAGATGAGAGGAAACATAGACATATTATGGAGGTCAGGCTCTCGTTATGATGCTTTTATGACTGCGATTATACCTACAATGGTCTTAGATAACAACTCTTTATTTTAATTTGTTTGCTCAGGCACTCGACTATTCTTTCTGAAGAATGTTTGATTATTCGTGCTATCCTCTGTTAAGACATCATAATCTTACCTGTGATAGCAACAGGAAATCATCATGGATATCATTGCCTTGATCCAGTGCTTACAAGATTTATATCTCTCGAAGTGTTGCTTCTTATGAGCATGTTTCTAGCAAGGGTTTGGCCTTCCTCTTCTCTTCCTACAGCATCGATTATTTTTCAAATAAGTATGTCCTTTGATCTCACTCACTTCTATTCCCAACTACAATCTGATCTTTCAGCTGAATCATCATCAAAAATCCTGTCTTTGTCTCCCAAGAAAAACTCCTTGAGTATCCTTGATGACATTCAGTCATCCCACTATCTACTGACCTGCCTTAGCTATGGCAAACCCCTATATCGAGCACTGCTAGTCCTGCTGCTCTGGAAAGCTTTACCTTTCATCACCATCATATGATCACTTGGTCGAGGACTGGATCACCTTGAATGTTCTTATATAAGATTTATAAGTAGGTAATAAGTTTTGTTAGGTTAGAACTCGATTTATTACATGACAATACAATAGAAACCAAAGACAGTCAAAGTTGCCTGATTCAAAGTCCTGTAAAAAGAACTAAACTTGAGGCTGAGAATCCTGTAATTATGATGAATTTAGGACATGATTACCTTCCCATACATGTCATAGAAGTGTGGTAAAAATCTGGAAATGAATGGATGTGGTCAAGGGTGCGAAAAGATGAATGAAACTAAACCAGGCGGCAATAAAATTTGAAGGCAGATTCTGTCCATTTCTTAATTTCACATAGTCCAACCTTTACATTTTCACTATTTCCTCTAAACTTGGAGAATTGATTTGATATGGTAACAACCTAAGATCAAATATTGATGTCGTCCATGTATTAAAAGAGAGTTGATTAAATAACCATGTATGATCCTTCTTTAGTCGCTAAAGTTTTTAAACGAGATGGTTGAATACATGTTAGAATAAAGAAAATATGGTCTATGGAGAGAAATTATATTCTACTGATGGATTAAAATAAGATTATATTTGTATATCACATAGACCTTATGTGATATGCAATAACTGGAATGAAATTACAACATAGTCATACATTAAATATTTATAATGCAAATGATTAAGGTGTGTTTTATTTATAGTACTGAAGATGACTAGACACTAGAGTAAACAGTTTCAATCTTATTACTGTTCAATATTGTTTTCTCCAACTTACTAGACATAGCATAACAACTCCTTAAACAGCTCCATGACTTGGAATTCCCGAGCCTCGAATCCTTTCTTTTGGGCTCGAACATTTTATTAACTTTCGTACCATCTTGATTATCAACCTAATCATCTTGATTATCAACCGAATCGTGTGTCCAATGAGTAGGAGAACAATGAGGCCAACCCATGTAACAACTGCAAACCCAACTACAAGAACATATGATTTTTTTTCTCTTTCTTCCTCTGGTGTTACTACAATTATTGATATGAGATAAGTCAATGCAACTGCTGTAATTGCAATCCATGTGATCACCATCAAAATTCCCATAACTAATCTCCTCTTTAATGGTAAATCACTCATCAACAATAATATGATACTGAGTGACGCGATGAGTCCTGTTGTATTAGCAATCAAGAATGGTCCATATAATTTCAGATGATTAAGGATGAAAATAGATTCTAATACCTCGTAAGATTGAGGTATTAATGCAAGAGTACTTTGTGAGTTAACAGTTTTATTATCTTGCACTAGTATGCTTGGAGGGTTAACTCCGACTTGAAATGCCATGGTTGCAATTAAAGAAGCCACCACCATTAATGCACTTCGTTTTTTCTCCAACCAATCGTCTTTCTGTTTAAACATCTTTTTCCTACGGTTCCCCTTCACATTTGAGGAAAAATCAAAGTGGTCAAAGGACAAATTCAAGCCTGGACTACCTATATTACGATTAATTTGGACTAATGATTTTTTTTCCATTGATCCAAATGCTCCAGCACGTTTCAAAGTTTCTTCAATTTCATCATCCCTCACATCTCTTCGACTATGAATCAGAACATCCATTGCTGTCATCCCACGAAGATTTTGAGCATTAACTTCCGTTGCAGACTCCATAAGCAAAAAGTTAACAGTCTGCAGACATTTCAAAATATTTAGTACGTGTTTGGTAAATAATCTTATAGCTTCTCTTTTGTTTTTTATTCTAAATCATCTCTACCAAATGGTTAATTCCATGTATAAACATCTGACATGAAAAATTCCTTTACTTCTCAAAAATAAAACAAAGAAAAAGGGGTTCGTTTGAATTCAAGTATGAAAATAGAGCTATTGGCATACCTCATCTTGCTTATCAGCCACTGCCAAGTGTAAGATAGTGTTTCCGTCGCTATCTTTGCAATTTGTGAAATCTTGATCTCTAATGGTATTCACTAAAAGCTTTAAGGCCTCAATCTGATAGTACTTCACACACAAATGCAAAATAGTTTGCCCTTGACCCATGATCACTCGAGCTGCATCATGTTTTGCTTGAACCAACTCTTTCACGACTTCAATCCGGCCTTTGATTGCCGCCAGATGGAGAGGAGTCAGCCCATTTCTATCACGAACTAGGCACATCAAGGGATTGGCCGATAACAAAACTCTAACTAACTCGATATAACCTTTAGCTGATGCCAAATGAAGAGGCGATGACTGACATAAATTCAATTCTCGTGCAAATTCAGGTCTTCGTCTTAAGATTTCCATCACAAAGTCGCTATGTCCTAATATTGCTGCTATGTGCACAGGAGTATCGGAGAAACTATTAACTATAACTCTATCAAGAATTATTGGATCCTCTTGAACCAGTTTCTTCAAAGTATCAACATTTCCTTGAGATGCTGCTTCAAAAAGCATATTTTCTAATGTCTCCATCTCCTACGACAATGCGAGAACCTTTCAAGATTTATCATATTTATATACATTTGTACTACAGTTGTTGACAGTTGTGGTCGATAAAATTGTACAAATAGTATTATTGCATTTTTCTTCTAATGGTTGAAAAGTCCAGCGGATATTTTATAAGGTTTCGAACGGGTCTTTGTACGATGCTATTGGATTTGACATATTGGAATTTGGAAAAAAAAAATTATTTATTTGGACAAATTCCTACAAGATATTGAACCTATATTATTTTACGGACCTCAAGTCGGAGAAGAGGACAGACCAGGCGGGCCCTTCGCTGTCCCATCCATTTAGAATTTTCGAAAGGTAGGATAAGAAGGGGACACCGGACACGTCCAGATTGGAGGCGAAATAATTATTTTTAGAAAAATGTTGTGTGTACACATTGTGGTGTACACACAACTTTACACTCCTTACATGGAGAGGGTCTACGAATATTTTATTGCATGTGACGTCATTGTGTACACATAGTACAACCCCTATTTTTAATATTGGTTTTAATTTATAAAAAATAATTTAAATTCATAACATAAAAATAATTAACATAATACTCCCTTAATGTTAGATTATTTTGTGGAATACCCCCAAACGTGTCATTTTTGGCACATAATTGCCCTAAATCGCCCAAAAATTGTGGAATACCCCTTATTGTCTAAAATTTCTGAAACATGCAAAAAATATCGATTTCATCTCAATCAATGAGAGTCAAAACAGAAATTACGGAGTTCATAAGCTATTGAAGTTGAATATAAAGAGCAGAGTTGGCCCTTGGGATAAGAAAGTCAGAGGAAGCGGCATGCTTTTCTCATAAGTTGCGTAAAAAATAAGCCACGATGGGCCCCACTTTGACATTAATAACGTGGAAATCACTTCCTGATTTTCATTTTTTTTTTAACGAGGTGTCCCAACTTGCGCCAGACTATATCCTCGTCCCTGAACTTCCGGCCCCTCAGCTGCTCAGGGAGGTAAATCCCAGGTTGTGTCCTTGTTGGTTCCCAGGTTCCCACATGACTTTTACTCCTTCTCCAAAGGGAGCCTCCTCCATGGTTATTACATCACCAAACTGCTCCAACCCTTCCATTGGTTATTACAACACTTAGCTGCTCCAATCAGGAATCGAACTCGCCACGCTTGGTTTCAGAGCCCCCAATGTGATTGTTCCGCTAACTTGGATGTGCCCTGGGGGGCCACTTCCTGATTTTCTTTTTGTCTTTCGTGGGATTATGTGACGAGATTTTTTTGATTCGATTCACATTGTATAAATAGATAGAAAGCTGGGAATAAATAAAGTTCTATTTATAAAAAGTTTAAATTTTCTAATGAATTTAAAAGTTATATTTATATATATAATAATATGCACAATCAAAAAAGAAAGAAATTTGTGTACTATCAATATTTTTGTCCACTGGACAGGGTTTATTTTAGTCAAATAGGAAATAAAATGGCAACGCCTATCCTACTAAATTTTTATCATCTCGTATGTATGGATATTTATATCGAGGACAAGGTGTGAATGCAATCTCGTTCAACTATGTGTGACAAACTTGCAATCATTTTGATTCTCCCACTAAGAAAACAGAAGGCAATATAGCATGAACTCAGTAAGATATAGCTCAAGGTGCTGATAAGTTAGTAAACACTTATTGCAAGCCAAAATCTTCAACAGATAGCATTTATTACATGTTATTTTTCTCTCTAAAAAGGGCAGAGAGAAATCATAAGACACCAATCAAAATGAGAACATTCATTTTCTAACCTCAAAATTCGAAATACGTATTACACCATCTTCACTAGCACTTATGATTCTCCCGTTGAGAGATTCCGAAATTGCTCTGTTAATTCTTCCCTGGGTCGCCTTTAGAGTGTAAACAGATTCGCCAGTCTTTGCAACATTACCAACGGATTGTTTAGCTAATCAGTCAAGTAATTTGGTGCCAAAAAATTGCATGAGGAGTGAGCAGTTTTGTCAAATGCACATAGTTCAATAGGACTTGTGCCACCAAATGAGCAGATTTCATCAGTATGATATGATGCTTATGTAAGTTGGGGAAAAAGAAAGTATTTATTATTTATTGTGTTTTGTTTCGGACATGATTAATGTTAGGAAATTAGACCGCTACTAATTCTGCCAGGATCAGTGGAACGCAAAAATAATTTGAACTGAGAAGAAATAAATGTGGCAAAAAATAATAAGTGCAAGTGACACAAGAATTTACGTGGTTCGGCAATAGTGTATACGTCCACAAACACACACCAATTCTTTTACTGTATCAATAAGAGAATAAAAGAAATACAACAAATACACTCTCTGTATTTTATTTGCCTACGCAAAGACAATCTCTCAATTTTCTCTCGTTAATTTCCTGCACAAACGAAAGCTTAACTGCTTCTCACTTTGTGCTTGCTCACTATCTCGCGTGTTTTCACTCTACACAATTTTCTTGCACTTCCCTTTTGCTCACGTTTTGGCACACCTCTTTCCTCCTACTTTGGCTCCAATTTATAGGAAAAGTTTCACCTTCCTCATTAAATGCATATCCATCCATTTTCAACAAAATTGGCTCCCGTAAATGCATGGGAAAAAATTTCTTCCAAGAAATTCAGCTGCATGATTTTCAACTTTTCCATTCACATTCTTTTTCAACATTTGCTGCCATGCTTTTGAGGAAATGTGTCTGCCACCATAGAAAAATTGTGAAGCCTAAAATGTAGGCTCCAAAATTTCAACAAGCTCCCACTTGGAAACTAATGTGGCTTCACCTTGAGACATCCTGTGAGCAGTTCCTTTTTAGTAAAATTGGTGTGGATCACCTTCCTCATCTTCATTTTAGAAGGCCAACTGAAGTTGAACACAACTCCAACTTTTCCGTAGTTACCGTCTTCGTTAACATGTCAGCTGAGTTTCTGCTACCCTGGATCTTTTCCAGTGTTAATACTGCATCCTCCAAGAGAGATCTGATGAAGTGATAACGAACTCCTATGTGCTTCGTTCTCGAATGAAATGCTGCATTCTTTGCCAGATGTATAGCACTCTGACTGTCACTATGCAAAATATTATTTTCCTGCTTGAAACCGAATTCTGTCAACAGACCTTGTAACCAAATCATCTCTTTGCTAGCTTCGGTTACTGCCACGTGCTCTGCTTCTGTAGTGGATAAATCAACAATCTTCTATTTTTGCGAAACCCAACTCACTGCAATAGTACCAACTGTGAATACATAACCGGTGGTACTTTTCCTGTGATCAACCTCGCCAGCAAAATCTGCATCTACAAAGCCTTGTAGTGCCAACTCACCTCTTTTGAAACACAAACATTTATCAACAGTACCCTGTAGATATCTCAATATCCACTTCACTGCTTCCCAATGCTGTTTTCCTGGATTTATCATGAATCTGCTCACAACTCCCACTGCATGAGCAATGTCTGGTCTTGTACAGACCATGCCATACATTAAACTTCCAATGGCTGAGGCGTATGGAATATTAGCCATGAAGTTTCTTTCTTCTTCTGTTTTTGGAGACTGGTCGTTTGATAGACGGAAGTGGTTAGCCAATGGTGTGCTAATTGCCTTTACATTGTTCATGTTGAACCTCTGCAAAACTTGACAAATGTACTTGGTCTGGGATAACTGCAAAGTGCCTTTTTGCTTGTCCCTACAAATTCTCACCCCTAGAATTTGTTTAGCTGGACCTAAGTCCTTCATTTCGAATTCTGCTGACAGTTGCTTCTTTAATTTTTGGATTTCGTTCATGTCTGGTCCCACTACTAACATGTCGTCAACATAAAGCAGTAAAATAATGTAGCTGGACTCGAGCCTCTTAAAATAGCAACAATGGTCAGCATTGCACTTGTAGTAGCCATTTTTTTGCATAAATCCGTCAAACTTCTTGTATCACTGTCTCGGAGCTTGTTTTAAGCCATACAAGCTTTTCTTCAATTTGCACACGAGCTTCTCCTTTCCTTTGATTGAGAAACCCTCTGGTTGCTGCATATATATCTCCTCCTCTAGGTCACCATGGAGAAAGGCAGTTTTCACATCTAACTACTCTAAGTGCAACCCCTCTGTTGCAACAATACTTAAGACTGATCGAATTGTTGTCAGCTTTACTACTGGAGAATAAATCTCTATGTAGTCAATTCCTTCTTTCTGTTGAAAGCCTTTGACCACCAATCTCGCCTTGTATCTCTTTGATCCATCATGTTCCTCCTTGACTCGATAGACCCATTTATTGTGTAGGGCTTTCTTTTCTGCAGGCAACTCAACTAGCTCCCACGTTTGATTAGAGATAAGAGATTTTATCTCGTCTTTCATTGCAAGCTCCCACTTAATCGCATCATCTCCCTGACATGCCTCATCATAGCATTCAGGTTCACCGGCATCAGTAAGTACAAAAAATTTATGTACTTTCTGTTTGGAACATGTGGTCGGGAATATCTTCTAGGAATAGGAGTTTGAGTCTCCGCAACAGCTTCCTCTAGCTGAGGACTCTCATCTGTCTGCTTTGATATATTACTGCTTGGAGTATCATCCAACTCAACATATGTTGAATTATCATGTATGTCACTGGACTGCGCTGTATCTCTGTCCTTGTACATCACCCTTTCATTGAATATGACATCCCGACTTCTGATGACCTTTTTGTTCTGATCATCCCAAAAGCGATACCCGAACTCATCTCCACCATATCCAATGAAAGTACACTTTAGTGATTTGGGGTCAAGCTTACCCCTAGCTTGATCACTATTATGTACATATGCGCCACAACCAAAAACTTTCAAATGAGAAAGTTTTATTTCTTTTCCGCTCCATACTTCCTCCGGTATCCTGTACTCCAAAGGCAATGACGGCCCGCGATTGATTAAGTATGTTGTCGTGTTGGTAACTTCAACCCAAATTTGTTTAGGCAAACCAGCATGTAACCGCATGCTTCTGGCTCTCTCTGTCAATGTCCGGTTCATTCGTTCGGCCACACCATTTTGTTGTGGTGTTCCTGGCAACGTCCTTTTCAATTTGATACCACTCCGGTAACAAAACTTTTTGAAATCAGCATGTTCGTACTCTCCGCCATTATCTGATCTCAATTTCTTTACTTGCAAACCTATTTCATTCTCCACCATAGCTTTCCACTTCTTAAACATCTCGAACACTTCGGATTTGTGTCTCAAGAAATAGACCTATACTTTTCTAAAGTGATCATCGATGAAAGTCACAAAATAAGACTTTTCGCCAATAGATGGAACTGCAGCTGACCCCCAGACATCCGTGTGGACTAACTCTAGCTTTTCCTGCTTCAGAGTTCTACCACACTTGTTGAAACTCACCCGCTTCTGCTTCCCGAAGATGCAACTCTCACATAGGTCTGCATCAATAGATTGAAGTCCTGGTAGTTTTCCTTTGTCATGCATGTACTTGAGTCATTTCTTACTCATATGCCCCAGTCTCTGGTGCCATAGATTCGGATCTTCATTTGAATCAGCAACTGCAATTATTTCACAAGCACTCATCGTGGTGTAAAGAGTACCACTTTTCTTGCCTCGTGCTATGGTCATTGCACCCCTGGAAACCTTCCAAATATCACCGTTGAAGGTTGTGACGTAACCTTCATTTGATAGTTGTTCCATAGATATCAGGTTCTTCCTCAAGTCTGGAATGTGTCTGACATCCTTCAATTTCCATACAGATCCATTAAGCTTGATTTGTATTTCGCCTTTGCCGACTATGTCACAAGGTTGATCATCACCAAGATATACTTTTCCAAGATTACCCGGCTCATAACTCGTAAAGAGTTCTTTGTTTGATGTGGCGTGAAAAGATGCTCCAGAATCTATTACCCAGTATTCTGTTTTGCTTTCCAAAGAGTATATCAAAGCATCATCTGATTCCTTTGCTACAACATTGGCCTCGATTTTGTTTTCATTTTCTTTTTTGGAAACTTGACACTGATTTTTGTAGTGTCCGGTCTTGCCACAATTCCAACATACAACAACTTTTGATTTATTGAAATTCTTTGGATTTTTGGATTTTGATCGACCAAATCTTGACTTGCTCATGTAATGCCATTTACTTCTGTTTGAACTTCTGCCTCTACTCTCCACATTCAAAGCGGCTCCAGAAGTGGAAACGCCTTCTGACTGTCTTCGTATTTCCTCAGTCAGGACCATACACACGACATCCTCAAATTTCAATTTGGACTTTCCGACAGAGCTACTAATTGCTGTAACTGTGCCATTCCAACTCTCAGGCAGCTGCCCCAGAATCAACAAAGCTCGAACCTCATCACTGAATGTGATTTCGACTGTGTTTAACTGGTCCGTCACTTCATTGAACACATTTAGATGTTCTCCAAATGTTTCGCCTTCCGCCATTTTCATAGTAAATAGCTTTTTGATTAAATGGACTTTGTTTGCTGCAGATGGTTGTTCATACATGCTAGACAGGGCCGCCATGAGAGATGCCATCGTCTTCTCATTTTTTATGTTGAAAGCGACTGACTTTGATAATCTCATTCTTATTGCACCAAGAGCCTTTCGGTCAAGTAATTCCCACTCGTCGTCGATCATGTCCTCCAGCTTTACGTGAAGTGGTTTATACAGGTCCTTTTGGTACAAATAGTCCTCCATTTGCATCTTCCAAAATCCAAAGTTTGTACCATCAAACTTATCGATTTTGGATATCTTCTCGTCTGTTGCCATTCCTCCCACCTAGATTTTGGAGCTCTGATACCAGTTGTTAGGAAATTAGACCGCTACTAATTCGGCCATGATCAGTGGGACGCAAAAATAATTTGAACTAAGAAGAAATAAATGTAGCAAAAAATAATAAGTGCAAGTGACACAAGAATTTATGTGGTTCGGCAATCGTGCCTACGTCCACAAACCTATACCAATTCTTTTACTATATCAACAAGAGAATAAAAGAAATACAACAAATACACTCTCTGTATTTTATTTGCCTACACAAAGACAATCTCTCAATTTTCTCTCGTTAATTTCCTGCACAAACGAAAGCCTAACTGCTTCTCACTTTGTGCTTGCTCACTATCTCTCGTGTTTTCACTGTACACGATTTTCTTGCACTTCTCTTTTGCTCACGTTTTGGCACACCTCTTTCCTCCTACTTTGGCTCCAATTTATAGGAAAAATTTCACCTTCCTCATTAAATGCATATCCATCCATTTTCAACAAAATTGGCTCCCATAAATGCATGGCAAAAAATTTCTTCCAAGAAATTCAGCTGCATGGTTTTCAACTTTTCCATTCACATTCTTTTTCAACATTTGCTGCCATGCTTTTGAGGAAATGTGTCTTCCACCATAGAAAAATTGTGAAGCCTAAAATGTAGGCTCCAAAATTTCAACAATTAATAGCTAAAGCGAGGAGATGATGTTTCGGACATGATTATTAGCTAAAGGAGATGAAGTAAAGTAACATAGAAGAAAATTCTTAGGGCTCTAGCGGGATGCGGGTGCAAGGAATACTATCAGCACATTTTCTCTTATTTTTGTAATATTATTATCATCGGGTGAATGAAAATGTATCTGTTACTAAGAATTGGCGACTGATGTTGCTTAGGTGATGTGTTGGAAGGAATAACAGCGAAACATATTGCAAAACGATTTTATGGCAAACGAACATACTAAACAAACGGCTTTGCTAAGAAAGTAAAGGAAGGTTTTTCGAGTTGCAATTGCATATTTCATTCCATTCTCTGACAAGTGATTATGTGGTAGATAGTGCTATTGGAATGTGGAAGCGGAATTATCCTAAAATTAAAAATTTCTTTAATTCAATAAATAAGATTATCTAAATGTTCACGTCTCCAAAGACTAAATTGGTGGATGGGCACATTATTTAAATTAAATCAATTATCTAATTCTTGAGCTGGACAATTGATAAAATTAAAAAAATAAAATAAAAATCTCTCTCTTTTTCTCTATCCAAATTTGAACACCATTGAATTATGTTTTATGTATTATGATTGTTGTACAATTCCATAGGATGCCAACGTTCCATCTAATCTCTATTTATAGAAATATAAGAGTTTCAATCCTTACACAATAATAATTCTATATTCAAATAGGAGTTCTAAAATAAATTCGAGTAGACATTTTAATCAAAGTCCAAATCCAATTAGTTTACATTTAATTGCATGTGTAGTCCTAGAACTTCAATTACAATTATAATTAAGTTTACAACTTTCTTAATAATTATAAGTACAAAACTTTGTTGTAATAATAATTAAGACCAAAACTATTATAATTACCATAATTAAGTACCAATACCTTATGTAGCTACCATACTGACCTGATAGGAAGTAAATTATCCATGCTCCAATAATTAGATCCTGTCTAATCGACCCTTGACCATCCAATCTAATTATTAGTTTTTGTTTTTTTCAACTAAAGCCAAAAAACAAAACTCTTGGAATATATAAGATTACAGAAGACAATAAATCTTTAATACTTTCCTTAGGCCTATCGTATATGTATTTTATCTCCGTCCAAGATCTGATAATTAGGTACAAGCATAAATGACCATTTTGACATTCTAATTATTCTCAGTAACTTAAGTACCATTTTATTCAACAGATCTGTGAACTAATCACAGGCGTCAAAGTTTAACTGTCGCTAAAGATTTTAACCATTTAACAGAAAATACTTTAATAGTCACTCTACCCATATATTTAGGGTGATGATTTTTGACATGAATTCATGTTCTCTACTTCGCTTATTTTCAAGTTCCCAACTCATCGAGATATTTGACCAATTAAATTGATATCATCCATTGATGAATCAAAAAATCATTATAATCACAAGAAGATATACATAATCCTATCAATGGATTTAGATGAAACACACAGCGGTTAAGTGAAATTTAATTTACCGCATGGTCATGCTATCGAATTGAATTCAACACGCGATCCATTCAATACACTCAAAGTGTACTAATGTCACATTTAACTATTTTTGTGATAAGGGCAAATCACGAACCTAAATAGTGAATCGTCAATAATACAATCTTCCAGTACAAGATGCTAACCCTTATACATTGGTTGTGCACATATTATTTATGATCAAAATATAAGTTGCATTATACTGTACTTCTTGATGCAAGTACCTAACTGATATTATCTCAAGTGATCATAAGTACTTTAATTTGCATGCTCAATAATAAATAATGCAATAAATAAATAAAAGCACAACTAATTTATTATAAATAATTATTTTATCTTAGTAAAATATATTATATGGGCACACAACCTAACAAATCTCTCACTTGCCCAAGAGTATATGTATCATGACTTGCAACCTCGTGTCTTGTAGATATCCCTTGAAAACTTAGCCAATAGGCTCTTAGTAAAGAAGTCTACAAGATTATCCCGATAGCAATCTTACTGACAACCAAATTTTCTTTACCAACTATCTCTCTTAAGAGATGATATTTTCCGTTCAATGTCTTTACTTTCTGACAACTCTTGGTTCTTTAGCATTTTGTAATAGTCCTACTATAATCCTAATACAGTGTAAAGTGTTGTGTAGATGTAGGCACCACCTCAATGTCCATAAGGATTTTCTAAGTCATACAGCCAATTTTGTAGCTTCATGAGGTACCATATAATTGGCATCAATAGTGGAATCAACAATGCATGATTGCTTGATATTTCTCCAAATAATGGCCCCACTATCAAGTATAAACAACGATAGAGATGTAGACACGTGATGGTCTTCATCACTTTTTAGAAGTCTAAATCCTTTTAACCTATTGAAATAAGATCTAGTGATGAATATAGAATTCTTTGTTCTCTAGAGATACAAAAAATATTCTTTATCACCATTCAATGCTTCAATCCGAATGTAAAATAGATTTCGACTCGCCATACTAACAATATGACAAATGTCTGATCTATTACACAGCATAGCATACATGAGACTACTTATGGCCAATCATAAGATATCCTACTCATGTACTCAATCTCTTTAGGAGTATTTATGAACTAATCCTTAAAGAGATGGATTCAATGCCTGAGGCGAAATCTAGTATAGCAAAACTGACAAGTATCTTGTCAATGTATAAGACTTAGGACAAAAGCTATCATTTTATTTTTCGATCTCTCGAGATCTCAAACCTAGAAAATAGCTTGCTTCATTAAGTTTTACATATGAAATTGTTGGGCCAACCACATTTTCGTAGATAATAACGCCCCCACATTATCTCTAATGAGTAGAATGTCATCTACATACGTATTGGGAGAAGTACAATTTTCTCATGTATCTTCTTATAGATACAGGATTCATCAAAGTTCAAATTAAAATCGAGTGTCTTAATCCTTTTGTCGAATCTCTATTCCAAGATCTCGATGTCTGGTTCAATTCATAAATAGATCGCTGCATCCACATAATCCATAATCTCCTTATATGAAATCAGATAATCACCTTGTACCATGGAGATCACCATATTGGACTCTCCTCTCAACAAGTACCTTGAAGGTGACTTAATAATCTTTCGACTTTGTTTAAAGGACGATTGAGTTAGGACTGTGTCGTCATTTGGAATGTAATATTTTCATCAATACTAGCATTACCATTAGGTGATGCCATTACTTTCCACGTTCTATTGATCTATTAGATCAGATGACAATTCATCTCTCCCACTCAGATCATGTTGCCCAGATTTATTTGACACCATGGGATGTCTATCCTAGGTTGTGTTCTAAGAATTGATGAGATAGAATTGTTCCTACTCATTTCTTTCAATGCGACTTTATTTTTGGACTAAGATCATTAATAGACTTATCCTTAAGGAAGGTTGCATTTGTGATAACAAAAACCTTCATATTTAGAAGACTATAAAAATTATCCCTTGGTATCCTTAGGATATCCTACAAATAGGCACATCGTTGATCTAGACTATAATTTTTCTGTTTTCTTTTTCAGCACATAAGCTGGACCTCCAAATTTTGAATGTGATGCAACCATGACTTGAATTCATTCCAAAATTTTAGGAGAGTCCTAAGAACAGACTTAGAAGGAACTAAGTTAAGAATATATCCAAATATTTTCAATGTATATCCCAAAATAAGATAGGTAGAGTTGTGAAACTCTTCATTGATCTAATTGTATCTACAAATGTCATGTTTCTTCTTCTTGAAATGCCATTATGTTTGGGTACATCAGGCTTATTCAATTAAGAAACGATACCATTTTTTGTTATCCCTGAATACTCTCGAGCTTTATTCTATCTCCATTTATGAAAGGTCAAGCCAACACAATATGCATTGCAATGTAAAAAACTTTACTTGGTGAAATACAAAGAACATATATCACATGTGTAAAATCTGAGAACATCCCACATGAATATTCTACCATAGTGGGTATTCAAGAATTGGTCCATAAAATTTTAATGAATTTAAATCAAAATGTATTGAAAAGTCTTCACCACCTTGATCAAATCAAAGTGTGTCGATATTTTTACTCTAATGTTTCTTGATCTTAGTCTTATACTCTTTTGATTTCTCAAAAGTATTTTACTTTCAAGCCATTAAGTAAATGTATTTGAATCTAGAGTAATCATCTATAAAGAATACTCATAATTTCCCTTCTCAAGTGTATTCACAGGACCACATGTATCAGAATGTACTAGTTCGAATATATTTTTGGTTCTATCATTTTGACAAAAAATGATATCTTGGTTATATACTTATATTGCCTTCCAAACAAGAATTAGAAACTGACAATGGTTTAATCTTGACCAAGTTTAGAGGACAATCTCTAGTCAATTTTATATTTTGTTAAGCTCGATTTATCCAAGACGACAAAGATATATATCACTAGTATAGTGCAGCATTTTATGGTGTAAAAGAGTAACCTTTGTATTTCATATGTGCAACAGTTTAAAATATAATCAAATGTCCAATGTAAACATGAACTTTATTCATTAAAATACTAAGCATATAAGGTGCTGATTTTATATAATAACTCTGTCCTATTAAATCGAAAACAGAAAACAATTTTTTGCTTCATTCGCGAGACGTAATAATAGTTTTTAAGAAATAAACGCCTACCACATTTGAGATAAAATACTCCTACAATGAATTTCTGATTTCCTAAAGCATTCACATCAACAAGCAGATAAGATTGCTGGTTGCAAATCTACAACTCAAGAATTTGTAGTATCAACCACTAAACAATACTCAATTACGAAAAACCTCACCTGCACTTTGCTCTCTAACTGGAGCATCTCGGCAGTCTTTCTCTAATGTCTTTTTTTATCGCAGTTGGAATACTTGCCTCAAGACTTTCCATCTACTTTTAATCTTTTGTTGCTCTCATGTTTATTGATAGCTTTCTTCCTCCTCTTTCCAAATCCTCATTTAAGCTTGGAACTAGAACAATCACCAAATGATGCATGAGCATCGCCATTTTATCATTAAGATCAGTTTCTACATTACAACTCTATCATAAACTTAGTTAATGGTATCTTCATCTTGTGTAGTTGATAATCCATAGTAAAATATGAAAAATTATCAGATAAAGGGTCCAATACTATGTCAAACTAAGTAATCTTGATAGATGGTTGCATCCAGATTCTTAGCCATGTTTGAAGCATACAATCATGGCCAAACTATAAAACCTCACAAGCACTCTGGATTTCATGTTGATGTTCTAAAAGGTACAAATGACTTCAAACAAGCATTCCTACTTTGATTACATACCCCAAAGGGTCTCTAGTATGTAATGGGATGTACTCTAACTTTCAAGTCTTTGTTGTAACACGTTTGACATCGAAGACAAAATGAAACAACTAAACATCTCAATTCCCCACTCAACATGCCCAATCTTTTGGACTTGTCACATTGTCTTAATAGGTCTATCAGGATATTCGTTAAGAAAATTAGGTTTTTTTCACATTGAGTAATTACATTTCCAATCCACATAATTTTTCTTGATTAGTTGGCTTTGTTTTGGAATAAAAAAAAATTTGGCCAAGTGATATTTCGCATAAAAATAATCGTCTTTCTATATTAAAATTGAGCAGCAAATAACAATTTAGTATTTGATGCATGAATGCACATGTAGATCCATTCAACGATTACTCGATCCTTGTGATGCAATAGGCCTTTCTATAGGAAAGGTAACTGTGTCCACTGAACAAGTTGGGACCCTCCTACTAGACAAACCATATCTGTCAACAAATGTCTATATAAGTTTAGCATGGATTTATTTTGTCATCAAGATCATAAACGAGAGCCTCCATACGAGGTTCGTAGATGATCTCAATTTGAGTGTATAACCTTTGTCTAGACCTCTAAATACATGAAAATAATTTCTCCATCTATAGGATGATCACAAATTATATTCTTATCTAGATGATCTTATTGTAAAGGAATTCAGTCAAGTAACTTGAACTACATGACCCTCCTATAGGGAATCAGTTGCAATAGTCTGCATATGAATTGACCGAAGGAGACCTTGTTTTTTATTTGCATAAACACTCGCTCCCACTCAATATTTTTAAGTGACGGATTTTAATAACAAATAATTATCAACTGTTCACATTAATTAAATCAGTATAATTATTACGAATTTTTCGTCCATAAAAATTTAATCTAAATTAAATTGATCAAGGAAAAATTAAATAATTATATTTTGTTCATATAATCAAATTAATATACAGTCTAATTATTATGATTTTTCAATTTACAAAAGTTGAATCTAATTTAAATTAATCAAGGAAAATCAAAATAATTATCAACTGTTCACATTAATTAAATTAATATACAGTTTAATTATTAAGAATTTTTCCTTCTAGAAAAAAATTTAATCTAAACTAAATTAATCAAAGAAAAATTGCTGTTCAATTATATGCACCCTATTCATAATATCATGAGCAATCACAAATAAATTTATATATCATGATATCAAAATCGATAATATATCAAACAATGATTTAAAACATTCACAAAGTGATAAATTAACAATTATTTGTGGCCCAAAAAAGACTCATGAAATAAAATAAAAAACTAATTGGATTCAAACGCAATATTTAATTTAAATCTTCAGCTCAAATATTTCAAGGATCCAACGGCAGCACTCCAAATATTTGGGAAGGACTTTATCATTATACATGTAAAATATAAATTAATTTTGAACCTGACTTATCTAGTTCTGATCTAGTCAACACAAAAATAGATCCAAATCAAAGTCGGACAATTTGCAACCCCAAATTCAAGACATTACTGCACAACAGCCACTTAAAAGAAGCTACTACCAAACATAAGCAACAAAATGCTGCCCACCAATAATATATATATTGTTGGAAATATTCGAATTCTCCATTCTCCGTGTTCAAGCTTAAATCTTTAATCAATTTACAAGATTCAACAATACAAAAATTACATAAATTTCTATGTCCCGTAGGCTCACAATTTTTGAGTCTAATTGTATAGAAAATTAATCAAAATGATGGAGTCGTAATCCACCTATCATGTTATTGAATCAAAATAATGAATTACAATTAAAAACTTGCCTCAAATAATTGATTCATAGTTAAAATAATCCAATCATTCAATCAACATATAATAAATTATTCCTAGACATCACTCGACTAGAATATGCAATTAAGATTTAGAAATAAGAAGCACGTGAAGGATTTAGAAATAAGAAGCACATGAACATACTATTTGCATTTGGCATGTACAACTCATACAACTCATAATGTGTTTTGACATAAATAGAATTTCACACTTCTTGAAAACATGGACAAAAATGCTAGCTTTCTACTACCAACAATTCCATAATGGGAAGTGTTATATGTACATAATGGTGTCCATAATTACACATGGCATTGGATTCAATATTTAATTTAAATCTCACACATGCACATTAACAATCAGATGATTACCACATTACATTATGAACATCATTATGTGCAATAATTACGTACAAATAGAAATTTCCATAATTTAATCATTCAATTTCTTTAGTGCTTCCAATAATAATTAATCACCATTATTTACTAATAGATGTTGATAATTAAATAAGGGTAAACTAGGAAAATTCAATGATCATGGCTGAATAAGAT
>NC_036244.1:10321391-10322171 GCF_002742605.1 Olea europaea var. sylvestris | reverse complement strand
GAGCCGAGCTTGGCCCACGAGCTCAACTTTTTTTTTTTTTTTTTAAATCCTCATTTTCTTTAAATTTGGGACCAACTACTTATTTTTGAGTAAGAGAAGTTAAAATTGCATACAAACAACTTGTTACATGTACTATATTTTTAAAAACCAAACAACCGAAAACAAAGTAGGGAAGTAGAATGTAAATAAGCGTTATCTAGAATTTGAGTAACTGGATTCTTTGTTTTCATTAAATTGAAATTGGAAAAAGAAAGTAAAGACACCCAGTGCATCAAGAAATATTAACTCGACCAAATACTGCCAATTGCCAAACATCTTGATTGAGTCAATAATTTTAATTCTGTGAGTCTTTTTCTTACTAGCTATGGGCTAGAAAAAGACTCTCAAAACAAAAAATCTTGATTCAATAAAGATATTTGGCAATTGACAATTGGAAGTATTTACACTGAATTGTATAAACCTCATTTGATTTGAATAATTGAAAAGTATGAATATTGATTTTTATAATTTTATTTTGAAAACCCTTATCCTTTTATTCGAGCTTAGGAACGACTACTTAATTTTTGAGTAGGTAGAGTTGAAATTGTATACGAACAATTCAAGCCACAATTCTTTATTTTTTGGAGGCTTGATTTAAAAATAAAAAAGAAAATTCAAACCTCATTTTTATAAACCTCATTTGATTTGAATAATTGATTGTAGATGTAGAAAGTGTATATACTAAATTAAATTGAGATTTGAAAACAGATTTAAAATTCTTTTAAAATTTTATTTAAAAAA
>NC_036244.1:10300226-10318153 GCF_002742605.1 Olea europaea var. sylvestris | reverse complement strand
TGCTTCCAATCATTTGATAATTAAAACATCTCTAACTAATTCAGTAGGCATTCTAGTAGGATTTACGTTCAATGTCAGATTATACGCATGAGACATACTAGAAGAAGAACCTCTTGCATCATATATTTCATCCCTAATGTCTTCAAATAAATTTACTAGTTTTGCATCGTCTTCTTCAAAATTAGCAAAAGGCGTAGGTGCTGAGAATATTCGACTAATATTTACACCCAATCGATGTGCGTACAATTCATACATAGAAATTAAAGAGTTTTCTAAATTTAAATAAGTGATAGGTTGGTGATGCAGCGTGACACAAGAAATTTAAGCGAATATCTTAAGAATACAAATCTGAAATCCATCACAAAATGAAAGATAAAATCAAGAAGTTTTATTAATTTCCAAGATGTCTAAGAACAAATAATTAACCTCTTATTTATAAGGCTTAAACGAAAACCTAGCCTCAAACTAAAATTGCAAAGAATTCAAAATAAATAAAATGATAAAAATAGCACTAAAACTTATAAAGTAATTTTCGAGTCCGTCTCGTCGTTTCCTTTTCGAAAGGTATTATGGGCTCAAATCTGAGCTCGAACGCCAAACCTGCAATATAATATTTTTTTTCATTTTCAATTCAACTGTTCTCAATCCACTTGACCATCCGTTCTACATCAGTTGATCAAAATTTTAATAGTTTGTGATTTTTCGATAACACATTAGTGCTTCTTAAATTGTAGATGGAGTCCATTTCACTTGTCAAAGGGAATAATATAAGAATGTCTTCATAGTACTAAACCTGCTGCCCTTCCTCTGTCTTGTGAAGTTGCAACACCATTGGTTGCCTTGTAATAATACCTAAACCGAAGATAAAAAAAAAATAATTCTACATCAGTTGATCAAAATTTTAATAGTTTGTGATTTTTCGATAACACATTAGTGCTTCTTAAATTGTAGATGGAGTCCATTCACTTGTCAAAGGGAATAATATAAGAATGTCTTCATAGTACTAAACCTGCTGCCCTTCCTCTGTCTTGTGAAGTTGCAACACCATTGGTTGCCTTGTAATAATACCTAAACCGAAGATAAAAAAAAAAATAAATAAATAAATAAAGGGATAAACAAATGGATAGCATTAATTAAATATTTATTCCAAGTTTATCAGATTAAAGGTCGGGGCTTACCAAAGTTATGGAAAAGGAAATCTCGTCCTACTATGCTCTCCAACTTAGAAGACTTCCCTGAACTCTGTTCTGAGCTCAAACCACAATTAGAAAACCCACATAAAAGCATGTTTGGCTTACCCTAGCAAAAAGTAAAAAAAAAATTAAGTAATTTCTTATTTCTAAATATATTTTGAAATGTTACTTTCGAGAAAAATGATATTTATTTCGAAAGAAGCTTTTAACTTATTTCCAATATTTATATTTATTTTGAAACCTGCTTACTTGGAAGGGAACTAAATCAATCCTATGTTTTTTTTACTTTTTATTTGATTTATGTCCAACCCTTTTCATACAAAGATCTACCTTTCTTGTTCGACCTTGCTGCCAATTCTAAATTAAGTTACTTCTCAATGGTACATTTTTAAGTCTACCTTGAACAATCTTAAATCATTTTTCTCCTGTCGACACTACTTCTCTTACTTCAACAATGTGCTAATGTCTAATTTAATACATTTTTTAAATGTATATACTTGACACACATTCAAATACTTATCATTGTTCCTTAGGAGCTAAAATTCAATTAATGTCAAGTAATGCTCACAAAAAATGCAAAATGAAAAACCAATATCAAAATTCAAAATTGAGAGACTCCGCTTCAAACTTAATCCCAGTATGTTCTTCTTGCTTATCTTTAACACTTTTCCTCGACTATCAATCCAATGTATCCAAATAGCTAATGTAAACGAACTTGTTGCACGTCAAATTGAGGAGGTAAAGGCCTAAATTTAAACCTCAAGAAAGTCATTAGACAAGCACTTAATTTTGTCGGGAATTGACTTTGTATTATCCTACATAGAATAAGAATTGAAATTATAATGTCACATTTGGAATATGAATTAATTTGTTTGTCCTGTGTTACAAGAATGAGTTGATTTGTTTCCTACATCCGAAAGGAATAGTTAGCTAACCTCTTTTGTGCACACATAATAGGAGACTCCACCTTATATTTTCACCATTTCAAGGTTGAGATGGTTGTAGACTATCTTAGGCTAAGACTTAGAAGATCATTTGTAGACTCCCATGTATGTATTTTGTAGTGTATTTGGGGGTTTGGAAATTGTGAGTACGTGTAATTGTAGCAATTTTTCACATTTGTATAAATCTTTGTTTTCTAAAATCTGGTTTTCACATTAACACATCAATATGCTACAATATGAAACTTTGTAAATAAAATTCCAAATTTTCCAATTATATGTGTCATACATTATTCAATAGGAGGAAACTCCTTACCTTGTCAACTATCCACCCACCACTTAGTATATCTCTGTAGAATTTCTCATTATATCTCACTAATTTTAAATAAACTCTTTGGCTGCATTCATATAAATATAATAAAAATTAATTAACTTACTATTGAGATTGTTATACATAAACAAGTCCAAGCAATTAGAAACTTGTCATTTCGGTTGCGGTCTCCAACATAGGAAGTCATTAGCATTCAACGGATCAACCACTTGAAATAGGTCAAAGTTATTCCCCTCTTCAATTTTTTCCCGCTTGTAGATATAGAAGGTAAGAAGGATTTCTTCGAGGCTCTAGAGTATTTCACCCTAATATGTTATAGATAAGCAAGAAAAAACCCTGTCGATTTGATGTAAAAACATTTTTGAACAATCATGGTGCTCAGTAATGATGCAATCAGTATGCCCACTACCATTAAAAGGGAACATTGATTGCTATATGCGAATCATCCTCATAAATCATAACAACCACTTGCAAGCAACATTTGTATAAAGAAAAAAGAACAGAACATGCAAAGAATTGTGAAAGCTAACATGCATTCCATACTGATTTATATGATCAATGGAGAGCACATCATCCACAACTTCAATAGTGCAAGCCAGAGAAATGTATTATTAGTAAAATGAAGATGCTTCTAGAAGATTCAGCATAGAGCTTGCCCGAGAGCAACCATATATTGTAAGCTTTGAAACGAATGCACATCATTATATTAATCTCCAGATCTCCAAGTTTTTTTAAGGCTACATAACTCGTTCATTTTCTAATTTTTTTACTTATTCCTCAAAATAATACTTATAGTCAGTGTTAACTGAAAAGAATAATTGTGGTCTCAAAATTGGCTATGCAGAAATATGTAGTATCTATTTCAACCCTGTTGGGAGCGTAGGATTAATTTCTCAACAATGTAATTTATTGACATGAATTATTGAAATGTGTAATTGCACAACGTAATTATTCATTCCTCAAAATGGGGCTCTAGCATTAGTTTCTCTATAAGCTTGTAACTATATTTTTTGAGCAATTAACAAGATGGATTATCAAGAAAATAACAACCTTAGATTTGAAGTTCCAATATAAGTTCATTAAGGCCACCAGTATTCACCGACTCCCTGTGCACAAGAATTGTTTCCTAAAAATAATAAGTTCAACGAGCTAAGGATATGCCAACATACTAACATGTGGTTTACAAAGGTAGAAAATACCAATGAAAATATTGCCATTGCATCACAGGGTGATCATGTTTTTGAGACCCAAACAATGTGATTTGCCTTTCTAGCTTGTCCAAACCAGATGCACCATGCTTTAGTACTAGACAAGGTTTAATATGAAATGTAGCAGACAAATTCTCCAGATCATGAATATCATTGAGTCCGTCCTGAGAAAATAAAGATTAAACTGCACACATCAGATAACTACAGAGGATTGTGGAAAAATGAAAAAAAATGAGCAAAAGAGAAAATGACAGAGCCCGGATGAAGGTACGGAATAGCAATAGAAAATTGGAAATATTTATTGAATAGCAACTATACCTCCAAATGTTGTGCAGCATCTGAACGAATGCCTTTATCAATGGACACCCCCTCTGGAGGAGTATCAGCGTCATCTTGCCCATTCATGTGCTTTCCACTCATGCTTGAATCATTTGAATTAGAAAGAGCATCATCTTGAATTTGCAGGGAAAATCTCAAGTTATTAAAGCAGCATTCAAATGATTCAATCCATATAACCAACTGATCAATGGATTAATAGCATACAAAAGTAGCTTGATTCTTTAGATCCTCCTGATAAAAATTCAAGGCAGTGATACCTAGGATGTACTCTTGCTACACATTAAGATCAGCCCAGGATAATGTCTAACTAAGATGTTGAAAATACAAGCATGATAATATTGTAAAACAAACTACTGAGTCTATGCAACACTGATTGCATCTCGTACAATGATATACACACACACACACACACACATATAAAAGCAGTGATTAATATACAATTTAAATTGGCATAACATAGAGAAAAGAACAGCTCGTTCTTTATTGATGTCACTCCATCATGCTCATCCTATATTATTTCCTTGAATTTCTTTTCCAATGACATTTCATTTTTGGCTAACAGTTCCACTGACGCTCTTCATTCAACCAATAAATGTTGCAAATAAGTTTCTTGTACATGAAATTATTACCTGACATCAAACTAATCCATCTAATTCCCTGAGTTAAATAGATTAAAAATGAGTTTAGATCTGCAAAAAATTGTTTATATGAAATATAATAAACAATAAATAAATTTTACTGCAAGATCCACATCCTAGGTACAACCCTAACATTCTTTTGACTTTTCACAAAATCTTGCTCCAAAACCATTTAAACAAGAATTGCTTTCTACATTTATGAAGGAAACAAATTTAAGTAGTATTAACATGGTGAAAATTATTTTACTGACATAATTAGTAATTCCCTATAATATCCCAAAATTCCTTATACAAAATATGATCCAAGTACAATGAATAAACTCAATTACTGAAGCTCAAACCTAATTACATATATCCATGTGGGAATAACAAATAAAGAAACCTTATATGCAGGAATGATGAATTGAAAGTAGTCTTTTATGTTATGTTTGCAATCAATTCAAATTAATAGAGGAAAAATTATTATTTGTGATTAATAGTACCTGAAGACAGTCTGATGAAGAAACTCTCTCCCCATAATCATCAATACTTTTATCTTTAGCAATTGTCCTCCTTGGGATCTTTTCAACTGTGTCTCCAACGAAACCCTTTGCCACACCGAGTCAAAAATATTCCTATATTTTGTCAATCAAATAGAATCATACTTCACTTTGCACAACACAAAGCATAATATGTTTCCCCTCTTTAATCCCATGAACTATGATTCTCAGAAGAAATTAGAAACCCAATTTCTAATTCAAAATTTCATATTCCTAAGACTCAAACTGAATCCCAAATTTATCTTAAAAGAACAACAACAACCAAATCAAGCTTCCATAAAATCCAATTCAACCCTTCCCAATAGGATTATCATTCGATCCGTCGGATTTATAACAGTAAGTTAGGGTTTCATATGATGGTCGAAAGAAGAGAGCATGTTTCGCTTGAAACTATAGAAGAACCATTATTGGAACAAGCTAAGGAACAGTGTGAAAAGGCCTATGACATGGATGAACAGTAATCCCAAAGCCTCTCTTTTAAGAGAGAGTGTACATATATATAAAGGTTGGCTGAAAACACTAAAATTATATAATGTTTTCAACAAAATATATTGGTGATATTTGTTATGGAAAGATTGAAAAAGGAAAGAGTAAACAAAAGTCATTAGACTTATGTGTAATATAATGACAACAAAAGCTACATATTTATATGGAAGGATTAGAGATACAATGGTAATAATTTCTAAGGTTATAGAGATATAATTGATATTCACTAATAAACTTATCATATTTATTAAATGACACATTATAAAATATATATTTCGTCGATACCTTGTTTGATAAAAATTCAATGAGACAAAAACATTAAATGAAAAAGAATACAGTTATTTTGGAGCATTAAAATAAATGCAACTTCATTAAAACCTTGATATAAAAATCCAACATGATAAAACCTAAGAAAAGGTGAGTACAACTACTCCCCCCAATATTGATCATTGGAAATTTTTTAGTGTGACGCTTTCCAATCTTTTGAACCTATTTCTTGAACGTAAACATTGGCAGTGCTTTTGTAAAGAAAGCAGCTACATTGTCGCTTGAGCGAATTTGTTGACATCAATGTTGTCATTCTTCTAAAACTTATGTATATGAAAGAATTTGGGAGAAATATGTTGTCCTATCACTTTTTATAGTGGCTTCTATTAAGTTGTGCAATACAAACAACATTGTTTTCATACAAAATTGTTGGACTATTTTTTGTTAAAATTAATCAGTATGATGTTTAGATCTGATGGGTCATGTTCCTCGACCATACACATTCTCGATTTGTTTCATGAATTGTAATAATTTCATAATGATTTGAGGTTATTGTTGTTAATGATTGTTTCACAGATATTTATGATATAGCTATTCCTTTATATGTAAACACATATCCTATTTATGATTTAGTTTTATGTGGATCAAAGAGTAACATACATCTGCATATCCCATTAAAATAGATCCCAACTTTTAAGAATAAAATAATCTTAAATCAATAGTATATTTTATGTAACGAAAAGCATATTTAACACCATTCCAATAGCTTTGAATTTGTGTAAAGTTATATCTTGCAAAGATATTTACAAAAAAAGATATGTCGAGTCAAGTGCAATTTGCAAAATAATTTAATGTCCTAATTGTACTAAGATATGATATTTTTGGACCAAAAACCTTTTCTCCATCTTTAAGGGGATGAAATTGATCTTTTTTCATATCAAATGATCGAACAACCATAGGTGATGCTAATGAATATACATTATCAATAGAAAATTGTTTTTTTTTTTTTTGAAAAACAATGGAAAAAACAACCATAGGTGATGCTAATGAATATACATTATCAATAGAAAATTGTTTTTTTTTTTTTGAAAACACATGGAATACATCATCGTTTTTATAATTATTTTTCAACAAATATTCGCTAATGCGAGTGCACCACAGATGTCTGGATTGCTTCAATCCATCTTATGATCATTACAATTTAATTGAGAACATAGTTCTCGGACGTGTATTATTTATTCCTAGCATTTTTAGTCATTTAGGGAATTTCATATATATGTTCCCTATCAAGTGAATCATATAAACTGACAGTTACTACATTCATAAGGCGTATATCGAATTTTTGTGACATAGTCAAACTAATTAAGAATGTAAAAGTGATGGTATCCGTTATGGGAAGATACGTTTCTTCATAATCAATTTTTGATCTGTGAGAAAAACCTTGAGCTACAAGTCGGACTTTATATCTTGTAATTTTATTGTTTTCATTTCTTTTTCGTATAAAAATTCATTTGTATCATACAAGAATTACATTTTCGGGTCCTCGAACTATATGTCCAAATACTTTTTATTTATATAAGGAGTTCAATTATATTTGTATGGCCTTTTACCATTTGGTCAATCATTTCTATACCGACAATTTTTAACAGATTGTGAGTTAGGATCCTCATTTTGCATAATATAGAAAGTCACGTTAGAAGGTGAAAATATTTCTATAATAATATTATTTTGTTCCAATAATTTATGATATAACATATAATTTATTAAAATCTCATTATTTTCAAACACTTATGGCTCTTCACGAACCATATTTTCAATATTTAATTGATCAATCTTTTCTAATGTTAATTATTTTGAAGTTTTTGGTTAATTTTTCTCTTGTACTTTTCTTTTTCAAGGTACAAGAGTTTTTTGAACCAACTGATCAACCATGTTTCTGATATATTTGAAATTCATTTGCTATAACAGATTGTCCTATAGGAATATCAATTTTTGTTGGGGTATTTTCTACTGGAATATGACTTTATAACTCTTCTTATATCATCAATATATCAAGTAATTGATTTGCAACATTTTGTAAATGAATGATTTTCAACCTCTTGCTCACATGGATAATAAGGATCAAAGTGATGTATAACTATTTCATTCCAAAAAATTTTACCTTATTTTTCAGACATAATTTTTCCTTTGTTAAGTTAGAAAACTCATTTTATCAAAATGACAACTGGTAAACTACATAAAACACTCATTAAAGATTCAATATACTATCAGCTAGTGAAACAAAATCCAGATAAATCCCAAGTCTTCATTGGGGACCAATTTTAGTATGTTTGTAGGGTGAAATAGGGGCTTAGAAGGCACAACTAAAAAACCCATAGATAATAAATATTAGGTTCATGATCAAATGCAAGTTGCAAAGGTGAATATTGATAATAGAAGTTGATCTTATAAAAACCAAAATGATGTAGCTTGTAATACGACATGACTCCAAATAAAAGTTGGGAGTTTTATTTTCATAAGTAATGGTCTTAATAAATTGTAAATGTTTAATAAACGATTCAACTAAACCATTTTATGTATGGTCATGTGCAACTGAATGTTCAATAACAATCCAAATCGACATACAATAATCATCGAATGCTTGTGATCTAAATTCACTAGCATTATCAAGACGATTTATATTGATTGAGTAATCAGAAAATTGAGCTCGTAATTTTATGATTTGAGCAAGTAATCTAGAAAAATCTACATGAATTTTGGTGGGTATATTGACACACATATGTCTCTATAAATTTTTTCAAAGAAAGTTGGGTATTCAATATTGACATTTGTAGTCAAAGGTCTAATAACTAAATTGTCCTACAAATAAGCTACACATGGATAATCATCATTAGATAAAAGACTCTCCTAGTTCTTTTAAAAGATGTCCATGTGAGTTGCTTATTATTCAACGCATCATTATAGCTCCTGTAGATTCAAGTTGATAATATCAAAGTATAAACTTTTTGAGTCAACGAACTTCTGGTTCATGGCAGTATTTAATTCAACCATTTGTATAATTGTATGATATATGTTAGATGAGAGTGTATGAAAATTTTATTTTATCAGCTTTTGGCCAAATAAAAAAGAAGTTATCCAAATATATTCAATACTATTTTCTTGCATCTTTTCAATGTGATATCCATTGCAACTAATATCCTTAAAATCAAGAAAATTTCTTCTAAATTTGCTAAAATAAAGTGTGTCGTCAATATATAATTTTGTATTATTTTGTAAAATGATAAAGAGCTCTTCCGAAGTTTTCAATGATATTCGATGCACTTGATATTGTATAAATTATCTTCTGCTAATGTTAAGTCCAAAAAACATTTTTAGTCTTGAAGAATAACATGCGTAGTTACATAATCAATCAAATAGGTATCTTGAAAATTCGTCATGAAACTTCACTAAACGTTGAAGAATTATGCTTTCATGCTGATAATGTATTATGAGAAGAGAGAATAAAAGTGAATAGACTTGTGTGTATTATATTGAGAACCGGTACCACATATTTATAGGGTATGATTATGAACTTACTATTTATAGGTTGTAGAGGTGAAATTATCGTTCACTGACAAACGTACTATTTACAACAATAATTAAATTTTTAGGAAATATATTAGAATTTGAGTTGAGGAACTTAAAACTATATATATTTTTAAAATCAATTAAAATCCTAACTGAGAAGTTGTCACACCTCAAAAATATAGATAACCATAAATTACCCTGTGTAGAAATGATATTGATGACTTAATCTGGACATAAGATTTTACACATATTTTTAAAGATAAAATGAAATAAGTATCTTCACAATAAGGTCTCTGTATATTCTCGCATGGTCATCTATGATACACATATGGTATGTTATGAACAAATACTGTATAATCAAATTTCAACATATTTCTCTTAAGGATTCCAAAAGTATCTATCATGTCATTTCAAAAGTCATATGTATAGCACAGGATTTTCTAAATATAATGCAAGAATTTATAAAATCAAAACAACATCCTACAAGATAACCCTATAGGTCATCATCTATGTACATCGAATTCTAGAATCCCGTAAGAACTCCACAGCTAGCCTTGACTTCTATGAAGTCTCATGCTCACTTGCAATGCAAGAACTATATAAACTAATGCTCAGTAAGCAGAAACCATACATGTCATGAGTATGAGTATGAGTAACAATAATATATGACACCATACCATTTACTTTAAACATTATGCTACAAATGCATCATATTCAAGTATTCGTCAAAGTCAACTCAAAATAACTTCAGTTGAAAGTTCAGAGTTTCAATAGGTTATAAAACTCCCAAAAGAGCTAAAGAAAAACTTCCAAAACCATGAGTTAAACTTCACCTGCTCAAACTGCAATTCCAGCTTATTGTTTTCTATTTCTCTTTTCTTCATTTGCCCTTTCTTTCGATTGGGGTCACTTGGGGATAACTTTGGAGGGTTAAATGTCTTATTTAAGAGCTATATAAAGAGTCTTAAGGATTGGAGTCATGAGTGATACTTAAAGGTGAAGAAAAATGTGATTAAAGGACAAGTATCCTCAAGCATAAGGTGTCAAAGCAGGATGTGGCTTCATGCAGCCAAATTTAACTTTTTCCTTACCTTATTTGGAGCCATATGTGACTTAGAAGATGTATTTCTATCCTACGTAAAGTGCTAAGGGTTTAGAAGATGTGTTGGAGGCCTTAAGGTTGAAGGAATTAGATGTTAGAATAACAAGTCAACACATGTTAAGTAGGTGTCTCCTTTTAGTTACACTTTGATTTTGTAACTATCTTTAGATGATTTTCATGAAACTTAGAGGGATAATATACCACATATAGAAAGTCTTAAAGAGTGGTAGATGTGGATAATGCTTAAGGCTGAAGAAATTGACCATTATAAGGACAAATCAATAGGCATGAGGTGTACTGGGTATAAGATGGTCTCTTGTGGTTAAAATCTAATTTTGGGCCAATCCTTGCAGACACAAATCAAGTATCCTCGGTTTATTTTAATGCCTTTAAAATCCATTTTACTTGCCCAAAGATCCCAAAATATATTACAGAAATAATTTCTTAACCGTTCATTTAATTACTTACCCGATTGACACCTAATTCTCGACCGACTTCAACGATTTGCACATCAATATTTATAATGTCATATGTAACATACTATTGCGTCGTGATCATGTCACTTCATGCCTCATGTCTCAATATGTCAATTACCTATCTAAAGTTTAAGGTGACCTTGATCAACCGAATAGAAAGCCTGAAACTTTGTCGATACTTCTTCCGGCCTTTTCAATATCTCCATTGCTTACCCAGTCAATCTCAAACATTTAGGTTAACCTAATTTTCTATCATAGCTCAATGCAAAATTCACCACCTAGGTTGAGGAGTCAAAGACTAAAATCTTAAAACCTCAATAATTGAATGCACCATTTTACAATAAATCAATGAGGAAAAATTGATGCAAATGACATTGTAAATAGTATAAAATGCATGAATCATATTAGCCAAATGTGTAACATGAAGTTCGAGGTATCACAATCTTGAATCATTTAATTTGAAAATAGAGTGTACTTTTAGATGAAAAAGCAACGAACACAAACAAAAACAGCAACATCAAATGACTAACTATCAAAATATACTTATTTCTATTTAGCCAATTGGACAAGTGGCCACAAGAGTAGCAGCATCACTAGATCAACAACATGACCGAGGGAAAATAAATGAAGGGGACTTGCCAGTCTAAATGTTCTTGATGCCCATAGGAGTACCCACGCGCTCTAGGATTCTATATCCAAATTTTAGGGTAAATAATTTTCAAATAAGGGAAGATTAAATCAATTTGACCAGCGACACTCTCCAATTCTACGAGTTACCTCAAGCTATGATACACATATGGTATGTTATGAACAAATACTGTATAATCAAATTTCAACATATTTCTCTTAAGGATTCCAAAAGTATCTATCATGTCATTTCAAAAGTCATATGTATAGCACAGGATTTTCTAAATATAATGCAAGAATTTATAAAATCAAAACAACATCCTACAAGATAACCCTATAGGTCATCATCTATGTACATCGAATTCTAGAATCCCGTAAGAACTCCACAGCTAGCCTTGACTTCTATGAAGTCTCATGCTCACTTGCAATGCAAGAACTATATAAACTAATGCTCAGTAAGCAGAAACCATACATGTCATGAGTATGAGTATGAGTATGAGTAACAATAATATATGACACCATACCATTTACTTTAAACATTATGCTACAAATGCATCATATTCAAGTATTCGTCAAAGTCAACTCAAAATAACTTCAGTTGAAAGTTCAGAGTTTCAATAGGTTATAAAACTCCCAAAAGAGCTAAAGAAAAACTTCCAAAACCATGAGTTAAACTTCACCTGCTCAAACTGCAATTCCAGCTTATTGTTTTCTATTTCTCTTTGCTTCATTTGCCCTTTCTTTCGATTGGGGTCACTTGGGGATAACTTTGGAGGGTTAAATGTCTTATTTAAGAGCTATATAAAGAGTCTTAAGGATTGGAGTCATGAGTGATACTTAAAGGTGAAGAAAAATGTGATTAAAGGACAAGTATCCTCAAGCATAAGGTGTCAAAGCAGGATGTGGCTTCATGCAGCCAAATTTAACTTTTTCCTTACCTTATTTGGAGCCATATGTGACTTAGAAGATGTATTTCTATCCTACGTAAAGTGCTAAGGGTTTAGAAGATGTGTTGGAGGCCTTAAGGTTGAAGGAATTAGATGTTAGAATAACAAGTCAACACATGTTAAGTAGGTGTCTCCTTTTAGTTACACTTTGATTTTGTAACTATCTTTAGATGATTTTCATGAAACTTAGAGGGATAATATACCACATATAGAAAGTCTTAAAGAGTGGTAGATGTGGATAATGCTTAAGGCTGAAGAAATTGACCATTATAAGGACAAATCAATAGGCATGAGGTGTACTGGGTATAAGATGGTCTCTTGTGGTTAAAATCTAATTTTGGGCCAATCCTTGCAGACACAAATCAAGTATCCTCGGTTTATTTTAATGCCTTTAAAATCCATTTTACTTGCCCAAAGATCCCAATATATATTACAGAAATAATTTCTTAACCGTTCATTTAATTACTTACCCGATTGACACCTAATTCTCGACCGACTTCAACGATTTGCACATCAATATTTATAATGTCATATGTAACATACTATTGCGTCGTGATCATGTCACTTCATGCCTCATGTCCCAATATGTCAATTACCTATTTAGGATTTAAGGTGACCTTGATCAATCAAATGGAAAGCTTGAAACTTTGTCAATACTTATTCTGACCTTTTCAATATTCCCATTGCATACCAAGTCAATCTCCAACATTTAGATTAACCTAATTTTCTACCCGAGCTCAATGTAAAATTCACCACCTAGGTCAAGGAATCGAAGACTAAAATCTTAAAATCTCAATAATCGAATGCACCGTTTTAAGAGAAAATAATTAGAAAAAATTGATGCAATTGATATTTTAAATAGCATGAATCATATTGGCCAAATGTGTAATGTGGAGTTCGAGGTATTATAGAAGTCCTTAAAAATTGGGCTAGATTTTGATTCTATTGGGATTGATATGCTTAATGGATTTTGTTACTTGTACATAAAAAATATACATAATTGATTAAATATATGATGTGGAGGAAAAAGTTGATTGTATTTTAAACTGGCAAATGATAAAGTTTCATGTAGCATTATGTAATCCATTATTTAAATCTTTATATACATATAGCAATATCCTTACTTAAATAAGGACCAAGTAAAGTAGAAAATAAGATTCAATTTCGTTAACCATTTTAGAGAATTCTCTTATTGAAAAGAAAGGCCCCATATATAAAGGATAGAGGTTTTCTATATAAATAGAGAATGAATGAATGTAAATGCAAGAATAGGGCAGAAACACATGATGAAAGAACTAAAGAAACTCTAAATTAGCCCTAAATCTCTTCGATGGGGACCTTTAGGTCTTTGCTTGGAAGCATTGGATTTATGGAATTTTTTTAAAGTATCAATTTTGGACGTTCATGAGCTTTTAATTTTTTGTATAGTACTGACTTTTAAAATAGTCTAATTCTTGCTTAAAAGTATATTAGGTGCTCTAAAAAAATTTTAAAGAATGTGGTATTTTATTTATATGCATTTTTAATATGAAAGTTAATTTTTAACTTAAAAAGTGAAATAGTTACTTATTAAGTAATTTTTTAACTGTAAGTAAATTTTACAATTATAAATGATATTTTACACATGAGAAAATTTTTACTTATAAATTTTTATATTTACCAAATAAAATTTGTCTTATTAGGCCCTCGTTTGGTATAGACTAAAATCAAGATTTCATTTAATTCAAAATAAATAATTAATTTTAATCATTCTTTTATTGGGGTTCATAACTTTTCAACCACACATTTCATCAATTATCTTATTTTAATCTCCCACAAAACATGGGCTAGTAGTATTTTTTTTTTTGTACATAAAAGTGAATTTTTAATCTTTTAAGTGATAATTATAAAATATTTTTTTTGCTTGAAATTAAAATTTTTAATTATAGTATTTTAATATTTTATGTAAAATTGATTTTTTGTCTTGTAAAGTAATTATTTGAAGAGGGCAAAATTGAAAGAAAATTTGAAAAAATGTAAAAATAAATTTACCTATTTGGTGGATTGAGAAATACAATCTAAATTATACTATAAATATCCAAAAAAACTAAGACTAATGCTACTTATACATAATTTTGTACAAATTGATGACACAACATTATATTAAACTTTAATTAATTTCCTTCTCTTATTTTTCTTCTATTTCTCTCTTTTTAAAATTATTTTATCTCTTTCTCTTTTCATCAATCTGTGTACATGTAGCATTACTAAAAAAGTAAACACTACTTTTTTAGTCGCACCAAAAAAGGTCAAAATCAATTAACGAAATAACGATGTTTGAGCCAATATCAAGAGGGAAATGAATAGGTGTTTTATGCGAAAATTAAATTAATCAATTAATAAAAAGCACAAGTCATTGTTATTAATCAATTCAGATGAATTCACATGTACGACTATCCTACGTTGAATTATCGTAGTTAATAAGTTGTTGAAAAATAAATTACTCCAGAAAATTATTCACAGAGAAAACCCCTCGCAAGATAAAAAGTCCGAGTCCAAGCCAGTAAGAATCCTCTTTAAATGAATCAACTTACAGTAACTGTCAGACTTGACTAACTATAGTACTTTTTGACCTCCTGGCTGCAATTACTAAAGCCCTCCTAGATTGGGGGCTGCTACACAAACTCCAAACTTTCTGAAATCGTCTATCTCCTATGGATCACCAAGAACCCTTGTTCTTCTTCAACTGGAACTCCGATCTCCTTTCTCGATCTTTAGAACTTTGACAGATTATATGGAGGATTGTATTTTAGTGTTTTAGATTGTGTGGATTTAATGTTTTTCAACGACGTGGCTAAATCAATAGAGGATTAAACTATTTGTATGTAGTGATTTCTTGTGTTAACTCAATGTTCAATCCATCCAATTTAGAGATGAGGCGTGTGTATGTATAATATAGAGGTTTTGGGTAGTATGGGTGAAATAAAACTCTTGAAAAATGCAAAATAATGTTTCTAAGTAAACGTTGTCATTCGAGCAAGAGCCCAACGACAATGTGAAGGACAAGTGCTCCACTCGAGCAATAGGTAAGCAGCAGGTTAGCAACAATGTTACTGTTTTGGTAGCTCGAATAACAGCTTGACTGTAAACTAGCATAACCGACCCCGAAGGTTCCTAATACATCTATAAAATTTATCACCTGACTCTTTGACTTTCAAAACCCTTTTACAATTATATTTTTGTCTAAAGATGCTAACAACTCTAAAACCTAACAATGAAAATAAATAAATAATAACCCCCAAAATAGGTCCTAAAAAACTATCAATATTTTTTTATTTTTTTTGGAACAAAAGTTAGATTTTTTTGTCCTTCCTATTCTTTCTACGGTTTCTACAATAATGAGTATACGTGTGTGTGTGTGTGTGTGTGTGAGAGAGAGAGAGAGAGAGAGAGAGAGAGAGAGGGCCGAGTTCGGGGAACATAATGGTTGCTATAGTGAATGACTGAACACACATATCTAAGGGGTCGGGCATTATTTAATTCAAGTAGGAATTGGGTGTCAAACATTTTCGGGCAAAATGACATTTTCCGACCAAAAGAACATCTGTCTCAGAATGTTTTTTCAATAAAAATTATGAAAATGCTACTTTACCATGCTCTTTGACCTACACAATGACAGAATGACGTGGTCAACAATATATTAAAAATTCTTTGACCTCTGTTGTTTCTCATTGTTTGAAAACCAATAAAAAGCGACGAAGGCCAGGTTACCAATTTTCGTTCCCAATTCATTAAAAATTTGGGCGCCAATTTTCTTGCTTTCTCAGTTCTCATCTACACAATCTCCATTTTGGCACTCACAATCCGGCTACACCTCATTAGTCTACAGTGTTGATACCTCCGATTTGGCCACAACATCGTTCCAGATTCTGCGAGCTCCATTAGTGTACAACACAGACACCTCCGATTTGGCACCTTCGTTCCAAGCATTTACTAACCATTGCTTCAAAATTATGACAAGAAAATGTAAAGGTTGAAATTTATTATAAAATCTAAAATTATTTTTCGAATCTGAAATTTGTTTGATAATATAGGGCCAAATCTCCATTTTCGTTGTGTGTGAAATGCTAAACAAGGTTTATGAAGCTGTAAATGTTGGAAATGCTGTGTCACACCATCATCTTTCTCTGTAACCTTCTTCAAATTTGAAAAAAAAAAAATTATCTAATGTAGAAACTTTTCTTCTTTCCAGCTACACTATTTTTAGTTACCACTTTTTTTTTTTTTGTTTATCGTATGTAGATAAAATCTCCAGTTTCGTTTTGTGTAAAATCTAAAATTTCGTATACATGGTGCTTATTTTTGACAAAATAGTCAGGAATTTGTTAAGTAGAAACATGATGACTGTGTTAATTCTATGGAAGCTGCTCATGTAAGCAAGCGTAACTGAATATGTTGCATCAATTGTCTCTTTGTCACAAGGAAAGAAATTTTGGACGACGTCGAAGTCGTTATGTTGGTGGAGTCCGATGACGAGAGTGATCCTGACAATACAAAATTACTAGGTGATGATGAAACACAAGGGAATGTTGTGATTGTAATTGTGCCTGAGGTGGGCATGAAGTTTAAGGACGAAAATAAAATATTCGATTTTTATAAAAGATATGCATATGACATTGGTTTTCCAATGAGAAAAAGAAATTCGAAAAGGGATGATGATGGAGTTCTGCGATATGTTACTTATGTTTGCAGCCGCGAAGGGAAAAAAAATCAATAATACAGGCGTTTCACAAGTTACCATGCAGAGTGGATGTAAAGCCAGGCTCATCGCATGTTAAGATATTCATGGAATATGTCAAATTAATACTGAAAGTTCTAGGGACGCGCTACTACACTTAGAAAGTTCACGGGAACGCTTTACAACGTCAAATTCAAATTTTAAGCATTTACCAAGTGTACGTTCCAATTACCAATTCGATCTTACGTGCGGAATTAATCTAACTAAAGCAACAAGTCACTTATGTTAGTTATCTAGATGATTAGACATACAATCCAATTTAATCCTATGTTGAATTACCGCATATTATTCTAAATAACTGAAAGTAGTAAAAACAAAATCAACACAAGAATTGTTGACGGAGAAACCCAACACGGGAAAAACTCCGGGCACAAGCCAGTTACCTCCAGTAAGGATACTTCAAAGATTACAATGATTCGCCAATCAAAGAACCCATCAAGATCTACTGTCACAGCCTGACGATCTACTGCGTAGACTCTCTAGACTCCT
>NC_036244.1:10255740-10299099 GCF_002742605.1 Olea europaea var. sylvestris | reverse complement strand
AATTCGTGTTAGGGCTTAGGTATTTATATCTAAAGGTGTTTTGGTAGTATGGGCCGAGTAAAACACTTAAAAACGCGTACTAGGGTTTTTTTCGCGTAGAACGGTCGCTCGAGCGAGGGTGGGGTGAAACTCTAGCGAGACCCATTCTGTTATTATCGCTCGAGCGAGGGTCGAGCGAAAGTCGAGCGACTGCTGAGTAGTCATTAGTATTTTTATCATAACTTTCTCTCCTGATGTCCGATCGAGGTGATTCAAGTTTTGTTGAATAGCTAACTCAAAGGGCTACAATTCTTCTAGAAATAGCCTTGTCCAAATTCCAACTGTTTCTATGTGTAAAATGTGTTCCAAGTGAAGACTGAAAATCTGAAACATAATTTGTACGGTTCTTTGATATCTTTTAGACTTCCAATTGCATTCCGATGATCTTATGTGATCTTCTTGGATATCTTGGACTCCTTTAACGACTCAAACACTAATTTGTGTGGACAGTCATGGACAGTCTACTCTCCTCGAATGTGGTCTCATATTAAACAAGGATACAACAAAATTTGTGTGGCTTTCTCGAACATGGCTACAGTGCATGAACGGCCAAGCTCCTAATGGGATAATTATTGATCAAGATAGGGCAATATAGAACACAATCCAGATTGTGTTTCCTAGTATGAAGCATAGGTGGTGTCTGGCCACTATTGAAAAAATTGCTAGAAAAATTTAGATTTCACATTGACAAAGCTTCTATATTCTCTACTATACACGGATTGGTTTATGATTCTCAGTTTGTTCAAGAATTCAAAGAAGGTTGGCTAGCGATGATAGAAATGTATAATTTGTAAGACAATGAATGGTTATCATGTATGATAATAGATCGCGTTGGGTTCCTTGCTTCTTACGAACCACTTTCTGGGTGGGGATGTCAACAACTCAAAGAAGTGAGAGTATTAATGCATTTTTTGACAGGTATGTTTATTCAAAGACCTCGTTGAAGCAATTCGTCAAACGGTATGAAAGAGCATTGAGAAATAAGGTTGAGAAAGAGTTTCAAGCAAATTTCAAATCGTTCTCACAAATGGTACCTTGCGCAACTAGGTATGAAATTGAGAAGCAGTTCTAGGCAGTGTACACAATTTCGAAGTTTAGGAAAATTCAAGAGAAGTTTGTTGGCAAAGTTTATTGCGATCTCATCTCTGTTAGCGAAGGATTTTTGGGGACAATGTATGAGGTACATGAAGACGTCATACATGACCATCATTGTACCAAAAACATTCTTGGTCTCATTATCGAGTGACAAATGTGAAGTTATTTGTAGCTGCATTTATTCGAGTTTCGAGAAATCCTATGGAGGCATGCGGTCACGGTAATGATACACAATGGAGTGAAATTGTTGCCAAATAAATACATTTTACGGAGATGGCGGAGAGACGTTATCAGATCTCACATGAGGGTTGCGATGAACTATGACGGGTTGGTTAGTACCCCAGCATAGTTGATGTACGATAAGATGGTTAAAACATTTGCTACATTGGCAAACATCACTTGTGATGATGATGTAAAATTTGGTTCAATATTGGAATGGATTGAATCTCAGTGCAAACAAATGGCTGCTTCGAAGTCCAATTGCGGGAGTAATGTCTTGTCCAGTCATACTATCGTATATCGCCGCATGATGTCACATCAGATGATACTGGCAGTGGATGCGTTAGCATTCAGGATCCAAAAGAGGCGAAGAAAAAGGGTGCTCCAAAAAAACTTTGGAAGAAATCCCTGTTGGTATTGAGTTCAAATAAAGCGACGATATATTACATTACCTTTACCATAATTTTTACTTCTTGTGTTAAAATACAAAGAAAATAAAGTTCTGACACGCTGTGATGCAGGCGGGTTGCATTGCACCTAAAGGGAAAAAAATCCAAGGTACGCCAATGTAATTGTGGAGTTGGTGCAACCGTGTTTCAGACAACCCAACCATCACAATATTCAATGCCAGTACCATTATCATATTCACAGCTCGTAATGGTTAGTTTATTACATTATTATAGTTCTTTGGTGTAGATAAATTTGACTGACATGTTATATTTTTCCTTGTAGGGTAAGACCTAGAGCGTTGGGTTCTCACAACACTTACAACCGTCTACTTCGATTCGCCTAGATGGTCAAGGCAATGATGAGGTTGGGAACTCTATAGTTGAGGTTACTTTGCATTTTTGGGGCTGTGTAATAAATTCTCATGGTGTGCAGTATGTCATGCAATGCCCTACTATGTTCCATATGTGCTGGACAACAATGGCCCTAACCCATGACATTAGAATAGCAATACAACAAAATAGATCTGGTACATATATACAAATAATTTTTTGAACGTACTAGATATTCTGATCATTAATCGTGTCATCTAACCTTCGTTTTGCTGTAGCTACTTGAAGAATGTAACTAGGAGATTGACAAATAGGAACCCGCACTATCTATTTAATCCGTGTTATAATTGGCGTCTCATGAAATTTGTGAAGGCAGAGCAACATATTTTTGCAGTTGTTCAAGAACGTTTGATATTGAAATTACCAAAACTGAGGGGACATTCTCATGTTAAATTTTGAAGGGAGTAATACCTATGTATTAACATGCATGCATATGAATGCTACGTGCATAGTTTTCTTATTACCGTTAACAGAAGATGTCTTCTATTAGTAAGCCATGTTTCTAATTGAATGTTAGCTATTAATTCAATTCTGTTTATTGACTTCTTTTCTTGTTTGCCAATGGAATTTCAGTGTTCATTTTCATTTTATTTTGCAATTCCTACACATGAAAAGTCAGCATTCACATTGAGACCTTGATAGACAGCTTCTTCAAGTACAATAGATGTTATTTATATCTGCTTAATGAAAAGTTGCATGAACATGCCAATGTGATCTTTTACCTTATTTCCTATTATCCTTGTTTGTTTCTCAAATTATAACAGACAGTTGGGATGTCAGGAAGAAGAGAGGTTTTGATGGGGGAATACAAGTCAAGAAGTTCGCAAGTTCGCCCTATGTTTCTGTAGATTTTGTGAAAACAGTTAATGTAGTATGGATCAGATTAATTAAAAGAGAATCATTTACTATTGTTGAGGCATGTTATAGAGATATCAGAGCCAAATGAACTCATCCATAAGTGTACTCCAATTTTTTTACTGGGAGTACAAGTCAGGATGGTTGCCATATGTTGCTGTGGATTTTGTGAAATGCTTAATGTAGTACATAGGTCAGACTAATTAATCGAGAACCATTTGCTATTGTTAAGGGATGTTACAGAGATATCAGACTTCAAAATTTTAATGGTAAATTAGGGAATGACAAAGACAAATTAAAACAAAATGAAGTTATCACGAAAGGAATAGTCACTTGCAATTCAAAAAAGAGATGCCCCTAGACCTAACCTCATCGAGTAACCTCATACGACAACACAATTACAAAACAACATTACTTAACTACTAAATAGTGATGAAACTGCTAATGCCGAAAATCCACAAGTGAATAAGGTCATCAAGTTAACCACTGCAACTAGTGATAAAACTACTAATGCCGGAAATGCATAAGTCAATAAGGTCATTAAATTGAGAATTGCAACTCATTCACGTCCATTTCCTTTCTTCTCTCCATCCACATTTGCTCTTCCTTTGTGTATTGTCACGTTAAGAGACATCTCCACATCACGTTGATCAAATATTCGACATTGAGAGTGAAACATGCAAGACAGTTCAACTCCTTTGCTCGTCACATGATTCGTCGAAGTTACTCTGACTGCACTTGATTCATCGCTAGTCTCGCCATCTTTGAACCACTCCCAATGTCCACATTTTGCAGTATAGGTATTGAATAATCTACCTTTGTTTTTGCTCTCTTTCTCCACCTCAAAACACTTAACAAATGCATGCTTGCACCATGGGCAACGGCGTTTCTCCGGATAGTCGGCAAAAAATGCCCCTTTTCTCTACAACAGGACATACTTCCTAGTTCTTTCCTGCCATCATAAGCTAAAAATAAACCACAACACTTCAAAAGCAATTGAGGAATAAGAGCTCACATCCATTAAAGCAATCTTATTGCTTTCTATACATAATCCAGACATCTAAAAATATCACACACCAATCACCATAATGAGAAAAATCAAAACTTCAACATTTGAGAGTTCAGAAATAGAAACTGAAACAAAAGTATTTTAAATTTGTGAAGTTAAACTTACGGGCATTCCTAAACGAAATCCCTTATTGAGAAGTCATATAAAAAATAAAATAATAATAATAAAAATAATATATAAAAAATAAAAAAGCTAACTTCAAGCTCTTTTGGGATTCCAGAATACAAATAACTATCCACAGAATTAATGGACATTTTGCAACGCAAATTTCAAGTGTCTGATATACTCTAATTTAGTTTACAACCACACGATTTAGGAGAAAAATAAGCGAAAAAAACTTAACTTTGACCCAACGACTGCTGCTGACTACAAAATGAGTAATAATAATAAAAATAATATATAAAAAATAAAAAAGCTAACTTCAAGCTCTTTTGGGATTCCAGAATACAAATAACTATCCACAGAATTAATGGACATTTTGCAACGCAAATTTCAAGTGTCTGATATACTCTAATTTAGTTTACAACCACACGATTTAGGAGAAAAATAAGCGAAAAAAACTTAACTTTGACCCAACGACTGCTGCTGACTACAAAATGAGAAAACAAAAATTAAACGCCACAGTCACTCCTTCGAAAACCCACATATTCGAATTTACTTCCAGTGACACAGACGAGGACGGGTCTGGTGCAGCAAGCAACGAAGGGTACAAATGCCTTCTTTTTGTGCCGACGTCGAAGGGTGTGAGATAATCGGTACCGGTGCTGGAGGGTTTTAATTTGGTAGATTTGGAGGAAACTGAACGGGGTTTGACACATTGGACCGGATCCGGGTCTTGTTTGGTTTATTAACTTTCTGTCTTCATTATTTTTTTATTTTTATTTGTATTTTTTATTACTATTATTATTATTATTTATTTTATATTTTTTTTTTGAATTTAAGGAAAAGGAAAAGGAGAATGCTACTTTCCATGTCAGCAGGTGAAGGTTTCTGTCAAGGCTTTCGGTCACCATAGCGCAGTCGAAAAATTGTAAGGAAAGAGGGATCTGGGTGACTTTTCTGAAAATTTTCTTTGTAGGAAAAAATTCTTGGCGATCCCCTCTTCCCCTTTCTTGGCAAGAACCCAATAAAGCTTATTCTTTTCTTCCTATTTTTTTTTACCTTTTCAACTCAGAATCCAAAAACCCCGATGATTCTTGATTACATTATCTAATATTCGTCAAAGGTATATGAGAGCCCTTCTGATCTGCCCTTTAAGAATTTCTTCCGTTATTTTTCAGGTTCGTTCACTTTTCTTTTGATTTCTGTCCGTGAATTGATATATATTGCAGGTTTTTTTAGTTACGTGGGCCTGAATAATAATTACATTGTTTACATTATACTCCTTTACTCTATTTGTTTCAAGCATCGATTTTTAGCTCAAATTCATTTACTTTTGGTATGAATGAATGCCTTCCATTTTGAGTTCTTGCTAGATTAAGTCTTTACACTTGTTTTTATCTGTATATTAATAGTATTTTGCCATCTTCAATTTGTTGTGTTTCTTTGAGGTTTTGAAGTAAAAAATTTGTTATGAAAAATGTAATTAGTCCACCTAAATTTGTCTTTTTTATTATCTCAACGTCTTACTTTCCTTTGGCAGACGCATAAATTTTGAGTTAGGGGCACAATCAAAAGTTGAGAAAAAATTTAAATATCTATGAAACAAATTACATAAACATTATCCCTGTGCAAAATAAACTCGGTCAAGGTCACAAAAATAACCACAGATGAGATATTAGAAAAAGCAAAATAAGTCACCCTTTCCCAACTATACCTGTGCAAGATGCTCCTATCCGAACTTAATTAAATTGTTGAAACTTTGAATTTGTTGATATCAGTTAAGAACTTATCGATAAATACACTTCATTTGCCACTTTCTCCTTCTGATCTTCAAGCTCTTCCCTTGTTTCCTTTGGCTGAGCATAATGAGAAGAAATTTAGCTTCAGTCCACGTTGATGACTTTGATTAGGAATGGGGAAGTTTGCCACTTGCTTATTATTAATCAAAGTAGGGTAACCAAAATTTATAATTCACAAAAGCAATATTTCGATGCTCCGACTTTTGAGTTCAAACTTGTGTACTAGATAATTTACTATGTAATGGTTAATTGTGCTTCAACTGCTTTTTTCTCATCTAAACAAATACTTCTTGCCATCTATCATCCTTCACACAATTATGAAACAACTCACATAAACAACTCGACCCAATTGAATTTGGAGCTTAAAAAAAAACACCAAATTTTGGAAATTTGGTGGGTCAAGTGCCTCCACTATGCCCTATAGTGTGTCCACCCCTGCTTTCCTTTTATAGCTCCGTCCTGGAGCACTTTACTCCAGAAATTTTAACTTGAAGTTTCTGATGTTGATTGCCTTGATCTTTTTTCTGGGCAATTTGAATTTTCTTTCGCCACTTTTGATCTTGTAATTTGACTAAGATAATTTATTGAGCTTCTCATTATGAGTTGTGTTTCACCTTTTCTTTTGTCTTTGGGGCCCTGTTTAGTGCTTCCAAACTACAAGTTGTCATTGATTTTTGTATGAAGTTACTGAATATTTATCCATTATTATACCTTAAACAGGTCCTTGAGTCGCCTTAACATTAAAGAGTAGTATATGTTAGAAGATATTTTATTTGAGATAATTAGTCGTAATAATTCAATATGGGGAAAAATTGGATGTTCTTCGTTGAGCCAGATGGGGTGAATGGCAGTTATCCGATGGATCCAATTGTCCCACATGTTTCTGGGCATTGGCTCTTCCATGTTTCTTCATTTGTTGACAATTCAAAGTATTTCTACGTCCCTGGTAGCTTGGCGCTACAAGAAGCTTGCAATTGCCTATCAAAGTGTACCAGTGCCCTATTGTTATGGTTTGCTAGTGGTTCAAATTCCCATATAAACAACAATATATCAGGTGATCATATTGGTTCTAGTTCCAGCTGTAAAGCTTCAGTACAAGTAAAGCGCGTTCATTCTAATAAGTATGATTTCTCGGGATTTTTCTGGAAGTCAAGATATAAAGGTAAATCTGCTGTGCCAGCAGTACTTGGCAAGATATCAAGGTTCACTCTGAAGCAACTATTTAAAGAAGCCGAACGGCTTCAATCACTTCCAGCACTTTCATTAGCTGCAGCACTAGTACCACCGTTTACTGATGTGTAAGCTCAGTCATAGTCTTCTAACAAAGATAGAGCAATCTTAACACGTTTATCATGCTTAGTCCAAATAGGTTGATTTTCATGCATATATGGATATTCTTGCACCTTTTTCTTTTAATTTTCACTTTGAGTTTTTATCTAAAAGATTCTCTTTTTTGAATGTTCATTAGCTTTTCACAGAGATGCATGGATGGAAGGCCCTGCGAGGTTGAAACTCGGGGCTGTGGACCATTCAGTGAAATTTATCTTCAGAATTTAGCTTGGTCTAGTAATGCAGTTGAGCCAAGAACTGGCATTGAGTTCCCTACAGTGTTGGACAACATAATAACTGGAGAAAATACCAGTTTGACTCCAGAGGTAAGCAGACAAAATACAATAATTTTTAGGGAGCATTTTGATCTTCTCATCGATATAATATCCAACACTTCCCTTCATCTCATTGATCTCTATCCCATAACATTCAAATACTAGGCACGTGTTTGGTGATTTAATATGATGAGGAGCATTCTTGATTTAAGGTTATGTTTATCTATGCTCAGAGATCTGCAATACACACTTCTGATTTCTAATATTTCGTGGAAATTAAAATCTTTCTCACCGTAATTTCTCAATTGCATAAATTTCTAAATTCTCTTTCTTGCTACCAGTTATCCTCTTCCCTTCTGTCATGCACAACTATTTAAACCATCATCTTTACCATCTTTCATTTTATAACCTGTATTTGCTTCATTGTACGTACACTTAGTCTATAATGAACAGAAAAATAGATACAAACCTCTTGAATAAGTATAATCTCTATCATTTCATGTAATTCATAATGGTATTGGTACTTTTTTACTTTCTTGATTTTTTTCCTTGTCGAATTTTACTTATGATGAACTGTTTTTATGTATTTGAGATATGACATAGCTGTATTATGCTTTCTTAAAGTGTGGACTTCTTTCCCTTTTCGACAAATAAGATTATAAGAAAAATAAACTTCTATTGCTAACTGATTTTGACTTTGTTATCAGGTTTATTTCAATAAATCCTTATGTGACTCCGTGTTTTTCTTCACTTGCCTCATAAGTATTATGCTTCCTATGCATTTAGCCTGGTTTTTCTTTTATTGATGAATGTTTGATAAAAATTTCTGACTTTCTTTCAGGTCCTTGTTGGAATTGGATCTAGGACCATGACCATAATCAGAATCAAATCTCTGAAACTCTATGCATTTGGTTTTTGTGAGTTTTATGCTGCACTTCATACACTTGGACATATTATATTTACTCTGGGAAAGTTCATCAGATGCTTAAACTCATTTTGCATTGTTTGCAGATGTTCATCCTTTTGATGTCTGTGAGAAATTGGGCCCAAAGTATGCCTGCATTCCGGAATATGAATTGAATAAACGCCAAGATTTTTATCAAGATCTTCTCAGGTTTGTACTACATTTCTGAATAATTTAATGATTGACAAAGTGGATTGACCTGTAAATGTGATATTATATAAGTTTATTCAGGGTATATTTGGTTTGCAGTATTAGACAGAGATAGATAGTATTAAATAAGAACAAGAAGCCAAAATTTGTAAATTATGTTGACCAATACTACATTCCAAACATAAATCAATGTTTAGATAACCACTATGTGAAGCTTCCACATTATCGAGTGCATTGCAGTGATATAAAGAAATTAAACTTTGTAGTTTTAAAAGAAGATCCTTGCTTTTCTCATTTGCTCTTTGAGTTTAATGGTTACATTAACTATATCACCTCATCATTAGCATATCAAACTTCATTCGATGACTCTAATGTTTGATTAATTTTATACTTATCTAAATACTTTTGTATGATCTGGGATTAGCGTATGATGAATTGTTTGTGAATTTAATTGAATTTCGTAAAAGATTTTTAATATTCCCTTGTTTAAATTTTGGCTCATGCTGCAGGGAGGATATTAACATGACTGTTAGGCTTGTGATTAGTTGCAACGGAATCAGAATAAGTACTGTGAGAGAGTAAGTTAAATTTCTTCTTGCAGAATGCTGATTTAAAATATAACCATTGAGTGAATTTTTGGTATGGGCGAGCTAGCTGTGTCTCAATATGTATCTGAAAATGTTTCATGGAGTAAATTTGTTACAACTTCAGTTCTCACTTTCCCCCCATTTACGGAATGAGCTAGTGCGATTAAGATTGGTGGTATCATCTGCTGCTAAATGAACCTTTTATTGAAGTTTCAAGTCGCAAAGTATACAATTAAAATCCTTGCAAATTCTAGAATAATTGGAGCAAGCAAGATGCAACATTTATTTAGAACGCTAGTGAATTTTGACAGAGTTGCGAATGTTAATGGTTCAATTTTTGAATCTTCTCTGTTGCAGTGCTTTTGAGAAGTCTCTTCGAGCCCGACTAATAAGAGTGAGTCCTTTCGAATTTTGCCTGATCCTTGAAGTATTGCTAAATTCTTGTTACAAACAATTTTCTCCTCTTTAGACAAATCCTGATGCTGACCATCACTGCTTGCACACATTCAGTTCCATATTCTCGCAAGATATTCCCTTACACGTGGTATAATCATTTATTCTCACATTCTTTATATAAAATTTTTATGGTATTGCAAACTGCATTACTGAGTTGCATAAAAAATCTTCAGGGAACGACAATCAATTTCCATCGTACAGCTGATGGAAAACTAATTACCGAAGGTAATTGATACACTCGGGGAAAATAACCAAAATAGAAATGAGGGAAAATAACTAAGAAAGAAATTTTATAAGAACTTATATATGCCCTTGACAAAGAACGTTTTTATGTGCAGTTGGAGGAAATCAACTTGGAGCCGTCCAGAGCAAGGATTTATGCAGTAAGTGAATTTTATTTTTCCAGAAAGCCATTTAACACCTTTCTAGACTCATAACTTCAAGTAAGATATGGATAAACACTTTATGCATATCTTGAACAGAGAAGTGGAAAAAAAAAAAGGATAAATCGTCCATGAAAAGAATCGTAATTCTCACTTAGTTTTGTATGTATATTCAGGGGCTTTCTTTGACATGTACATTGGTGATGTTCCTGTGTGTGAGCAAACAAAAGAAGAGATAGGCAAAAATGTGGCGAGTATCATTAGGACGTGCTAAGTCAACTCTCTCGAGGATGGTAGATAATTGGCTGTATCCCATTGTGATTCTTTGAGCTTGATGTTAGCTGCTACTCCATCTCTGTGACAATGACAACTCAGTTAAATTGGTTGCAAGAGAAAAATGAAAGACCGACTAGTCGATTGTATACTTTTCATGTACAAGTTTGTTATACGTGATAGGATTCCTGATTTTGGCATAATTCTTCCTATCGATTCTAGATTTTGTTTGTTTAAGCTGACTCCTCCATTTGTATATAAACAGAAAAAATAATGGTAACTTCTATACTGTACTAATTTATTCAGTGGAGTTGGAATGTCATTCTATTCTTGATTAATCTCAATATGATGTTCTTGACTGGACTTAGAAATCTTGTAATAGGTGTTCTAAGTCAATCGATGAAGTTTATTTTTCAAAAGCATCATCAAAACAAGTTTTTTGAAATTGAAGAAAAAGAAATTCACGTTGTCATGTAGGCAAGGTTTGATCTAATCCGTATCCCTTTTTCCAGATTGGGCTAGGGATGTCAGTTTGGCTCATTGATTTGAGCGGCTCGTTGTTCAACACAAAAAAGCCCATGTTGGTCTTCTTGTGGCTCAGATCAAGTTGAGCCTCATTTTTGAGCATAGGCTCGAGCCTAAGGTAGCCTATATGGCTCGTCAAGCTACATGGGCCAGCCCATGACAAGCTACACGAACACGAGTCAATTTTGGCCCATGTTATTTGATACAGGCAACAACTGCCTGTTAATACAAAGGCAGCACTAGCTGCTTGTACTGTTTTTAAAGAGTTGTGCTATCTGCACAGTGCCTGTATAGGTACATACACATGGGGTCGATTCCCATGTGACAGGCCTTAGACAGGCCTTGTGCAAAGGGGCCTGTGCAAGAGGCTCTTCCACCTTTAAAACAAGCAATTGTTGGTTGTTTGTTGAAAAAAATAATAATAAGAGGCAGCATATAAAATTCAAATTTTATTATTATTATTTTTTTTTTATAAATATGAGGTAAAATTTTGGGTTTCTTATCAACTTTAACAGCATTGAACTATCAGTATTCTACAATTTCTACCTCCAATATTGTTTAAAAGAATTTTAGAATCTCGTGATTTTCCAAATAAAATAAAAAAATAAGCAAGCTAGCTCGGTTCAGCTCGGCTCAGGCCTGAGCCGAAAGCTATTTTTTAGTCGAGCTTTTGTTAGGCTTGATTTTGTCAAAGAAAGTTCGGGTCATTTTTTACTCTAGTCATGTCTGAGCCACAAACTTTGGCTAACAAGTCGACTCGGATCAGCTCGTTTATATTCCTAGAATGGACATTGCTACAGGTACATCAAGTTTTATATAATAGGTTACATAATCTCACATATCACTCTATCATTTGTCAATTGAAAACATAGTCAACTTTTTCATTTAATATTTTCCCTTCGCATAATTTTATGTAATCTTTTATGTACCATTTTTATGTTCAAATAGAATAATCCTTCCAGATTATCACTGTGAAAGAGGGGGGCACTCCCTTCCCCACGCCACGAATGGAATTGTCGACAATGGCCTCTCTAGATAAGAACAATAACTTGAACTTGGGAAATGGATTGGTTGGTTGGTCTAGCGCTTTATACGACTTTGATTTGCCACACATTTTGCGGGTTCGCAGGGGGCAAACGGGCCCGGGCCCACTAGCTCAGCGAGTTGCCGCCTAGACCTTGGCCAATGGGTAGCTTGACTCGTGCCACCCAGAACCCATAGATCGAGGCAACTTAGGTTTTCGGTCAAATCGGTTGAGTTGAACTTGGCAAGTAAAGCTTTTGGGTTTTTCGAGCTTGTCCTATTTTGTTTATGTTCTTATTTTAGTTACGACATTTTTCATGTTTTTTCATTTTTATTTAATTTTCCTTTGTATATTTTTTGTCTTGAAAAACCGAAAAGCTCATGGTCGGACTCAGCTCATATGGGCAGGTCCATGGGTAGGCATCCATTGTCAATCCTAACAGTTTGTGTCAAGATCTGCACAAATCTTCTTTCTATTTCAAACTTTTGGAATCTAGTGTATTTTCGACTAAAAAGTGAAAGTAATCTTTGTTAAAAAGCCTAGTCAAAAAATATATTTGGTTAAATAACCTCCTCTCAATGTTTTTGGGTAAAATGGTTTTTAAATATAAAATACAATAAATAAATAATGTCAAATGTCATAAATATCCTCATCATTGAAAAAAGACATTAACACCCTTATCAATTCTATTAAATTCTTCAATTCAATTTTAGGGCCTCAAATCACAATCAATCATTTTCTCCTCTTCAGCCTCCGGATTTCTACTTTAAAACCATGTTCTTCATTATATTTTTCACCTATTTTGGATATATTTTGGACATTTGAACAATAGTTTGATTACCATATTATTTATATTGAAACCTCAACTACATTTGAAGAAAGGAAAAAAATGTAATTTTAGAAATCTCATATACATTGCACTTTTTTTATTGAATATTCTATGTAATGATATTTTAAAATTTATTGGTTTTCATTTTTACTGTATTTCTGTGTTTTAGTAATTATTGGATGATAACGGCACTCCAACCTTTATTTACAGTGCAAAACGATATATTGTACAAGGGCAATACAAACTTGATATGTTGTGTATGAGAACAGTGTATCTGTTATTGATAATACAACGTGGTTACTTTGATATTTAAATGTGGTAATTATTTTCATATTAATTTGACATATATATAAGGAATGAGCATGTCTATCAAGTTTTGTAAATGTCATGTCCGTCTTATAGTTTACATGAATTCAACTTATTGTGGAGCACGGATGAGGCATAGCCGCTTATAATATTGTTTACAAATAAAACAAACAATGGCTGTTTTCTTCATAGTAAAACACTTGTGTCATTCTGTTGATTTCTCCTATATTTTAATTTATTTTTCATGCAATGATCTCAAATATTAGACCCCCTAACATACGTAAGAAAGGAAGATTGAATATATGATATAGAGTTGACGAAAGCACAAGTCATTCTACCGATTATTAGAATATAAGTAATGAGTATATTTCTCAAGTTTTGTAAATATTATGTCCATTTTATAACTTAAATGAGTAAAACTTATTGTTTATTGGGTTATGAAAGAGGCATGGCTACTTACAATCGTATTTACAAATAGAATCATACAAGTGTCGTTTTCTTTATAGTAATGATACTCGTGTCATTCTGTTGATTTCTTTATATTTTCATTATTTTGATTTATTTTCAAAACAACGACCTCAAGCATTGGATAAAGAATGTGACAAATAACATATCAAATAAGAGATAGTAACCCTGGGAAACCTTATGCGAAGTTTAGTGATCTTGTGAAAACTTTTTACGAAGTTTAATGATGAATGAGGTGATTTTTAAAGTTCAATGACTTTATGGAAACCTTTTGTAAAGTTCAATGTTGACTTATGTGATTTTTAAAGTTCAGTGACCCCTTGAAAACTTTTTTGCAAAGTTCACTAGCCATTTCAGTTATTATCTCTTCAAATAACAAATTATAAGTTATTGAGTTGATGAAAGCACCAATTATCCGACTAATTCATGTCGATTAAATAGTGAGCATCTCTCAATTTTTGTGCATGTTATGTACATCTTACAACATAAATAAGTTCATTTTATTGTTTCTCAGGGGGGGAGAATAAGACGTGACTGCTTATAATCGTATTTACATGCAGGACAGCACAAGCACCGTTTTTCGTCTCAGTAATAGATCAGATGTCAACGAGTTGAGTCGAAATTCAAGCCTCGGGCTCTGCTTAGGTAAGATGATCAAGCTTTTTTCGAGCCTGAGCCGAGCCGGGCTTTAAATTAGGCTCGACCCCCGTTTTCAACTCGGGCAACTTTTTGAGCCGAGCAGGCTCGATTTTGATGATTTTTATATATATAAAGAAGGCAGCCTCTACTGCCTTTTTTTTAAGACAGCAACTTGCTGCCTCTTTTAGGCAGGAGCGCCCTTTTAAGGCAGCGTGAGCTTAGGCTAGCTTGGGCTTTGCCCGGCACCCAGCCCGAGCATAGAGCTAGGCGGGCTCGTAATTTTTTCGAGCCGAGCCGACGAGCCTGATTGACCCTAGTAATAGCACTTGTACCTTTCTATTATTTTCACTTATATTGTGATTCTTTTTAACGCAACAACCTCAAGAAGTGAAATATAGCAAAGAACGATTGAAATGATATAGATTATAATGGATGCTTATAAGTCAATAATGACACTTGTGCCGTTATCGTAGACATTTTCATCTTAGTAGTGGCACTTGTGCTATTCTCATATAAGCTTAAAATCCTATAATGCCAGTTATGTCATTCTCATGGACATTTATAAGTACAGTAACGATACTTGTACCATTCTCATGAAAATTTTATAAGTCATTTCTTGGAATGCTCTCAAAACTTTTGAAATCAACATGTAAGATGTGCAATAGCTTCATGCAAAAAAGGAGAAGCCAATCTTGAAATCATCACATAGCAGCAAAGCAAAAAGCCAACACACTGCTTGAAAATTTGATACTAAAATGCCTACTGATGGCAATAAACTGGTATAATGGTCAATCAATATCCGTCTACATTCAAAAATATTGTCAAAAAGTGAAATAGTATGTGAATTATAATATTGAGCCATTTGGGGACAATTGAAGGACACCCTACGCTTCTAGATAGGAAGCACGTCATCTATATAAAGTTTAAAACGAGGTTAAACATAATTCAAAAGAAAATGAATAAATTTTTGACAACTAAATTTTTACAATGATGGTCGATTTATATAGTTCTAGAGCAATAAATAATAATAGGTAGAGAACTAGCTTACATATAATTCAAATTCCAATTGAAACATTTCCAATGTATGACAATCAAGACAAAATCATAAACATATCCAAAAAAAATCAAAATTCAGAAATAAAATTGCTCACTTAGTACAGACCAATTTCTTTCTTTTCTTCAACATTGACCTCATTCTCAATTCAAACCCAGTCAATCATATTTAAAGAAATAGAGAGGAGATCGATAAAAATGAAACGGCATGCCTAAAAGTTCCACAGATGATTAAAGCACATATCAATACAAGAAGGTCTAGTAAGCAAGAAGGTCTAGTAAGCTACTGTCCATCTTCCCTCATCAAAATACAGCCGTCACCTCTCAACCGGATAGCCTTGATTTGTAATTAAGTTTTTGCTATATTATAATGTAGTTTTCACCTTTAGAGAAGATAAGTGCCTTGGATTGGGGATAGTGACTCGGGAGCGGAGTTGTGATAATGTCGATTGTTATGCCAATAACTGAACCCATATCAGGCGAGGTATGGAACGCTCATACGAAGTGGTTCCACTTCGGAAAGTTCACCACCACATCCGACGAGGTGTGGAACGCTCATACGAAAAGGTTCCGAAGTGGTTCCCCTAAGTGGTTCCAATTGAGATGATCTGCTATCACACTACGAGGCATAGGTAATTCTGTAAGACTAATCGAAGCGCCCTATCCCCCTGAATCCGAGGCAAAATGATCCCCGTGGACCTCGGCCTGAAGATTCACTGCCAATTTCAGAATGAGATCTTTGTCAAGATCTTTTCTGCATGTAAGGTTTAAAGTGATTTGACGTCTCCATGAGACTAGTTGATGTGACATATCAACTTTACGTCAACTCAACTCGGGAGAAGTAACTACCCGCCCACTCTACAGACGGGGCTGATTGACGCCTATGGGCAGACGCCTCATACCGTTCAGATGTATACACGTGTCTAACATCCAACGGCTCTCCTCACCCATAAATACCCAAGGCTTGACAAGAGACAAAGGTAATGAAACTCTTCCTATTAGCACTCCAGAGCAAGCAAATATATATTCTCCTCCCCACTATTTTGTACAGCCTTGGTACTATTCCGATCACCTGAGCCTAACTTGACTGTTCGAGTGTATACGGCCGCCGTCACCCCCGCTGGTCTCGACCGTATGCATATGACCGTGCGTTGATTGTGCGCAGGAAGGAATACGTGGAGTAGCTATCGGTTGACCACATGGTCCAATTTCCGAGGTCAACATCGATAATCCTTGTACAGAGCAAGCAAATATATATTCTCCTCCCCACTATTTTGTACAGCCTTGGTACTATTCCGATCACCTGAGCCTAACTTGACTGTTCGAGTGTATACGGCCGCCGTCACCCCCGCTGGTCTCGACCGTATGCATATGACCGTGCGTTGATTGTGCGCAGGAAGGAATACGTGGAGTAGCTATCGGTTGACCACATGGTCCAATTTCCGAGGTCAACATCGATAATCCTTGTACAGCTTGTAAAGCGGTGGCAGTGATGGGTTTGTTGAAGCCATTTACAATTGATTTCAATACTCCATTTTCTTGGTTTCTCTCAATACAAACGTCAAAGCCAATAATTTTGTCATTGAAGAAAATGTTGATGCAAAAATTATGAATCTTTAGTGTTTTTAGTGGGTTGAAGATGATGAAAAGGGGAGAAGACTTTAATTTTAGAAATGGAGAATACTATTTTACAATGAAATTGAAGGAGAAATGATGGGATGAAATGAGGGAAATTGGGAGTTATTGAGTTTTGTCATTTAAAATATTTTGATTTTTCTTTTTAATACTCTTGGCCAAAGGCCATTTCACCAATATCATTGTCCAACAACCCAACTAAATGGCCAAATTCCCTAAGTGAAAATTGGTATCATTCTTAATTTATTTAACTAAACTCTAGTGATTCTTCCAATATCTGCAAATCGGAAACACCATGAGCAAACGGGCGCCTATCTTTAGGCTTTTCTAGGAAGAAAAATGTAACAAGGGGTCAAAAAGTCCGTAGTGCTTAGATGAAATGACAAAAGATCGATTTACCCATCTCTTGAGGAAAAAAAAATCTGTAGTATTTGAGCCCCTATTTGATGGAATCTATTTCTAAGTTCTTATCTCTATATACTCATTTTCAACAATACATTCGTGCAAAAAGATATTCTGCACGTAAATCCAAAATTTTTTCTCTATTTTTTAAACCATACATTTTCAAAAAGTTCAATTTTCAGAACTTTGTTTTCGCTGAATAATGATCATCAAAGAGGGACTAAAATTTGTAAAGCATATATTAGAGAAGGAATATGCACCCTCCAATCCATTTCTTTTCAACCCTCTACCTCCCATCCCATAACTAACTTTTGAGCTGACAATTTTAGCCGTTCATTCAACCACCACCTTTTGCGTTCTGAATACATTATATGTGCTTCACCCCCCTCTTCCCCTTTTGCTTCGTTTTTTTCTAATTTTCATATCATGGAAATGCCTGGGAATGCCTTGACTCTATACATCATTGGATGTCTTCTTCTATCTGGGGTTTCCGGAAATTTTAATTATCAAGATGCACTAACGAAGTCAATTATTTTCTTAGAGGCACAGAGGTCCGGAAAGCTTCCTCCGAACCACAGACCTTCGTGGCGAGGAGATTCTGCTCTTCAAGATGGAAAACTAGAAAATGTACATCTCCCTCTCTCTCTCTCTCTAACCGCTTGAACTTTTATTTGGGTTGGTTCGAAATGAGATTAGACAGAAGTATTGAGGTCAATTATTTATAAAAATTGAAAATTGTAACAAATTTCCACCGCATGTTGACTAAATTCTCATGTGAATGATGGAAATATTGTAGGTGGATCTTGTCGGAGGATACTATGATGCAGGGGACAACGTTAAGTATGGTCTTCCAATGGCTTTTACTGTTACCACCTTGTCATGGGCTGCCATTTTTTACGGATCAGAGCTTCGGGAAGCTGGAGAAATAGAGAATGTTCACGCTGCAATCCGTTGGGGCACTGATTATTTTCTGAAAGCAAGTTCTAAACGTAATCGCTTGTATGTACAGGTGAGAAACAACCCAAACCCCTCGTCCTATCTACAATTGTTGGACCGTGTGGAGCCAAATCTAATTACGGAATTGAAAAATGGCCATTAAGGTAGGAGATCCGGAAAAAGATCACGAATGTTGGCATAGGCCAGAAAACATGAAAACGCCTCGAACAGTGCTGAAAATTGACCAAAATACTCCTGGAACGGAGATTGCAGCGGAAACTTCCGCTGCAATGGCTGCTGCTTCTATTGTCTTTAGAGGCGTTGATCGTGCCTATTCTCGTCGCCTCCTTAACAGAGCCAAATCAGTACGTTTTCCAACAATCTCATCAACTTCTAAGTATTAGATTAATTTCCCAACGTCATTTTATTTCTGCTGGCAGCTTTTTGAATTTGCAAAAACGTACCAAGGAACCTATGATGGAGAATGTCCCTTTTATTGCTCTTATTCGGGATATCATGTAAGCTCTCTCTCTCTCGTGATGAATAATTTCCGCCTACTATTTAACCATAATTATGAAGCCTTAATTCTACATAGAAGATCGAAAAAACAAAAAAAAAAAAGAACCCCGATAAATTCCTCAGCCTTTCGGTGTCTATTGCGCAATTGAAGCTGTGAATTACTAAATAATGACAGGATGAATTGTTGTGGGCTGCAACATGGCTATACAAAGCAACCAGAAGATCAATATATATGGATTATATACAAGATGAGGCTGTAAGTGCATCCGTTTCTGAGTTTAGTTGGGACCTTAAAGATGCCGGATCACAGATCCTCCTATCCGAGGTAAACAAAAATTTTAATCTTATCATCTTCGTCGCATATAAACAACATATTGGCTCTTATCTCCAAAAATGCAGTTATATTGGGAAGGAAATAAGGATTTGCAGAAATTTAAGCAACAGGCTGACAGTTTTATATGTTCAATACTTCCCGATAGCCCGGATCACCAGGTTTTCATAACTCCAGGTATCAAAACGAGACTCAAACTACCATACTTATCAAGTGTTTATTATGCTAAGATTGGCTAATTTGCGAACAGGAGGTTTGGTTCACCTAAGAGATGGTGCCAACATGCAATATGTGACAGGCACTGCTTTCCTATTCAGTGTATATAGTGATATTGTAGCCAAACACAAACAAGAAGTAATTTGCGGCAACGACAACTTCAACTCTGCCCATCTCACGGCCTTCGCCAAGCAACAGGTGAAATCACTATTTGCTCTACTGATTCAAGTAGTTTCCTTTCAGACCTAAATGTCTCTACTTTAATCAGAAAAAAGAGCAAACCATGCACATATTTATGGTGATCCACCATGAACGTAAGAGTAATGTAGACTTGTCAATGTAGGTGTTCACTATATACAATAAAAGGTCACCTTGTAAATCCTTTATATAGTCTCGGTGAAGCCGGAGCGTGTAATTTGTTAACGAATAAGAAAAGAAAAGGGTGCAAAAAAGAGAAGAATCGAGGGCTAAAAAAGATATCAGTTTTTTCATATAATCAATGGTTTAATATTACAACGAATAAGCCCTCTTATTTATGGAGGAAAAAAGTCAAAGAATATAAAATCAAATTAATTTCTACTAAATTAGAATATTATCGAAATATTATAATTAATTTAATGTAATTTGAATAAATATATTTTAAATTAAACCCTACGTTAAAATTTTAACTAAATCCATCACCTGTCATGCCAGGAATGCTCAATATACTCCTAAATTTATTATTATTATTATTATTATTTTTAGGAATGCTCAATATACTCCTAAAAAATTCTCCCTTGAACACCCCCAAAGCAATGAGGTCTACCACCCCCTACGACCTTCTTTACCCTTCGGTACATAAATGTAAACGATGATTAATTAGGCTCCACAAATGTGTGCACTTTTAAGTTTTGCCAAGAAAGAAATAATCTTGTTGATACGTAAAAATTATGTTAAAGTTTACTAATGAATTGAATGTAAAATTGCAGATGGATTATGTGCTTGGCAAGAATCCTTTAGGTAGATCGTACATGGTTGGATTTGGGAACAAACCACCCACTCAAGCTCACCATAGAGGTGCTTCTGTGCCAAGAACCACTGCAACTGAATTTGTTAGCTGTCCTATGAGCTTTGTGTACTGGTACAACAAAAATGAACCTAACCCGAATGAGCTAACGGGTGCCATAGTCGGTGGCCCCGACAAGCAGGATAATTTCGTCGATCAACGTTCAAATTCGGCCATGACTGAACCCACAACATACACTAATTCATTGGCAATAGGCATTCTTGCAAAGCTTGCCAAACATCATACTCAATCATGATACTGAAAAGATTGTTGGATTTAGCAGATGGCGCTGCTACAATTGGCGCCAAACTTGCTTTGAGGAAAAACATATTAGCAGCTTATGTCACTAGAAGGTTACAATTCTGAAGATGCACTACTCACTGGTGCCCGTTACATATATAAAGATACTTATACTTTATATATAGAGAAAATAATTCTTAAAAACTTACTTTTTTCTGTTTGGAGTGTTACAATTGTATATAGCTAGTAGGAATTATTGGGTTGTGTTCCAAATAACATCTGCTGTGCGAAAATAATAATTTGTAATAAATAAATAGTGATTTTATTTATTTATTGTATTAATTTATTATTGAGCATGAGAATTAAAGTGCATATGATCATCACTTGTGATCAGTGTTTTAAATGGCGACGTCAAGGCCTAGGCGTGATGCTCGGCCAAAACGTCAAGCCAAGTGGCTTGGCGCCTTATTTGGCTGTCAACAACAATTGTTAACCGCTAAGGCGCGACTAGGCGCAATTATGCGCACTTATCATCCTTTTTATTTATTTTATTTTTTTAAATTTTGTGTTGTGAAAAATTATCAATGGCTAATTTCTTCATTTTGTCCTAATTTAAAACAACCACTTGTATCGGAAGACACAGATGATGAATTAGTTGGTCAAATATGCTGGTTAGTTGAGAGCTTGAGAATGAGCAAAATTGAGAACATGAATTCGTGTCAAGAATCATCATCCTAAAAAATGGGTAGAGTGACTATTTAAGTTTTTTTGTTGAACGATTAAAATATGAACTCAATGTTTAGTGATGGCTAAATTTCAATATCTGTGATTAATTCATATGATCGTTGAAAAAAATAAAACTTAAGTTAATATGAATAATTAGAGGGACTAAATGATTATTTATGCTTGTACCTAATTATCGAATCTTGATGGTAATAAAATACATATATGACATGTCAAAGGAAAATATTAAAGATTTATTGGATTTTGTGATCTTATATATACCAAGAGTGCAATCTTCTACTTTTAGTGAAAAATTAAAGAATAATAATTACGTTAGGTGGTCTAGGGCCGACTAACATTATCTAATTATTGGAGAATAGATAGTATATTCCGATTAGGATCCTGCTGTGACTTTATAAAAGTATTGAAACTTAATTGCAATTATTATGAATATCTAGAGCTAAGTTATAATTACAATAATATTTTAAACTTAATTGTAATTGCTCTAAATATAAATTTAATTGTAATTATAATTGAAGTTCTAGACTACGCATGTAATTAAATATAAATTAATTGGATTTGGGCTTTAATTACAATTGCTATTTAGATTTTAATTAAGACTCCTATTTGAATGTGAATTTTTTATTGTATATGGATTGATACTTTTTTATCTCTGTAAATAGAGATTAGACGATATCTAGAGATCCTACAGAACATAATAAAACATAATACAATAATTTCATAGTATTCAAATTTGTAGAGAGAAAAAATAATAATTTTTCTTCATTCAGATGTCCAATTCAAAAATTTATTTCTTCATTTAATTAAAAGAATGTGTCCAAACACGATATAGTATTGACTGTGAAAATACCAAAGAACACTTAGACGTTTGTAGCTATCAAGTTTTAAGAATTAAAAGCTGGGAGCTAACGAGTTAAAAAACTGGAAATTCATGATTCAAATTCAATTTAAGAATTAATTATTTGAATTTAGGTAAATATTCAAAAATTTTATTTTTGATATAACATACACGTGAACATGTAGACGATCTTATTTCTTGTATTAAAGAAATTCTTTAATTTTTAGGTAATTCTACTTTCGAATTTCAACAACTGGTATCAAAGTAATTTATACTATTCATATGCTTATTATTTCGGAATCTTGATTACATATTCTAGTTGAATGATGTCTAGAAATATTTTATTACCTGGTGATTGAATTATTGAAATATTTTAAACTGTGATTCAATTATTTATGGGCAGATCTTGATTTTAATTTATAATATCGAAGTTGTAACAAGATATGGATTACGATTGCATCATCTTAATTAAATTTTCTTTTCAATTAGATTTAAAATTGTAAGGCTACAGAACATAGAATTCATGTAATTATTTAAATTTTTGTAAACATTGAACTGTAAATTAATTGAAGATTGAAGATCGAGACAGCAAAGCATTCATGAATTTACCAAAAAATTAATTTCGACAACTGCTACTGCAATACACAACAAATTGCCCGACTTTGAGCTGTATCTATTTTTGTATGGATTGTGTCAAATCTGGATAAGTGAAGTTCAGAATTAATTATTTTTGTTGGGATGCTACTGTTGGATTCTTGGATTTTTTTTTTTGAGCTGAAAATTTAGATTAAATATTGGAATTGGGTCCAATTAGTTTTTAATTTAATTCTTGAGTCGTTTTTGGGTTACAAATAATTGTTAATTTTATTGTTTTATAAATGCTTTAAATTATTGTTTGAAAAATAATTGTTCTTGATATAATGACATATAAATTTATTTATGACATCACTTGTGATAATATGAATATGATGCATAATATTGAACATCAATTTTTTCTTAATTATTTTAATTTAGATTAATTTTTAATAGAAAAGTCAAAATAATTGAACTATATATTAATTTGATTGACATGAACAGTTCGTAATTATTTAAAATTAAAATTCATTACTTTAAAAATATTGAGTGGGGGGAATGTGTTTATTTAAATAAAAAATCATGATCTTCTTTGATCAATCCATAAGCAAACATGTTTGCTTTGTATCACTAATACAACAGACTTCCTATATGAGGGTCATGTAATTCGAGTTGCTTGATTATATTTCTTTATGATAAGATAATCTAGATAGAATATATAATATAATTTGTGACCATCCTACAGATGGCGAAATTATTTTCAAGCATCTAGAGATTGAGACAAAGGTTATACACTCAAATCGAGATCATTTATGAATCTCCTATAGAGACTCTTGTTTATGATTTTGGTGATCAAATAGAACGATACTAGACTTACGTAAACATTTATTATTAGATATAATTTGTCTAGTGGGAAGCTTCCAACTTAATTAGTTGACACAGTGATCTTTCCAATGGAGAGGCATGTTGGATCACAAGGATCAAGTAGTCGTCCCATTATTGTAGTTAGATGAACCTATATAGGCATTCGTACATCGTATACTAAATTATTATCCACTACTCAAATTTAAAATGCAATGGATGATTATTTTTATGCGAAATATTACTTGGCCCATTTTTCTATTATTCTAAAACAAAATAAACTAATCAAAAAATATATATGTGGATTGAAAACGTAATTTGATGTTTGTACTCATGTGAAAAACTTAATTTTGCACTTGAAGGATGTTCTGATGGACCTATTGAGATCATTTGACAAGTTTAAAAAGGATTGCATATGCTAATTAGGTGATTGCAAACAAAATAGCTCACTGTTACATTTTAACTTCAATGTCAAAATGTCAAAGCAAAGCTTGAATGAAAGTCATAGTACCTTTTATGACATACTACACACCTGTCAGGGCATGTTTGATCATCTGAGTAGGAATGCATTTTTGAAACAATTCGTATCTTATAGAATATCCGCATGAAATCCAGAGTGCCTATGAAGTTTCATTGTTTAACTGTGATTGCACACTTCAAATGTGGCTAAAGTCTGGGTGCAACCATTTATCACGAAGATTCAATTTTGCATGGTATTGAATTATTTATCTGAAATGTTTTCACAGTTTATTATGAATTATCACTTACATAGTATAAAGATAGCATTAATTGAGCTAAGGATAGTCATACTGTGGAAAGTGATCTTAAGGGTACAATGATGACGCTTGTGGATCATTTGGCGGCTCATCTGGTTTCAAGCCGAAAAGCATATTTATAACAAAAAGGAAGAAAGCTAACAACAAGCATGGAAGGAGCTAAAGGCCCAAAGCATATGGAAAGTTGAGAGGAAAGTGTTCCAACAGTGGTCCAAATGATATTGAGGAAAGACTGCCCAAAAGTATTAGCTAAAAATGAGGTGCGGGTGAGTTTTTCGTTATTGAATATTGTTTAGTAGTTGATACTACAATTTTTTGTGTTATAGATTTTGCACCACTAACATGCTTGCATGTCAATGCGGTGCTTTAAAAAATAAAAGACTCAATGAATGTTAGTTTAAAATCAAGAGCAATAGTTTTGACAAGAGCGTAGGAGTTTTTTTCCAGTAATATCTGATCTATAGACACTGTTATTATGTCCTGCGAATGAAATAGAATTTGATTTCTATTTAGGGTTTCATAGAACAAGGTTATCCTATAAAATCGACATCTGATGCGCTGTATTTTATTGAATAAAGTTTATGTTTGTGCTAGACATTTTGATTAATAATTTTTATATTTTAAACTATTCAACATATGAAATAAAATTTATTTCTAAAAACCACAAATAAAAGTTGTACCATACTAGTGACACATATTTATGGTACCTTGAACAAATCAACCTTAAAAAATTATAAAGACCAACTGTAGATGGCCTTCTCAACTTAATTAAGATCAAACAATTATCAAAAAGGACAGAGTCAAAGAGACTAAGAGATCCTTTGTAACAAAAAGGACAGAGTCAAAGAAGTATTGAAACTAATTCATTCTGATACGTGTGGCACTGTGAATATACCTGGAGACAAAACTATGAGTGATTACTTTAGATTTAATAACATTTTGCCTAAATGATTTGAAAGTCATGTTTTTGAGACATGAAAAGAGTGCCAAGCTAAGGTCGAGAAACGATTGGGGAAGAGTATTAATATACTTTGATCTGATTGAGGTGAGTGAATTACCCAAATGGTCACTGAAATTTGTAAAAGATTTTAACGGGATCACTGAACTTTAAAAATCATCAAATTCTTCACCGAACTTTGCAAAAGGTTTTTATGAAGTCACTAAACTTTAAAAATCACCTAATATATCATTAAATTTTGCAAAAAAAATTCTCAGAGGTCCCAGGGATCAATAAATTATTGACCTGTGGGAAACTTTTTGTAAAGTTCAGTGACTCCGTGGAAACCTTTTGTAAAGTTCAGTGTGAATGGGGTGATTTTTAAAGTTTAATGATCTCGTGAAAACTGTTTGCAAAGTTCAATGATGAATTTGGTGATTTTAAAAGTTCAATGACCTGGTGAAAACTTTTTGTAAAGTTCAATGACCATTTGGATAATGCACTCGATTGAGGTAGTAAATATCTTTCAAAAGAATTCAAGGACTACTTGATCAAAAATGATATTGTTTCTTAAATACGCTAGGCACATCTCAACAGAATGGCACATCAAAAAGAAAAACATGACATTGTCAGATATGGTCACATCAATGATAACTTTCACAACTCTACCTATCTCATTTCAGACATACACCGAAGACAACTGCATAAACTTAGTTCCTTCCAAATATGCTCTCAACTCCTCTAAAATTGTAGTATGGATTTAAGTCCAGCTTGTATCATATTCAAAATTTGGAGATTCAACTCATGTGATGAAAGGAAAGACAGAAAAGATGAAGCCTAATTCAGAGATATGGCCATTTGTGAGTTACCTAAAAATACCAAGGAATATTATTTTTATAATCCTCTAGATAAGAAGATCTTTGTTAGTACAAATGTAACCTTGTGGGAGGATAATTATATTAATGAATGATAGTCCAAGAGTAAGGTTGTATTGGAAAGAATGAGTGAGAGCAATTTCACCCCCATCAATTTCTAGAACACAACCTAGGGACATACATCTCATGTCATCAAGTATACCTGGACAACATGATTTGAGTCAAAGAGATAAGCTATCATTTAATCCTATTGATCAATAGAACATTGATAGTAACGGGGGGATAATGGCATCACCTGATGGTGATGCCAACATTGATGATAATATTACGATTTCAAATGATACCGTAGTCCAAGATCAATCGCCCCTTAGATAAAGTCAGATTGTCATCAATTAACCTTCTAGGCACTTCTTGATTCGAAAGTAAAAAATGACGATCTCCTTAATACAAGTTGATGGTCTGACTTCATATAATAAGACTAAAGATTATATAGATGCACCGATCTACTTATGGACTGTAGTAGACATTGAGATCTTGGAATGGAAGTTTCGACGAAGTAATTAAGACATATGGTTTTGATTAGAACTTTAACAAATCTTGTTTGTTAGAAGATGCACAACAAAATTGTAATTTTTTCGATGCCTTATGTGGATGATATTTTACTTATTGAAGATAACGTGGGAGCATTTTCATCTATGAAAATGTGATTGGCCCAAAGGCTTTATATATTATCAAAATGCTTGTCAAATTTGCATATAAGATTCCAAGAAAGTTAATCTGCCCTTTAGAAATAGATTCCAACTATTTAAGAATCAGTCCCTTAATATTCCTAAAGAGATGGAGCGCATGAGTAGGATACCTAGTATATCGGCAGTTGGTAGTCTCATGCATGCTATGTTGTGATATAGACCTGACATTTGTTATACTATTCATATGATAAGTTGATATCTATCTAACCTTAGGATCAAAATATTGAATTGCAGTAAGCATATCCTTTAGTAGCTCCAAAGAACAAAGAGTTATATGCCCTAGCCAGATCTTGTTTCGATAGGTTAAAAGGATTCGGACTTCCAGAGTGCTGAAGACTATCACAAGTCTACGTAAGTATTGTTGTTTACACATAATGGTGGGGCCATTATTTGGAGAAGTATCAAGCAATCATGCATTGCAGATTTTAACATTGAATCCGAGTATTTGGCAACTTGTCAAGCTACTAAATTTGTTGTATGACTTAGAAAATCCAAATGTACATTGGGTGCATGTATTTGCACTGCCCTTAAGTGTGTATTAGGATAATAGTGGGACTTTGAGAAATGCTAAAGAACCAAAAGTCATCAGAGGGGTAAACATATCGAATGAAAATATCATTTCTTAAGAGAGATTTTTGGTCGATGATAAGATACACTTATCTAGGCTGTTAAATGAGATTAATTATAATAAATTTTGATGATTTATGACTTAATTAAATTTTAATTTTGTTTGTCAGGTAAAAATCGAGGCGAAATGAGGAATTGGAAGAAATGAATGAAAAGTGGACAAAAACAAAAGAAATTTAAAGTTCAGGGACCGAATATAACATCCAATAGTTGATTTGGACCATTATAATGATAATTGAAGATCACATATGATCCATTGGATACAATTGGAGGTCAAATGAGAAAAATATAGTTGAAATATTTTCACAAATCAATTTTCAGTCGAAAAAGTTATACTCCAATTTTTCAGCCTCAAATTAAAACCCATTTTTTGGGTAGCGAACGTTCGAATTGAAAAAGAATTGTATCCTTTTAAATTATATTTCCGATACTCTTTGAATTACCTCAATCAGATATCGAGAGAGAAAGATATGAACAAAATAATGAAAACTGTTCAAGGACGAAGCAATCAAAACCCGCGAAAGCAAGTCAATTCAAGCGCACACACAAGACACAAATTTCTTGACCTGAAAGCAATTTAGCATGCTTGTACACGTGTCTGAGCCAATTTCGCTGATGAGCTAATTTCATTTTTTTATTTAAACTCTTATTGATAACAACCTAAGGACGATTTCTTGATCTAAATTCAACCCTTATAAATCTAGAACTTGGGAGAAACATGAAAAACACTCTCTTGCCTCTTCATACAAAATAATATCATAAAACTTATCAAGAACAAGAGGTCAATTCACCCCTTTTTCCGAGAAGATTAAACCCTAGAAAGGAATTAAGCCAATTACATCAAAAAATAGAAGATTTCAATCTTAGACTTGAAGATTAACATTTTTTGCTTTCTTTTATAAACCTTGCTGATGATTTTTCATTATTCTTTTTTGTAATTTATTTAAAGTGATGCTAGGCAAAATCCCTTTTTTTTGTTGAATGAAGATGAATCCTATTACTTTATCTATTTTAATTCAAGACTAGTAATTTAGTTTTTTTCATGCGGTTTTGGATTAATTTGGCATTCCCATTGTATTTTTAATTGCTTGGTCACAAATTGGAAATAAGTTGCTTGTTGCAGTGTTGTGAGACTCACAATAAGTTTAAAACGAGATAAAATCAACCAAATGTGCAAATAATGTTTGGAATAACATTTATCATGTGTGCAGTTAAATTGATAATCTGAATTTTAATGCATTTCATTCTTTCAAATTTGGGCTAGGAATGAATTCGGGTAGTGGTTAGAATTGAGTTAATTTATCGTAGGGAAAAAGTTAAATACATTAACTTTGTCGCCTGTCAAGAACTCGTGAATATGATTAAACTATAAAATTGAGGATTGAAATAGATAACAATAGGGAGAGTCGAATTCTAATACATTTATCCATAAATTGATACAAAAATAATTTAGCATAAATCACATTATTCTCTCTTTTGTTTACATAATTTGGATTCCATAGATAACTAGTAAGCTTGAATTGAAATTTATTCCATGTGGGATGATACTCTTAATTACTAAAACTACCACTTGTCAACGAACTTGTACGTTTATGGAATTTTAGTAGAGAATATGTGGTTTTCAGTAAGCTTACTAATTGGATAAACTTGTAGACTCGTTTACTAAGAGCTTGTCAGCTAAGGTTTTCGAGAGATATACAAGACATAACATATATACTCTAGAAGAAGTTAGAGATTTGTTGGATTGTGTGCCCATATAATATATTTGGCTATAAGACAATAATTTTTTATAAACAAATTGTGATTTTATTTATTTATTACATTCATTTTAATATTAAGGATGCAAATTAAAGTGTCTATGATTACTTGTGATAATATAAGTCGGGTACTTGCGTTGAGATAGTATGAGACAACTTATATTTTGATCATAAATAATTTGTTCATGGTTAATGTATAAGGGTTGGCAACTTGTATTGAAAGGTTGTAGTATTAACTGGTTAATTATTTGAGTTTGTGATTTGTCCATATCACATAAATAGTTGATACTAGTATACTTGGTGGGTAACCATATTGAATTTAATTCTATAGCATGATCGTGAGGAGAATTAAGTTTCACTTGGTCACCTTGTATTTCAGTTAAATCCCTTGACATGGTTATGTATATCTTTTTATTACTTTAATAGTTCTTTGATTCATCAATGGATGAGATCGATTTAATTGATCAAATATCTTGGTGAGTTGGGAGATTGAGAATGAGCAAAGTAGAGAATATGAATTTGTGTTGAGAATCGTCGCTCTAAAAAGCGAATAAAGTGAGTGCTTTAACATATTATGTTGAAAAGTTAAAATCTGAGCTTAATGTTAAGTGATATATAAACTTTGATATCTGTGGTACTAAATTTAATGAAAATAATTAGAAGGGCAAACGATTATTTATGCTCTTATCCAATTATCGAATCTCAGACGAGAATAAATTACATATACGTAGGTCTGAGGAAAATACTACTTATTTATTTGTTTCTATGACCTTATTTGAAGTGCAGTTTTTTTTACTTTTAATGGAAAAAGTAAAGATTAAATTAGATTGAGTGGTCTAGAGTTGACTAGATATGATCTAATTATTGGAGTTTGGATAATATATATTCGGCCAGGTTCCCATGGTCTCTTTACAAAATATTAAAACTTAATTGCAATCCTTATAAAAGTTTTGGGTTTAATTGTATTATCATAATATTTTGTACTTAATTGTAATTACTATGAAATTGTAAACTTAAATGTAATTGTAATTGAAGTTCTAGATTACATATGTAATTAAATATAAATTAATTAGATTGAAACTTTGATTGAAATTCATATTTAGATTTTAATTAAGATTTTAATTGAGAATTAGTTTCTTGATTTAATTAAAAGAATTTAAACACCACCGGTGTAGCATTGATGTTAGAGAATACCATACAAGACTTGGTGGTTTGGGGCAATCAAGTTCTTAGAATTAAAAGTTGGAACCCAGGATCCAAAATTAAAAAGTTCGTGATTCAAATAAAGTTCAAGAATTAATCATTGAATTTAGGTAAAAATTCAAGTATTTTATTCTTGACGTAAGATATACGTGAACTTCTAGACGATTTTGTTTCTTGAAATAAAGAATTCTTTTAATTTTCAAATGATTCTACTTCCGCATTCCTGGGAATTTACCTATTCCTAATGCTGTTACATAAAAATATAGAAGATGGGACAAACATTATGCCCTAATATAGTCAGCAAGTATAAATAAAATGTATTCGTAGAGAAATATGCACATAATGTGAATAATAACGAGACAATATTCTGACTTCCTTGGCAGATCAAGGTGGCCTTACTATAATGATAATTCCAATGAATATAATGATACCCTACAGGAAGAGGTTGTGGCTATCTCCCGTTTTATATCCAACATGAGAATTAGTGATTGAGTTTAACAAAAAATTACTTAGAGAAAAAATGAAAGAAAGCCAAAAACATATTGTGAAAAAAAAATAAAAAAATTCCTCATATCTGGCACACCTCTGGAGCATTTATAGATGCTTGGTGCCATGTAACCACTAAGCGGTTATTATTCACTCGTCCAGTGTAACACATCCACTCATTAGGTGGTTTTCACCCACATATCTAGTGGTCGATCTATTATACCGTGGTTGTGGTCGGTTGGGGCTAAGCATCCGTTTCAACAATGAACACTAAATTAAGCAGGCAAATCCAATAGATTTCTTACCTGTCTATGATTGATTAGGGACTTATTTGCCTCCCTTTTTCAACAAGTCATGCATTGACTTTAGAGGATTCTTTGAGAGCAAAATCTTAAATGCCCAATTTCTAGTGCCATTCATTAACGCAGTTATCACGGCAAATATTTGAAGGTCCTTTATATCAAGTGTAGCCCGACTAAACCTAGCCAAATATTCCTATAAGGACTCATCTATCTTCTGGACAACTTGCAACATCCCAATGGCTGTCTTCCTTTTTCTCCTGCCACTCAAGAAATATGCCACAAAGCTCCTAAAAAGATGATCAAAAGTTATGATAGATCAAGGTGTTAGACTAGCTACCTAGTCTCTAATCTCTCTCCTTAGCGTCAGTGAAAAGGACCGACACGTCATTGTATATGGGGCTGCATACAATCTCATCAAATCAACGAAAGTTTGCAAGGGATCGAGCGAATTCATGACTTCGTCATACATTTCTCTCATCGACTGTTGGAAGCTTTTTGGTATAGGGACTTCAATGATTTTCAGTGCGAATAAGTCTTCTTCCAAGACCATCTGCTTGCGCCTATCTTTTCTCCTTAACAATGCATCCTCTATCTTTTGGACCATCATTTCTTCCATCTCAGACTCCAAGTTTATCATAGGACAGTGAATTATGACTTCATGGGACTCTTGGTATGCAATTGTTAGTTGAGTAACTGAGGGTGCAACCGTTTGCGTCACTTGAGATGGTTTCACTACATTTTGTGGTGGAATAAAGATGGACCGACCACTCCTTGAGTCCGATTTTGCAAAAGAGTCATCATGGCGACCAACTGAGTCTCCAGGATGCTAAACTGACTATGTTTTACATATTGAGGATGTGATGGTAGGTGTTGACCTTGGGCAATAGACTTCGACTCCATCTTGGAGTAGTAAAGGTCTCCTTGATCCATTAATAAAGTTGGAAGATCGTCTCACTATTATTTCATGGCCCCATCTGTGGGAAATTATTCATTGGAGTAGCAATGTTGAAAAGGCATTATTCATATGTGGGAAATTATTCATTGGAGTAGCAAAGGCTGCCTTGCCTTCGACTCCATCATGTTTCCAACCAAACATGTCACTCCTAGTTTGCCTTTTCGACATGGCTCATGTTCAAAAAATTTCCACAAATGGGGCCAATGAAATAATAACGAGACAACTTTCTTAGTAGATCAAGGCAGCCTTCGCTACTCCAATGAATAATTTCCCATAGATGAATAATGCCTTTTCAACATTGCTACTCCAATGAATAATTTCCCACAGATGGGGCCATGAAATAATAGTGAGACAACCTTCCAACTTTCTTAATGGATCAAGGCGACCTTTACTACTCCAATGAATTATTTCCCATGAATGAATAATAAATTTTCGACTTGGCTACTCTAATGAATAATTTCCCATGGATGGGGCCAATGAAATAATAACGAGACAATCTTCCGACTACTTTAGTGGATCAAGGCGGTCTTTGCTACTCCAATGAATAATTTCCCAAGGATGAATAATTCCTTTTCGACATTGCTACTCCAATGAATAATTTCCCGCGGATGGGGACAATGAAATAACAACGAGACAACCTTCCAATTTCCATAGTGGATCAAGGCGGCCTTTGCCACTCCAATAAATACAATGAGACACATGCAGGAAGAGGCTGGGCAACCTTTGACATGAGAATTCGTGATTGAGTTTGATAAAAAATAACTCACAGAAAACGAGAGAAAGCCAGAAACATATTGTGAAAAGAAAGATCCTCATACATGGCTAGAGATGACAATCGGACTCGTCGGCTCGGGCCCGAAAGAATCCAGAGCCAAGCCCCATTTTGGGTTGCCGGGCATAGAGCTCGAGCCAACCTACATGGCTCGCCAGCTCGAGCTCATGAGCCTATATTCAAAAAATAATAATAATAAACAAACAAACAAACAAAACTACAATTTAAAGGCAACAACCTGCTGCCTTCTTGAAATTTAAGGCAGCACCCTCCTGCCTTTATTTAAAATATAAATAAATAAATAAACTCGAGCCTGTCCGGCTCGATTCGATAAGGCTTGAGCTTTGATTTCTTGGCCGAGCTTTTGCTCGGCTCGATTAGGGTTCACAAAAAAGTTCAAACCATTTTACTCGAGCTGAGCCCGAGCCTCTCATTTCGGCTCGTGAGCCGGTTCGACTCTACCTAGCATGCCTTTGGAATATTTATAGATGCTTGGTGCCATGTAACCGCTAAGCGGTTATTGTCTACATGTCTAGTGGAACACGTCTACTCACTATGTGGTTTTCATCCACGTACTTAATGGTCCACCCACTGAACAATTAATGGAATTATCAATAAATGTCAGGCGGTTGGGGTCATGGTGGTTAATCTACGATACCGATAGTCGGGCTAGCACGGTGACAGTTGTGCTAGGCATTGGTAGTTAGGTTAGCATAACGGTAGTCAAGCTAGAGCAGGTAGTTGAGCTAGAATGGCAGCAATTGAGCAATTACCTTCACTTGATTGACCATTGTAGTCCACTATTCATATCACATAGTGTCATAATGGATTCTAATATTTATCAAGAATATTATTTTACAGATTAGGAATGTTATAATCTACTTCTCTCAATCATGATAACAGTTTTATTTTTATTTCTATTTCTATTTCACGGGATCAAATAAAACTCTGACCTATATACATGCTGCTGTCTAGCCTTTGTAGATGACCAAATATACTACGTGTAGAAGCATCTAATGCATTTATTGTTCTTATTACGTCGTAAGGATAGATTTAATTTCACATTGTCTTGAATTCAAGTTGAATAACTTGCTTCAATCTATTTCTCCAATTTTGGATGGAGTAATGTATTTTTGTTTCAAGAATGGCACTACACGCAGGGCCTTTACAAACACACACAAGCAAGGGTGTGGTGAGTATTTTTGGGGTAATATTTTAATAAGTGTTAGATATTTTTCAAATTTTCCTACATTTTTCTCAATCAGTTCATTAAGTTTACAGATTTCCCTACATTTTTCTCAACAATAAAGTGGGTCCTCCCACATGTGAATAATCTGTATGTTTTCTGTGAAATATGGCTATGTACATATAGCTTTAATCTTGTTTCAAGTTAGTTTTCCACAATACACTCCTCCAGCCATGGTGATAAAGATAACTCAATAGGTGCCACAGCTTTTACGAAAATGCGACTATTACTAAAAGCAACCAATCTTAAATGATCCCAATGCCCGATTCCTAAGAACAAAGAATAGAAACTTTCGAGAAGTCTCAATGCCACTTGGATAGCAAAGCAAAAGAAAGGCCGCCATTAGGAAGCCTTGGTCACAGCAGCAACGTCCGACCCAGATTGAGCAACGTCGGCCACTATTCAACATTGTGCCAACAACCAAACTGGTAGAAGACAAAAGTTTGAATTAACAAACAAATCAGACCTCAAAATTTATTTTAACAGAAGAATCCTTCCCTTGCGGGGCTGCAATTTATGGCCATTTATTGCGGTAATTGCTACGCTGCAGCAGTCCCTATCTTTTGCTGTTACTGACGCCAAACAATAAATTTCTGGTTGTTGCACGAAAAGGAAGAAAAATAAACCACAAGGGAAAATCTATGTGCTAGCATATATGGATGGCTAAGCATCATACAGGCAGTTCCAGCCTAGATTCAATGACAGTGGTCCTCGACCATACTTGATACAGTACTCAAAATGTCAATACTATTTCTTCTTGATGGCGGCAATGAGCCAGTCCATTTTTTCAGAGCATAATTAATTGGCAATACATCCGTATACAATATTTCATGTTTTGCCCTAGATTCTTTCAGCAGAGCAAGAGTTCCCTTTCTTTTTTTCTTTTTTTTTTTTCCTGCCTGAAGATAAGATCAACTGGTGTTCTGGGATATAACTTCCCCGAACTTGAGGAAAAGTTGGGCATCCGAGGTGCTCATGGATGAACAATGAACCAAGTGAGGAGTTTTGAGATTTGCATACTCATCCATGTAGCATGGACCTTTGGTGGATGGGAGGGCACCAGGTGCTGATGGGGTCAGCATTTTCGGATTGGATAGTGGCATCATGGTCCCAAGAACTCGAGCCACTTCATGCATGGTTGGCCTCTCTGATGGTTGTTTCTTAGTGCATAAAAGTGCTAGCTGAAAAACCTTCTTGACTTCTCCGAGATCTTTACATGTTTCAGAGATCTCTGGGTCTACTGTGTCCATGACTGCATTGTTCAACGCCTTGGTTAATATCTGCAATGAATAAGAAAGCATTCAAGGGATTAAAAATGAAATCCCCATAAAAAGATGAACAATATATATCACAATGGATATTCAAGTCTATTAAAAAACTTGGGATGAAAATAAAAATAACTGACCAGATGATGAAGATTGGATTCGTTATCCACAGCTTTTCTTCCAGTAAGCAACTCGAGTAGGACAATTCCATAGCTGTAGACATCAGACTTCTCTGTTAGACGGGAGGTACGGGCATACTCAGGATCGATATAACCAATGGTTCCCAATATGTAAGTGGAAGTATGGGATTTGGATGCACATAAGCTTTTGGCAATGCCAAAATCTGTTAGGTGGGCCTCGTAATCCTTGTCTAGTAAAATGTTGGATGACTTCACATCCCGGTGGATTATGCGAGGGCTACAATCATGATGAAGATAAGCAAGCCCTTGTGCAGCACCAAGTGCTATATGGAGACGTGTATCCCAATCAAGCTTTTTCTTCTTTGTAGGCCCTGAAATTCAAAGCATTTCAACAACTAATTCAACAGAAGTGCAAAAAATACTATGCAAAAACAACAGAAAATGGATTACCGACCATGAAGGAGATCCCATAGGCTTCCATTTTCCATGTAATCATAAAAAAGAAGATTTCCATATGGAGAAAGGGAATATCCTTGGAGACCAACAAGGTTCCGATGCTTGATGCTCCCAACTGTCTTGAGCTCTGTCTCAAATTCCTTTAGGCAATGTGGGAACTGAGAGTAAAGTTTCTTAATAGCCACAGGCTTGCAGTTTTTAAGAACACATTTGTACACAGTGCTTGACGCCCCATAACCAACTATGTACTTTTCACTCAAGTTCTCTGTCATTCTCATAATGTCTTCATATACATGAAGGGCCATATTCATGTGAAGGATAACAAGCTTTGGGGACGAGTAATTAACTGACAGTTGAAAAAGTCGTCAGTTAACATATTCTACCCACTCGAATAGGCAATACAATGAAAATTAACTACTACTACTGATTAGACATGAAAAGTATTGGCAAGAGAAGTTAATCCACCTGGTTTGTCGAGTGGTCCATCCATAAAAGGTTTTGTATTGTGTGGTCGGCAAGCAGCTACTAAGATCATGAGAAGAATTACCAAGGCACCCAATGCAATTCCCAGTATAGCTGCTTTTGAAATTGCAACTACAAACGCAAATGAACAAAATATGAATGTAAAAGATTAGAACAGTTCTCAGACACTCAGGTTATGGTGCTAATGTTAATTCCGATTCAGATACAATGGTCTCACCTCGCTCAGTTGGGCGAGATGCATGGCAAGAAGAGCTAAGCCAGTATCCACAGAGACCATGATTACCCAAGAAGCTGAAAATAAAAAGGTTAATTAAAATGAACCAAGAACGGTATGCCAAATAATTAAAACAAGTAAAGAAACCTCGTTGCTCATTAGAAATTTTAAAGTCAAAAAGGTGGTTGAAAAATGAAATCTGTCACCTGTCAGGTAAAAATCTTGAAAAGTTATTGCCCGTCGGAATATTCCCATCAAGGTTGTTATACGATACGTTCCTGCAAAGATACAGTTACATGCAAGAAAATAAATAATGCTTTCTTGCATCAAAAGTCGTAAAATACTTGCTGGTATTGGTGAACTTACAGAATCATGAGACTGATACAATTGGCAAGGGACATTACATCACCAGATAAAGTATTGTTCTCCAGATAACTGTTGTTTCTCAAGAAAGATTAAAATAACTTATTAGTTGAATGAATCACTCATTAAAAACTGAGGACAATAAAGGGATATTTTGTTTGACATATAACTGTCAAAATCATTTGGAGGCCGACAACTTACAGCAAGAAAAGATTCTGAAGCTGACCAAGTTCCTGAGGAATTGGGCCCGAGAGCCGGTTGTTTGAAAGATCGCTACAATTAAAAAATGTGATTCACAGAATCAAAAGATTGATCAAAGAAACTAGTTAAAATTTCCTAGTTATGTAGTATGCTTCTTACATCTCCATAACACTTCTTAGATTACTAAACTCAGCTGGTATGATTCCAGTCAAATCATTCTTGCTCAAATTCCTGTTAAGAGACAGTTAGATGAAAATATATAGAATGAACTAAAATCCGGTCATGACGAACTCACAGTTTCAGGAGATGTTCCAAGTCACCAAGTGAGGAAGGCATATAACCACTGATTCTATTGTTTGAGAGATCTCTATTCCACCCAGAGAGGAGAAAAAAATTATCACTTAATCATAATTAAAATTAAGCATTCGTTTAAAGAGAAATTAGACATGGGACAAGTTCATAGATAGTTGGCAACCAGGCACTCACAAAGTGTCCAAATTTCCAATTCGTGATAGCTCAATTGGAATGGGGCCCTTAATCTCATTGGAGGATAGATTCCTATACAACATAAAGAAACACGGAATTCATACTCATAGCACATCCATCTCCAGATACGAACTGAAGAATACAGGCAAACGAAAATTTTCAGAACAAACATCAGTGAGAAACTCACAAATAAGTCATGCTTTCCAGCTTTTGAAATGCCAGGGGAATAGTTCCATTCAATTTGTTACCACGTACATTACTGTCATCAAACCATTCAGTAAATAATCTAGAAAGACTAAAATTAAAGAAAGAAAAGAAATACTAAACTACATCAGATGCTTACAGGCTATTCAAATTAGTACAAGAGCTAAGATTATCTGGTATAGGCCCATCTAAGTGGTTGTTGGCAACATTTCTGTGACAAAGCAACAGGATTAACTTAAATTTTCTGATCTATATAGCGTGATATAATATAATGAAAACAGTCATAAGAAACATGACATACAAGTCAAATAAATCTGTGAGCTTCCCAAGTTCTGGTGGAATATTCCCAGTAAGAAGGTTATCGTTTAGTTCCCTGTTAAACAAAAAAACACTTCAGTACAAAAATTGTATATCATAATTATTGATCCGTAAAAACTAAAAGCCCATATATTGCTTCAGAAGCAGAAGCCAAGTGCTCGCTATCACAGCCTACAGATGTCTCACATGAGTGTCCATTCAGGACATAACTGTGCAGGTTTATGCAAAATTACTATGATGCTTGGACTCGGGTATGGGTATCGGGTACATATCTAAGTGTCGAATTTTTTATTTTCTAAAATTTAGGATACGGAGACATGGTTAAAAAAAATCCAAATTTCGGACTTGGGTAAGTGGATACGTTTTTCAAGCTTCAATTTTTTTTGTTAACCCAAGATGTCATTTTGAATAGATCAAAATCAATTGCTCGCAAAGAAGGAAATGAGTAATGAATAAAAGGTTAAAACAAATAAAATACAATTTTGAGGTTTAGTTTTCAATTATAGGAAATTCATTATTTTGAGGTTTAGTTTTCAATTATAGGAAATTCATTATTTTAAATGTTATATAAAATAGAAAATAAGGGACTTGATTACAATTTGAACTTAGTGTAGCATTATATGAAACCCATTTTCATTTAATACACGCAGAACCCTGAACTAAAGGGAAGAAAAGGGAAAGAAAAAAAGGAAGAAGAAGAGAAAGCCTAACACCGTCGCATTTCTCTACCCTCTCAGAAGCAATGCTAGGTTTATAGAGTAGAAGCGAGAAAGAAAGGGAAAAGACAAAGAAGTTTAAAAAGGCAAAATGTCCAGTTGAAACTTGGAGTATCCGACATGTATCCCATACCCATGTCGACGGACATGGGTACTACAACCATTTCGAAGAGTCCGAGCATCAAAGTGCATAAATGTATTGAAAAGAAGACTAAAAGTAACATACAAATAGTGGAGCTTTGTCATGTTGCCTAGCTCTGGAGGAATGGAGCCAGTTAGCTTGTTGCCGTGTAGATACCTACAAATTAATATGTTTCTATTAGTAAGACAAAGAAAAGACATTTAGTAAAAATAATGGATATTACTAATTATGTCAGTATAACTTTACATTTTTATGGTTCAAAAGCAATTCAATGTAATGGTAATTATGTATTCAGTAGGTAACAAAATATATTATTTATATTTATTCAGAATTAGAACCAATATTATGAAAGAAAAGCAAGAAGCAGAAGTTCTGGTTATTGCACTCCAGATGAACTATCCAGTATTCCATCCAACATGATCATATACAAGAAACTTTCATGACTGTTAATCCAAATTTGAGCTTCACCGAGTAAAATAATGAGAGTTCAAAAGGAAGTTACAATACTAACAATTTCTCAGTGTAAGTTAAATTTCCGAGAATTGAAGGGATTGGTCCACTCAACATGTTGCAGCTAAGATCCCTGTAAAGTAAGAGTTCAGTGACAGCTTCATAAACATAGAGAATTAATTAAATGACAAGCAGATTGTCAAAAACATTAATTTAACTCGTAAGGTGATACAATGGGAACTAGAGAGCACTTACAGAACCGCAAGTGCCTGCATCAATCCAATTACAGATGGAATTTGCCCTGAAAACCGGTTACCTTGCAATGATCTAATGCAACAATATGTAGAGGTTAATGAATTTATCATACAGAGTGCAAAACAACGCTCTCCAAAGAAGAAAGCTAGCAGAGACTTACAAGGTAGCGACTTGGAGAAACCCAATGTTGAATGGAATCTCCCCTGTAAAGTTGTTGTATGACAAATCCCTGACATTGAAAGGAAAGAATTTCACTAAACCATGTCGAGCACTATTGACTTTGTTTGGCAATGTGGATTTATGCAGCATTGTACAACATAAAGAAAGAAAAAGAATGTCTAAATCCGATCTCATCTTTTCCAATAGTATACAAAAAACTGCTCATAGAGTTCAACACATGCTTAGCGAAGGCGAGATACATACAAAACCTGGAAGCCAGTGCAGTTGCCAATACTATCAGGAATTGAACCCGTCAAGCTATTGTTCCTAACATCGCTGTATGTAATAAATGACAATCGTCACTTAAAAAAGTGTAATTTAAGGCAACTGTGATAAGAGCATATTAATCGAAACTTACAAGTACCACAACCCCGTCAGTTGACACATGTCAGGGGAAAGAGTGCCGACTAAGTTATTTCCTCGCAACCCCCTGCGTTCGGAGGAAAAATGTTTATGTGCTTTACAAGAATGATATCTACTAAAGGATGAACTCAGACCAATATTCATAGATTATCATACTCACAGATACTGAAGAACTTCATTCCAATAAATAAGTCTAGGTATTTCCCCACTCAATTTATTCTGAGCCAGGTCCCTATAACAATGATTTGAATAAATTCACAATTTTATGACCTCATAATCACAAACTAGAGATGGGGATGAAAAGATTGTAACAGAACTTACAGTATTTTCAAGTTTGGAATCTGAGACAGTGTTGAAGGAATCGGACCGATTAACTGGTTATTTTTCAAAATCCTAGTGAAAGCAACTATGCTGAATTAGTCCTACCAGCTTGAACAGAGAAACCTATTGCAACAGAAAATGGGCAAGTGAAGAAAAGAACAGGCACTAGGAAGCAAAAACTCACAAGCTCTCCAGCTGCTTCAGCTTTGAAAAGGAGAAGGGAATGTCTCCATGCAGAAGATTGAAAGATAAATCCCTGGTAACAGCAGAATTAAAATCATCTTCAAAGTAACTAACGGTCACTATAATTAGGCCTAAACAAAATCCATATCAGTGAACCAAAAAACATTAACTTACAAGCTTCTTAAAGATGAGCAATCACCAACTTCATCAGGTATCTGGCCTGAGAGCCTATTTCCCCTCAAGTCACTATTATAAAACGTACACAGCAATTTCATCCTCACTCAGAACCCATAATAGTTGAACACTTAGGAATAAGACAAACAGAAAGATTCATATATGGTAGTAAATTTACATTGAGAGAAGGCCCTTGAGCTGTCCAATTGCAGTTGAGATTTCACCATCAAGATTCAAACCCGAGAGATTACTATGGAAATTTAAACACAACCCACCATTTACAAAAGATAAAAATTACTGTAGCAGCTGCAGGTTAATAGAATAAAGGAAGTGTCTTACAGTGCAACCACATTGAAGGTGACATTATCGCAGGTTACCCCTCTCCATACACAATAGTCTGCAGATGGAGAGTCTGTCCAGTCATATAAAACATTTTCCACATCTCTGAATGACTTCTTCATGTCCAGCAAAGTTGCCCCTTTCATCAAGATAAATAAAAATAATCATGAAAATCTGACTAGTTCTATGAGCTCAAATAGAGCTAGAAGGAGAAGACGATTTCAACACGAATTGGTTGAGTGTCAATAAGACAATAAAAAAATCAAGATTTAGAAAAGACAATGACGTGATTATCTAGTATAATAATGTCCCAAGTGATTTTAATAAAGAAAAATGAAAGAGAAACTTCCTCAAAAAGCGAAATGTTAATATATAATTACTAAAATATTAAACTATAAAGACCCAAGAATGATGACAAATAGAGAGAGATCAGAAACCCCAAAAAATAAAAAACACACTAACCGTCATTTGAATCCCCGGAAGCAAAGCTCAAGAACAATACTAGGAATCCCAGAATAGCGATTATTTTCAAATAATTAGCCATAATCCCAACTTAAATTTGGCTTACACTACACTCACAACCATCTAGAAACCAGGTTTTTCCCAGTCCGACAAAAAAGACAAGTTGATGTAAAGGCCTTCTCTAGAATACGGTTTTGGGCTGAAACTGTTAAAAGAGTTTAACTATGAGAGCATTGAGTCTTGGATTTACAGAATTGATAAAAGAGATTGGAGAAGAAGGATATAATTATTCCAGTGAGAATTATGGAAAACTGTGAAGAGCAATGTTCAATCACATCGTTTAGCCAGGGAGCTGCTGCAAGGTGTGTGTGAGAGAATAGAAACAACTCTCTCTATTATACAGTGGGTACTCAGTTTCCCCTCTCAAAAAACCCATAGAGAGAGAGAGAGAAACAAAAAGATATCGATGTGCATGTATACGTATCTATAGAGTGAGAAAGATGCAGCCTTTATGTATGTATAATGTATGTATGTGTAAAGAGGGAGAGGGACGGAGAATTATTTTTGTAGAGAAAAAGTTAAAAGACCATCTGCCAAGGTTCTGATACTAGGCCTGCTGCAACATTACAGCTCTCACTTGCCAGTCCCTCTCCCCGTCCCCCTCTCTCCCGCACCCCCAACTCTCTCTCTCTCTCTCTCTCTATATATATATATATATATCTATACATATACATATATGAATGCTGTATGTCTATGTAATTATTTTCAAAAAATTGACTTAATTTTCGTAACTTAATTTTCTGAGGCTGCGCTTCGCTCCATTACAAGTCGCCAGGTCACCTTCAGTTCAGAGAGGAGAGCGCTTAAAGAGGGCAATCCTTTCTTCAGTTGACAATCTAACACTATCATTAGCCATTCATATTTTTAACATTCCTTCAAATCTATAATTTTTTCTGCTCCTCTGGAAAAATGTATTTAGCCCTTGTTTGAGCCCATTTTTACTTCATTAAAATGAAAAATATTATCGTTATCCATCACATCAAGCCATCATTTTTAAATTTCTATCTCTGATGTGGGGCCCATAACGGCTCTATTTCTCATTCTCATTCTCATTATAATATGGCTCAAATGGGCTCTTAATAAATTTTAATAAAAAATAATAAAATGTATGATTGAAAAGTTGTGAAATCATTAAAATATGTAATTAAAATTAATTGTTGATTTTGACTTAAATATTAATCAATTTTAGTTGAATCAAACCAGAGACAAAATAGATTCTTAAAAGATCAGTAGAAACAGATAATT
>NC_036244.1:10246778-10250499 GCF_002742605.1 Olea europaea var. sylvestris | reverse complement strand
TTTTTTTTTGGCAAATATAACCAAAGTCTCTTTTCAAGCACTTATGCATATCGAGTCGGAGGATAAAAGATATATTTTTACATGATAAATATGGAAATAAATTAATTTTAAAAAAGGTAAATTACTTTAACGGCCATTGAAATTTTGAATAATTACGTCAAGAATCATTTAATTTATTTTCTTAAAATAATAGTCACTCAAGTTTGTAGTTATTACACTAATTGCAGCTCGGTCAAAAATTAACATTAAATCTTTTGTCCAAATGATGTTATTTATTAAGTGAAGTGAGCAAAATTGTAGAGTTAGAAATTGTAAATTATATACATATAGATGAAAAATCATATTGCAACTATAATTTTTGTTAAGAGTTTTTGGACTTAAATCGTATATTAAACGAATGTTTTATTTTTTAACAATGATTTATGCTGAGTTGACCCAATAAACAAAACTACTCAAGATTTAGGATCTGTTTGAACTCCATTAAAATTTTAATACATTTTTTCTTTCTTCTTTTCAATTACACATTTTTCAATAAATATAATATAATACGTAAACTCAAAATTTTTCATTTTTTTAATCACACATTTTTCAAAAAGTTAATATTCTAGAATATATATATATATGTATATATATATATATATATATATTTTAAAAATCATTAAAATGCAGCCCAAACAAGGAATTAATATTCGTTTTTTACTAGGTGATCATTATTCAAATAGTTAGAAACTTGAGTGACTGTTAGTATAAGAATAAGGAGTTTTGTGACTATTATTGTAATTACTCAAAACATTGACACAATTGACCCTTAAAAAATAACATGAAAGTGTAGAATGTCTTTTGCCTTCGATTATGACTAAAAAATGAGTACTACACATGAGAGAATTAAAAGAAGGGTACGTAACTTCTATTCAAGACATTTAGTTACATTTACCCCTATTTGACAAAACTTTTTGATATTGAGTTAGGGCATTTTCAAGATATTCTATTTTAAAATAACATATTTTACAATTTTGAGAGTATCTACAAATTTAGAAAATAAAAATTTTTAATTACTCCAACAAACTATTTATATGTAACACTTATAATTTTATTACTCCTAAAAAATATTTATTATTATTTTTTTATCTTTTACTTTCAATAGTTTCCCCCCAAATTATTATACTAGTTTTTCATTGAAAATTGAAATACTTTGAATGGATTTAATTATAAAGTGTCATTGGCTATCCAAATTCTTGCTCTTTTATTTTAAAATGTTAATTTCAAGAGTCATTTGGAACATAATTTTAAGAATTGATTTTTTAAAATAGAAAGCATCATATATTTGAAAAATCTATTAAAGATGCTCTTAGTGGTTCCAGTAAAATATGTGATTAAAATGAAGTTTGACCATTTTTTCTTCTAAAAAGAGCTTCACTGAGAAAGAGCTTAATTAATATAATGTTTAAGAATAATCGATAGATCTTGTCGTTAAGTGTTGATAAAGTAAATGATTAGCAGTAAATTAATTTACTAAGCTCCCCTCGAGTTATATTAGGTCCTATTTGATGACCGTCAAAATGGAAAAATGAGTTTTTGTAAAGTGACCTTTTTTCTTTTTTGAGAATATGTAGTTAAATAGAAAAAAATTAAGATTTACATTCAAAATATTTTATTGTAAGTATGTGTGGTTGAAAATGAGTTTAAAAAAAATAGAATTTTATTTTAATGATTATCAAAGAGGGAGATGACTCATAGCCTTGCAAAAATCAATTGCTAGTAAATGTGCTATAAATTTGATAAACAATTAAATGGTCATTAAATTACAAACAAGTTCGAAATTATCACATCAAATTATGAGCAGTAAACGTGCTTTTAATTTCAGACAATTACTTATCAGAATCAATCAATCGATCAATTAAAATAAATGTGAAATCAAATCTAGATGCTGCCATGATTAAAGTAGTTCCATGAAAAGCATTAATTTAATTAATTAATTAATATCTGTCGTATAATTATTTGTTTAATAAAGCATGGCAGATATAATTATCTGAGGAATGATAGTTATTATCAGTTGTCATTATCATCCGGCTAGCTGCACCGTATATTTTTGTTTTTGATCGATTACTATACCCTTTATATAAATAAGACAGAGCGAGTAATTCTCAAGAAAAACGATAGGTGTAAATTTCATCTATGATCACTGAAATTTCATTTGGGTCACTACACTTGAATTTGTCTCAACTGGATCGCTAACTTCAATTTAACCCTTATTTGGTGGCTTAAAATTTTAAAAACATAGTCCTGAATAATATTTTTAAAAAATATGTAGTTAAAAAGTAAGAAAACTTTTGAGCTTATATATTGAATATTTTATTATGTGAATGCATATTTGAAAATGAGTATGAAAAATAGTAACGAGAATCAAACAATGACTTAATTTGAATTGGTGCCATTGTATTTCAATTTTAGCCCCCGTTTGACCCGCATTAATTTTGATTATAATGAAGGAATCGTGTCTTCTTGAAAAATGGATGTTTGTAAAAGAATAAAAAAACTTTGATTTACGTGTAATATTATTTTATTGAAAATTGTGTAGTTAAAAATAGGAAAGAGAAAAATTAAATTAAATTTGATGAGATTTAATGAGGACCAAATGGGGGCTTAGTTGCAAGTTTCACCTATTTTAAAAAATATGTAGTTAAAAAGTAAGAAAACTTTTGAGCTTATATATTGAATATTTTATTATGTGAATGCATATTTGAAAAATGAGTATGAAAAATAGTAACGAGAATCAAACAATGACTTAATTTGAATTGGTGCCATTGTATTTCAATTTTAGCCCCCGTTTGACCCGCATTAATTTTGATTATAATGAAGGAATCGTGTCTTTTTGAAAAATGGATGTTTGTAAAAGAATAAAAAAATTTTGATTTACGTGTAATATTATTTTATTGAAAATTGTGTAGTTAAAAATAGGAAAGAGAAAAATTAAATTAAATTTGATGAGATTTAATGAGGACCAAATGGGGGCTTAGTTGCAAGTTTCACCTCACTGTCTTCTGCAATATCTGAAATTGATGAAAATCGCTCAATAAATAGACAATGCACAATGGATTTTCACGTAATTATTATTTGGCATGCAAACTTACTACCACGAGACGACCAAAAAAAGTGTTTAAAAAAAATTAATATAAAAGCACGGTCGTAACCTTTGTTTACTAATTTTATTTTTATGATGTTGAGTGGAAGATCATCAGTATGATTAATAATATGTGACAGGGTGTTCAAATTTGAAACTAAATTGAAGTTTAATGATCCAATTGAATCAAATTGAAGTTCATTAACCCAGATGAGATTTTTCTAAAGTTGAGTGACGACAGAGTAAATTTGCCCAAAAGGAAAACTGACAAGCATTATTGCAATTGCATAAGGTACAGTACAGGCTGGTAAAATAATTTTCCAATGTCAGGACTATTTTCTTCTGCGAGAAATGTCCGGACTCATTCAGAATTTGTTAGTACATTTGCTTGTCTTTTTTTTAACCCATAAAAAAAAAAAAAAAAAAAAGATTTCCGGAGTCCAAAAAATGTTAAAATTCACAATAAAGGAAACATAAGTACTGAGGTTTTTAATGTTTTGTTAAAAGTGAATAAAATGGCTAAAACATTATTTTGGCAACAGACACTATCCCCCCCCCCCCCCCCCCCCCCCCCCCCCCCACCCCCAAAAAAAATTTTTA
>NC_036244.1:10234300-10246773 GCF_002742605.1 Olea europaea var. sylvestris | reverse complement strand
CCTCCTCCCACTTGCAAACTCTAAATAAACTTTCTTAGAGCATAACAATAAAAATAAATAAAGTATTTTCTTGAAAATTTGAGTTTCATCGTACTAAGTCCTAGTTTGTTTCCCATTATTTACTCATTAAAATAAAAAATATGATCGTTATCTATCATATCAAACCATCATATTTGAAAATCTATTTACTGTGTCGGGCCTGTAACGACTATATTTTTTATTCTCATTTTTGTAATACTGTGACTCAAACGGGGGTCTAAAACCCTTGTTTGAGTCCCATTTTTTCATTAAAATACATTATTCGACAGTGATTTGATCCACTTCAACCACACATTATTCAATAAAATAATATTACACGTAAATTTATGACTTTTTTTTAATTTTTTAACCATATATTGTCCATCAATACACTATATATATTTATTTTTATTTTTATTATTATTTTTCATTTTACAAGAATGGAGCTCCAACAAGAGCTAATCTTTTTCTGTTGTTTGTCCGTTTTCATGTCTAACAAGTGAAAAAATTCTAACAACTGATCACAAACTTAGTTAATTTTGATCATACCTTCTCTTGTTTAACTTGCTTTAATAAAGTCATATTACCCCTATAAACAACAGCTTTCTCTAGATCTCGAGTCTTCCTTTCCTTAAGTTTTTTTATCAAAACTAAATAGGGGCTTAATATACGAACAAATACATCTATTTTGTAGAGATTGAAATCAAGTTTTTTATAGATTTTGATAAAAATTAATAAAATGTATGGTGAAAAGTTGTGAATACTATAAAATATTTGATTAAAATTAATTGTTCGATTTAAATTTATCAAATTTTTTAGTCACTGTTTGTCATCGTTTAACAAATTAAGGCATGTTTGTCACCCATTATTTGAAAATTAAAGAGTTTTAAATAGTATTTTATGGAAAATGTGTGGTTGAAAAGTAAGGAAATTTTATTGGTTTGTGTTATGTGTAGAATATTTTATTTTTGTGAATATGTGTTGGAGAATAATACCGTAGTAAACAATTTAAAATTTTAAAGGTTGTCAAACAGAGGCTTAATTTGTTTGTTACAGTAATATTCTTCACCATATATTCGCACAATAAAATATTCCATATATAAATCAATAAACTTTTTTAAAATTTTAACTACATATTTTTCAAAAAAATTACTATTCAAAATTCAAAATTCTATAATTTATTTTGCAATGAGTGACAAACATGCTCTTAGTAGTATCAATACTCTTAGTAGTATCAATAGGGCATGATATATTTGCCCTTTCTTGTACCATATGGGTTAACAGTCTTGGCCTATCCATGTGCTCTCCACCCTGGCTCCTGGGAGGCACATCCTGCGATTTAACTCCTCTATGATGGCCCAGGACAGGGTCGGTGGGGGCCCTTAAGGTTGGGGTTCAACGTTTTTTTTTTTTTTTATATTTGCCCTTTCTTGAGCACCTTGTCAATCAAACGCTATGTGGGACCTAAAAATCAGAAAAGGGGCCCACAAGGCCCAATTGCACTAATGAAACTGAACACCTTTTTTCATCCTGCCGTCAAAATGAAAGATCCTTTTTATTTTAACCTCGGGAAGGCCATTTGTCTATTCATTCACACCATTATTCTGACATTTGTTTATGCGTTTTGAGCCCAACATCCCGTGAAACCTGGCCCATACCCTATTTCACGGCCCCCATTAACGCCGTTAATGTCACTGTCTCATAAATTTTTATTTTTTTGGGGGCTGGGTCCCACTTGTTTTGACGTGAAATGGAATTAAGGAATATTTCAGAATTAACGATTTTTAACTGTCATCACCGCTTTTTTTGTTCGTTTACCATTTGGGATTTATTTTTTATTTTTTGGGTGCGTAATTATAGTTTTTATTTTTACAAACTGCAAGTTTGTAAGCTAATTGCATTTGATTTTATCTTACTAATTTACTAATTTGTAATAAATTAACATTTAATTGTCTATTTATAAATGGTACATGTTAGATGTGTGTACAGCAATGAGTCTTCCAATCCAAAAACCTTAAAATAATTCAACTACAATAGTTCATTACTCAAGAACACAAAATTTTGAAACATGTACGATAGTTGCTCACCACAAGGTTTGGAGTTCTATTAATCGGCTCACAACAAGACCTAATCAAATCTTATTGGAACTCTCTAAGAAATCAATTTATTTTCATTTAAATAGAGATTCTATCTTGAGAGTCCATCCAAATCCTATATGGTAAGATTTAATTGGGTTTCTTATATATAGTCACGATCTTGTCATCCCACTATAAACTCACTAATTAGGTCAAATCAAATCCAAAGTTCAACATCCTCCACTCATTCATTCCACACAGCCTAATAAACGAGTCATACAGTCGTTGAAACAATTGCACAAAAAGGTTTGGAGTATTGTACTAGATTTCGTCAAGATCATCACACAATTTTATCGAAAGTGTCTATTATGCCGAAACTTATTCTCGCATAGAAACTAGCATATTCAATTCCTTGCTTAGATTTATATCCAAAATTATATTGTGGCACATAGAACCAACATAATGGGTCGACCATGAAATTAAATCCAATGTTCCATCGAATAGTCTTAATTGTTATGCCAATATTACGTTATTAGATCATATCAAGCATAACAATTAAAAATTTCTAGAGTTGTTAAACATCCACTTATTACATTGTTGAAAGTCGCATAGGGCACAACGAATGTCTGATCACTTTGTATATAATGATCCATAAGGACTTAGGTGTTGAAGAAATGGGGATTTATTCATTCACTTCCTTATCTTGGTCACGAAGCATATGTAGAATAAAATACATGTTATGGTCAAGTTCTCTTAAAAAAAAAAAAGGAGAAGAGAGAGAGAGAGATAGAGCATATGTCTCGTCTTAAATATAAACATGTGTAGATCTTAGTTCAGTCTCCACTAAATGTTCGACTTGAATCCTCTACATGCTCGCTATTCGTAGCGCCATATTAAGATTTTGTAATGGCTATTCTAAATGTTACATATGGATAGTTGGATTTAGATATTCATAGTCGGCAGATAATTACCTCGTCTTGGGATTTAGATATTCATAGTCGGCAGATAATTACCTCGTCTTGGGATTTAGATATTCATAGTCGGTAGATAATTACCTCGTCTTGCCTTCTTCCAAGGCAACATTTCAAGTGAGTTTAGCTTAACTTGCTACTTAGCAACACAAGCCTAGTATGCCTCATCTATGATTGCTCACTAAGCGTCAAAGGTGATCGCTCATGTAAGCGAGCAGCCAACATATTTTACTATGTGTTTGCTAGGAAATATTTATTTCATATATAGTATTTCAAATTACACTGTTATGGTCATACAGTCCTAAACTTCTAATAAGAACATAATACATATCAAGAGCTATTAGCTTAATAAGATGATCAGTAACTATGCGCTTTGTAGATACGTGTTTCAGGATCACTTCATTTTGTGCTACCATATCTTGAACGAAATGATATTGTTTATCAATATATTTGGTTTTTCCCTAGTGCTTAGAGTCCTTCATATAGGTAAGAGTAGACATGCTATCACAATATACAACAATAATATTTAAAGTTTGTGAGACAATGCCAAGCTCTTGTAGGAATATTTTCAACCAAATAAAATTTTCGATTGTGACAAATCAAGCAATGAGTATAGCATATCAGTGTGGAAGAAAGCATAACTGGGTATCAATTTGAGGTCGCTGCCCAGTCAACATCATTACAATCTATCGCAAATTTGATATTTGATAGCAAATCAAGTAATCAACTCTCTCTAAGGTATCTAAGTATTAGTTTGGTATTTAACAGGAATTTACTAACTAAGCCCACTGCATAACATTTATTAGGCAGATATACACTTATCATGGACGTTAAATGAGACTCGTTATTATGAATTTTGATGATTAAATTATGTATATATTTCATTAGTTAGGTAAAACTCAATGTAAAATGTTGAAATTGGACAAAAGGAGTGAAAATTGGCTAAAATGGAAGAAATCCAAAAGTTGGGACCAAAGTATAAATATTTAATAGTTGATTGGGACAATAAAATGATGGTTAAAAACCACATAGGATCAATTGGATGCAATTAGAAGTTAAATGAGTGAAATATAGTCAAGGTACTTTCACAAATCAATTTTCAATCGCACAAGTTATACTCCAAATATTTAGTTTCCGATTGAGACCCATTTTCCGTATAAAAAATATTCCAATTGGAAAAATAATACATCTAAAAGAACCGTATCCCTTTGAATTAGCTGTCAATGAACTTAAAATCATCTCAATCGACTATTAAATGAGAAAGATATGACAAAAATACTAACGGTTGCTTAGATCCAACTTTCCTCATGCGTAAGGTGAGATGGCGATGTATGTGTAATGAATTATCTGGCAGATGCATCTGAAATTCTTTTTTTTTTTTTTTATAATTCTAATTCCTTTAGAATCTAAATTGGACGCGATTTTGACCCAATTTTCAACACCGATAAATATAAAACGTAGGAATTATAAAAAAAATTCGTTAAACTCGATACCCGCTGGCCCACCCCTCGAATGGGGTGGGGATTACTCATCTAATTGGATAACTATGGAGAGACAGGTGACCGATGCCCCGAAGTGGGTATGGGATGAGTATGGAAACATGATTCTTGCCTCGTTTAAAATTTATTTCAAATTTAAGTTTTTTATCAAACAAAATGAAAAAAAAAATATCATCCTTCCTAAAAGGAAACACGAGTTGTTCTTAACAAATTGAAAGAAGTATAATTTTCACCAACTAAAGAAATTAAAAAATAATAATAAAAAGCAAAAAAAAAAACCGAACAATAAACCTTGCCCAACATTGCCATGAACTTGTCTCGTCACGTCTTAATTGGGAATGGAATAAGGTGACAAAAACGCTCGACGGTACGGGAATGGGAATTGTTGACCCTACCAGTTGCCATCCTTAATGAAGCGTTGGCTTTGCATTTGGGAATCTCTTTTTAACCTATTAATATACATCCATATCATAAAAATTCAACAACAAGAGGTCAATATATAGCATTTTGAGGGGAAAAAAGATCAAACCTAGCAGGAATTAAAGGCTAATTATTTCAAGAACTTGAAAATTTCGAGCTTGAAATTAAATATCAAGATCTCTTGCATTCATTTATGTTCTAGGTGACACTTATTTATTATTCTTCTTGTAATTATATAAAATCATGCTAGGCATCCTTATTTGCATTGGATAAAGATGAACTATTTTGCTTATTTATTTTAATTCAATACAAGTAAATTAGTCATTTCTTGATTAATCTTATATGCTCATTGCATTATTTAATTGCTTTATTACCAATTAAGTAATTTATTGCTTGTTATAATATTGGGAGGCTTACAATTAAGTAGAACTCTGCAGGATTAACACACATGCAATAGATGTTAGGAATAACATATATCACATATAAAATCACCTCGATAATCATGTTATTGAATACGTTATCATTAAGATAATTGTATAATTGAATGCATTTTATTCACATGAATTCGAATTAGGAATAGAAATGGGCTGCGTTTAGAATAGAATTAACTTATATTAGAAAAGAAAGTTAATACAATAGGATTATAGGATTATTGATTGTCAAAAATGCAAGAATCAAATTAAATTACATAATTAAAAATTGAAATAGATAACAATATGCAGATTTTAAATTCAATATAATACTTCGTTCATCGATACAAACATTCACTTTCTACATATATCCTAGAATAATCACAAATTATAATCTTTTTTGTTTTAGATGCTTCAAATTCGATACAAGAATAATACAATTGAATTAGAATTTATTTTCTGTGAAACGATACTTTTTTCATCACAATTATTACTTGTCAACGATCTCATACGTTTGTGAAAGATGTTCGAACAAGTTTTTGACGTCATTGTCTGGGGTTAAAGTATTTAATTTGATTATATTGAATTTGAATTTTTTTTATTTGTTTTAGGCTATTAATCATATACATATCTCTCCGTTTTATTTGATTTTCTTTTTCAGGTGCCATCTAGAAGTTCATGCAAGATTCTGACGAAATTAAGTTCCTACCATTGATCTTGAGATCGAAAGAATGTTTAGACAGAGAATAGCATGAGAAAGGGAAACAGAGATGGAATAAAGTCAGAATCAAATTTAGTTGCCACTAGATTCGCCAGCACAACCGGTTCCACCAAAAGCAGTTGCCAACAATGACGAAGTATTAATATGGGATTATCTGATTCTTGCTCTAGCTCCTGGCATGCTAACTTCCACATTCGACCATATGTCATCAACATGTTCTAAAATTACCAGGATATTAGGTTCTCTGAAAAACCAACTGAAAATTTGCATGAACACATACACACTTTCTTGATTCTTTGGAAAGTAATCAAATACGAAGGTATGTTAGCAAACACTTTTCGAATGCGTCTATTCCCTCACACTTTGAAGAATGTCGTATGAGAATGGTTATACTCACTACCTTCTAGGAATAGCATTTAATGGAATAACATGGTATAGAAATCCACCTTGAAAATTTTTCACCCATCTCGAGTTTATCGAATTAGGAATGATATACACACTTCTAAGCAGAAAAATCTCATGAGCAAAAAGTATGGAGAAGATTAAAAATTATTTCAGTAGGTGTCCCAATTTAGACATTCCTAAAAATGCTCAGATTGCATTTTCTATTCATGCTTGCATCCTGAACACCTTTACATGGATGCTTCATTGGGAGGATCAATAATGAATATGCCCATAGACAATGCCTATGATCTTTATGAGAAATCACAGAAAATCATCTATGTGACCAACTAAAAGGAAAACTCTGTGGATATCAAGTATTCACAATATAGATGTATTAACAAAGAAGTTGGATAACCTAACTCAATCTATTAACATGATGCAACAACCAGCACCAGTCTGCGAAACTACGGGATAAATCCTAGAACTGCAAGTTATACTTTATCCTCAACGTATTTTTATTAGTTTGAAGAGGTACAATATGCACAAAATTTTTATAGGTAGTAAAACAACCATTATTCGAGCACGTATAATATAGGTTGGAAAAAGTCATTTGAACTTCTCATTGAGTAATAATCAGAGTCAAGGAAATCAAATACAAGGCAACCTACTAGGATTTCAACTACAAGAAGAAAAGAAATCATCTTTGAAAGATCTAATGGTTCGATACATCACGAAGACTGAAGTTGAACTCCAAAATCAATAAACTTCGAATGGAAATTAGGAAAACCAAGTGGCCAGATAGCAGTTGCATTGTTCAAGCGAGTGACACAAAAAAAAACCCTCGGGAATAGGCTTTATTTGTCATAACTATAAAGGAAAATATGGTTGACACTTAATCAATCAAGTATGCTACCTCTATTTAAGCTAATGTTCCATCTATTCTATTCCTTCAAAGACTTCGAAGGCAGCCAAAATAGGAACAAGTCTAAGCCATTACTACGAAAAGTAGAGTTCAGCTGCCCGAAATCAGTGTAAAGAAGAAAAGGACTACGGAAAATCATCTACTATGGGCGATGAACAAGTGAATTAGTCTGAAGAATCAACAAAGGTAAATTAAGAAAAATAGTAAAACAAAAATAAATTGGAAAAAGTGCTTAAACAAGTTTTTAGATGTTCTCAGACAACTTTACATCAACATTCATTTCATTGATGTCATTTTACAAATTTTGAACTACGCAAAGTTTTTGAAAGAGATGTTGACCAATAAGAGAAAGCCGCTAGAGGATGAGATAGTGTATTGACAGAAGAATATAGTGCAATCCTTCAACATAAGCTACTTCCTAAATTAAAGGATCCAAAGTCCAGGGAGTTTTACTTACCTTGTCCTAGAGGAAAATTGCATAGTATAAATACTTTAGTTGATTTGGGATCCAGTATTAATCTGATGCACTTGTTTATCTAAATAAACTAGGATTTGGAGATTCAAAAGGGACTTCAATAATTTTACAATTGGTTGACAGATCACTCAAGCATCTTAATGGAGTGGTTGAGGATATGCTCATCAAAGATAAAGATCTCATCCTTTTCCAACAGATTTCAATATCTTTAATATAAAAGAAGAAAAAGACATTACGGTAATTTTGGGAAGATCATTTAGAACAATTGGATGTACATTAACGAATTTTGAAAAGGATGAGAGAATCCTAAGGAGGGAAAAAAATAATAAAGTTTCACTATAAATGCTTCACTAAGGAAACCACATTACCTTGATAAATGCAAAAGAATTGACCTTGAAGAAAATGATGGTTGTGGAAGTCATAGATACCAAAAAAGAAGTTCATGGATTGGTTGGAGCAATTAGAGACTATTGTCAAAACCTTAAAATTTATAGGGCCAAAGATGAATCAAAGAACATGTGCCCGTGCAGCTGACGCAAGGCTTGAGTAGCTAAAATATCAATATCAAATTTATGACTATAAATAAGTGTTATTGGGAGGCAACCCAATTTTCTTCCCTTTTATTTATTTTATTTTTTTAGAAAATAGATTAATAAATTTTATTGCTTCAGTAGTTAGGGAATCTTCATCTTAATATTGCCCTATACATTGTTAGATTCTTAAGTTTATTATAACTTATTTCATATTATGATTGATTTCTATTTACTTTGAAGGAACATGACAACTGAAATATGCAACTTAATACTGGGCAGGGAAAGGATATATAGACCATCTGGATGACTGGATCCAACAATTTTTTGTCAATCCATCCACCCCCTTCACATTTATATTAGGGGAGTACTAAGTTCTCTTCTTTGTTCTTAATTTTTGTATAATATGTGTTATATTTTTAGATATTAAGGATAATATCTGTTATAAGTTTTGGAGTAGGAAAACATCAAGTATAAGTTCATTTTTTACCTTTTTATGTGCTCGTTTGCGTGTAAAAAAAAAAAATAATTCATATTATTTATTCGTATGCTTGTGTGGGTTAAATAATTTTGCCTATCATTATGCATATATTTGGAATTGTGTGTTAGACTATAAATTGAGGAAAAGTTGCATGTTGGATTGATTTATAAAAGTTCATGTAAAACTTGATATCTTTACGTGGTAGATTTATTTTTTGCAACATAAAAGATAAATTTAATTCATATGATTGAATCTGTTGAAAATAGTGGAATTTAGATTTTAAATATGAAAAACCAATACAATATATATCTTTAAATCATTTCTATGATGGTTTGGAGGTGATTGAACTGTTCTGGGGGCAATGAGCTAAAATATGAATTTCATGTGTGAAAACTTTTGTGTGAAATGTCTAAAACGAATAAGATGAAAATTATGTGAACATCTTACTTTAGAGGTTAGTTTTTGAGAATGAGTGTTTAATGAGGGCATTGCACTAATCATTATATAAAAAAAGAACAAAAAAAAAACAGATGCAATGATGTAAAGCTACCCTATAAAAGATCCGAATTAGGAAACTTATTAAATTTCAGAAAGAAAACTCAAAAAGTGATCAAACTAGAACATTGAATAGAAGACAACACTGCATGTCTTGATTAAAATTCAAATACTTATTTGAGATAATTAGACTTTAATAAGAGATTATTAAACTAGTTGAATTTTAGAGGTTGAAGCAATCAAAATTAAGGAAAATCTTCATTTGTTGAAGTGTTGACCTACAATTAGTAAAATTTTACCAAACTAGAGAGAGCGATGATTAGTGTTTGAATTCAATTTTAGATCATACCTTGAGAAAAGATTAGAAAAGTGTTTGAGATATGAATCTCATGAGAGAAGAAAGAAAAAATTAACCACTGAGAGTTGAAATTTGAACCACTTTATGAATTTATGACGCATTGCATGAATTTTCACACTCTTACGTTAGTTTTGTATTCGATGACTAGAAATTAAATTTAGCATTGTGATTTTGAAAAAATACATAATTTTAATATATAAATCCAATCTAGAGACCAAAGACATGTTATCTAACATTGTTTATATAATTTTTTTTAGCACAAATAATTGTTCAAGTTTAGGGTGTTTGATAAGTGTATTTTGGACCGTTAAATAAAATTAATTATTATAATATTTGATGAATTATGGCTTAATTATGAATTTTGGTGAATTGTGGCTTAATTATGCATATATTTCATTTGCTAGGCAAAACTCAACGTAAAATAATGAAATTGAACAAAAGAAGAGAAAAGATGAGCTAAAATACAAGAAATCCAAAGTTCAAGGACCAAATTGTAACAATTCGTAGTTGAATCGGATCACAAAATGATGATTGAATATCACGTAGGATCAATTATATGTAATTAGAAGTCAAAAGAGTGAAATATAGTCAAAGTATATCACAAATCAATTTCTACCATACAAGTTATGCTACAAATTTTCAACTTTAGATTTAGATTCATTTTTCAAATAAAAATATTCAAATTGAATTTTTTTTTTAAATATTTTTAGAATAATCGTATCCCTTTAAGTTAAATTTTCAACGTACTTTGAATCCTTTCAATCAGATATTGAACGAGAATGTTAAGAAAATATATTGACAACTACTTGTATCCACCTTTCATCGCGTGCACGCGCTCTAGCTCATTTCCAAACACGTGACCAAAGTTGCACAGAGACGTGTGCAAAGTGGGATAGGCGATGTGTGTTTCTACAAATCTGGCAAATAAAATAATAGTTTTCTTTTTTTAATTCTAAATCTTTTGGAACCCAGATTGTACACAATTTGACTAATTTTAGATACCTATAAATACAAAATATATTATGGGACCTCTCTCTAACCTCTTAATACACATCCATATTCTAATTTTTAATTCATCAAGAACAAGATGTCGATTAACACAATTTTCAAAGAGAAGATCAAGCCTAACAAGAATTGAAGGACAATTACATCAAAAGTTGGAAGATTTCGAGCTTAAACTTGAAGATCAAGATCTATTGCATTCATTCATATTCCGGGGGACATTTATTCATCATTTTTTTTTGTAATTTATATAAAATCATGCTAGGCTGGATTTCTATTTGTATTAGATGAAGATGAATTTTTATTTAAGATAAGTAATTTAGTTATTTTTTACGTTTCTTCATTAATCTTCCATGCTTGTTGCATTATTTTATTGCTTGATTATCGATTAAGTAATTTATTGCTTCTTTTAGTGTTGTAAGGCTCATAATTAAGTAGAACACTGCATGATTAACATATATGCAATAAATATTAGAAGTAACATATATCGCGTGTACAATCACCTCAATAATCGTGTTATTGAATGCATTATCGCTTAAATAACTGTGTAATTGAATGAGTTCTATTCATATATAATTCGAACTAGGAATAGATCGAATCATGTCTAGAAGAAACTTATTTTATATTGAAAAAGAAAGATGAATACAATCGAATTATTGATTGTAAAAAATGTAAGATGAAACTAAATTACATAGTTAAGAATTGAAATATAAATAACAATAGGTGGATTTTAGATCCAATACAATATTCTATTTATTTAGACAAACAAATACTTTTTACATATTTCTTAGAATAATCATAAATAATAATCTCTTTTGTTTTATGTACTTTGAATTTGATACAAGAATAGTACACCTGAATTAGAATTTATTGTTTTTAAGATGATACTCTTCTTTTATCACATTTATTACTTCTTTTAAATATTTTAAAATGCAGTTTTATATCAAACTAATATAATGACAAATAATGAAGTAATTCATGTCCTTAAAATTGTCATACAAACCCTCCATGTCCATCGGTTCATTGTTCCCTTTTTAAACATCTGCTTCTATAATTGAAACATTACTAATAGTATTTATCTCCCATCAACAGTTTAAATTCCACTTGACATCTTAGGATTGGCTAATGAGGTGTATATTGGATTGGTTTGTATTTGCTTTATTGGACATAAATATTTTTCTTGCACTAATGACTTGTCCTTGTCCTTTGTTTTTACCTAAACAGCTATTTGTCCAATTTTACGTGGCTCTGTGTGCGTGTGAGAGAGACAGAGAGAGAGAGAGAGAGAGAGTTTTTTTTTTCAACTTATCAAAATTTAGAACCATGGATGGCCGTCAAAATATACTCACAACTCAAGCTCTTTTTGTTTTTCAAATTCATAGGTGAGACATACGAAAAATGTATGTATACTAAAAATTTGAGGTAAAACCACAACATTACGAAAATGAAATTTTAACCTTATAATTAATTTATCATAATATTTAACGAAAATAATGACATTAAGTAAAAAGTCATTGGTATTGATGCATACGAAAAAAAAATTGACATTTGTAGTTCAAAAATGAATTTAGTAAATTGATATCATAATATTTTTTTTGTCCTTCTTTTTAACTACGCATTCTTCATTAAAATAATATTATACGTAAATCAAAATTTTTTCTTATTTTTTATCCACACATTGTTCATCAATCTACTATTCTAAAATTCATTTT
>NC_036244.1:10225127-10232003 GCF_002742605.1 Olea europaea var. sylvestris | reverse complement strand
CAATGAAAATGATAAATTGTGACTGAAAAATAATGTGTGGCCTAAAAAATTATTAATTTGTAACCGATAATTTGTGACTTGTAATATTTTTGATTTGTGATCAATAAATAAATTGTGACTTATAAATTTTTTGATTTGTGACCGATAAACAAACTGTTATCTATAAAATTTTTGAATTGTGACCATAAAATAATTTGTGACAAAAAAAATAATAAGTGACGAATTAAATCGTTAATTTGTGACCAAATTATATAAATTTGTGACTTAAATATATTTAATTACTAAATTAATTACTAATTAAATTATAAATAATTTTTAATAAAAAATTAATTTTTGAAATTTAAAACTTGTTTTATTATTTTCGAAATGTGCCATAATTATCTCTTGTGAAATTTTCTCTTGTTGTAATACTAGAGGGGTCATAATTGGGCTGGTAGTTTTGGTTCAATCATGTGTCATAATCGTCAGAGGATTGTTCTTCCTTAATAAAAAGCGAATGGGAACACGAAGGTTGATTTAGGTATTGAAGGGTAGTGCTGGAGGTGGGCCCATTTTTAGATTTGAGGGATATTAATAAAATAGATATTGAAAGAAGTGAATATTGATATGGCACAAACAGGGTATTGAGTGCTGGAGGTGGGCTATAATAAAATTGGGCTTGACCCAGCTACTCAAACCATTGCCACATGATTCAAATTAGATTAGGTCCAAAATTCAAACCCTATGTCGCATTTCTAAAGGTGCAACTTTAATATTAAAGTATCGCCTCTCAAAATTGATAAGTTGTTAGTTGCTTTGGATCATTAATCTTTATTTGAGATTAGTAGTGGGTGCTAATGGTGTAATATTGCCTTCCACTCTTGCCCTAATTCATTCTTTACGAGTTTTATTTTTAAATTTTTCTATGTTTTCTTCTCTTCGTTTTTATGTCATTTTCAACCCTTGGTTGGAAGATTTATTGGTTTTTCTCTGTGAAAATTAAGATGTGTGATTCTAAGTGAGAAGAGGGATTGTTGGTTGGAGGTTGAGGTTTTTTGGTCCACAGAAGCTACTTAGATGGTCCATTTGAGGTTTCGAGTTTTAGGTATTTTATTTGATACAAAAGTGTACAATGTTCTGAGCCTAAAATTAGTATACTTTGATGCCTTGGTTAATTGATGGGAGAGTTTGTTAAAGAACTCAGTCAAACAATGTATTTGATTAAGTAACTTTCTTTCAATATTTGTCGGTTAAATAGCCTTCAATTACAAAATACAATAAACAAATAATATCAAATGTCCAAAATACCCCCACCATGGAAAAGACCCAAACAACCCTTTCAATTCAAACAAACTCCTGAATTCATCTCCATAATGAATCGACGTGCTCTCCCTGTGCTTGCTACCTTAAAATCTTGTTATTCATTATATTCTTCACTTATCTTCTTCAATATTTAGAGCATTTGAACAAGAATTTTGGTTTCTATATTATTTATAATAATATCTCTGTTCTTTTTGAAAAAAAGAAATTTATTTTTAGAAATCTCATGTACCAATGGTACTATACTTTTTGAATATAGTATGAAATGATATTTTAGTTGATTTTATTTTCGTATTTGGTGTAATTTTGTGCTGTCTGCAACTATTGGGCGATAATGACACTCTAGTCTTTATTTGTAGTGTAGAACGACACTACAGTCATTTTTTTACACGTAAAACTATAGTACAGCCATTACTTGTTATGGTCTATCTGTTATTGATAATACAATGTGGTTACTTCGATAACTTAAATATGATAACTAATTTTATATTACTTTGATATATAGTTGAGTAAATTATTTAACTTTTTTTATTTTATTTGCAGCTATGGATTCTGTAGAAATGATATAGGTACATTAATGTTATCTTGTCGAGTTTAAAAAGATTGAAAAAAGCAAATGAACATGAAGTTTTGTAGGAAATGGTGAAGAAAATATGGATATTCTTTATGTTCCAATTAACATTTCATATATAGAGTTGTAAAACAAAGCGCAAGAACTTGTTAACGTGAATTCAAAGTTATATGAAATTGAGATGATAGCTCTTAACCTTGGAAAATATAGAAATGATGTTCAAAAATTAAATATTGATGATTTAATAGCAATTAATTTCAAAATATACATGATATCAATTAGTCATATCGTATTTACATATGTAACAACACTTGTGCCTTTTTCTTTATAGTAACGATACTTGTTCTGTTATCTTTTTATATTGATTAAGTAATAAGAATATCTCTTAAATTTTGTAAATAACATTTTCATGTTGCAACTTAAATGAGTTACGATTATTGGGACTCAAACGGGTCGTGGCTACTCATACTCGTATTTATAGACAGAACAATACACGTGTCTTTTAACGGCATTTGTATTGTTCTGTTGATTTCTCCAATATTTTGCTTCTTTTCCACTGCAATAACCTCAAGCATTGGACCCGCTAACTTAAGGAAGTCAGAGATGTTGATTATGTGACAAATAACGGTAAAATTGATATAATTAATGAGCATATTTCTCAAATTTTGTAAATGACATGTCAATCTTGTAACATGAATAAGTTCAACATATTGATTATAGGGACTTGGACAAATCGTGGCTACTTATAAGCAAAAGGCCACAAGTGAAGTTTAATGGCGCTTTTGCTGGTTTGATGATTTCTCCAATATTTTGCTTATTTTCCACCACAATGACCTCAATCATTGGACTCCCTAATTTAAGAAAGTCAAAGATGTTGATTATGCGACAAAGAACATTAGAATTCATATAGATTATATGATATTGACTTCGTGAAATTAGGATTCATTATCTAAATTTATTAGAAAATATAATTCAGGAACATATCTCTCAAATTTTGTAAACAACATGTCCATCTTGTAACTTAAATAAGTTCAGCTTATGAATTATTGGGACTCGAACGGATCTTGGCTACTTATGCTCTTGCTTATAGATAGAATGACACAAATGATGTTTAACGGTGTTTGTGCCTTTTTGATGGTTTCTCCAATATTTTGCTTCTTTTCCTCCAAAACGATCTCAAGCATTGAATTCCCCAACTTAAAAAAGTTAGAGATGTTGATTATGTCACAAATAACAGTAGAATTGATATAGATTATATGATATCATGTTGGTAAAGTCACAATTCAACTTTTGTAAATGACCTGTCCATCTTGTAATTTAAATGAGTTTATTTTATTTATTATCGGGACTCAAATCGGTTGTAATTGCTTATACTCATATTCATAGACAAAATGACACACGTGACATTTAACAGCACTTATATCTTATTATTGATTTCTTCAATATTTTGTTTTTTTTCCACCGCAATGACCTCCAATATTGGACCCCCTAATTTAAGAAAGCCAAAAGTGTTATTTATATTATAAATATCGATAGGATTGACATAGATTATATGATATTGAGTGGATGACATCACAAGTTATGATCTACATCTATTAGAAAATATAATTAATGTACATATCTCTCAAATTTTGGAAATGGCATGTCCATCTTGCAACATAAAAGAGTTAAACTTATCGAATATCAGGGCTAGGATGGGTCGTGGCTACTCATACTCGTGTTTATAGACAGAACGATATAATTGTCGTTTAACAGTCATTGCACTGTTCTATTGATTTCTCCAATATTTTACTTCTTTTCTAACACAATGACCGAAGAAAGTCAAAAAAGTTGATCATGTCGCAAAGAACAGTTTAATTGACTTAGATTATATGATATTGAATTGGTGAAATCATAAATCATTGTATTATTCGTTAGAAAGTAAAATTAAGGAGCATATTTTTCAACTTTTATAAACTGAATGTCCATCTTACAACTGAAATAAGTTCAACTTATTAGTTCTAGAGACATGAATAGGTCATGGCTGCTTATACTTGTGTTTATAGAAAGAATGGCACAAGGGCCAACAAGTGCCATTTAATGGCCCTTGTGCCGTTATGTTGATTTCTCATGTATTTTGCTTTTTTTCAACTCAATGACTCAAAAATTGGATCCTATAACTTAAATGAGTTCAACTTATCAATTATCGAGGTTCGGACGGGTCATAGCTGCTGATACTCTTGTTTATAGACAGAACGACACAAGTGATGTTTAATGACAGTTGTGTCGTTTTGTTGATTTTACCAATATTTCGTTTCTTTTTTACCTCAACGATCTCAAGTATTGGACTCCCTCATCTCAATAACGACACAAATGCCACTTTCAAGGACCTTTTCATTCTCTAAACAGCACTTATGCTGTTCTCTTAAAACCTTTCATCTCAATAACAACAAATGTCATTCTCGAGGACCTTTTTATCCTCTTAATTTCTATTGTATTATTTTCTTAGAATTTTTCATCTTAATAACAGCACAAGTTTTGATGGACAAATATGTTTATAAACATAATGACAATTATATCGTTATAATAGACGATCTCATCTCAGCAACAGTACAAGTACTGTTCTCATAAACACAATTACGAACATAATGATAAATTTCCTTGCACTTCTAATTCTATTTTTTCCTATGCCTTGTATTGATTCGTAAGAAAATAAAATCAATGAGCACATCTCTCAACCATGTCTACGCGTGTTTATAGACATAAGGACTCGAGTGTCGTTTAATAGCTCTTGTGTTATTCTGTTGATTTCTCAAATATTTTGCTTCTTTTCCAATTCAACGACCTCAAACATTGAATCCCCTAATTTAAGAAAGTAAAAAATATTGATGACGTGACAAAGAATGGTTGAATTGACATTAGACTATACAATATTGAGTTAATGAAATCACAAATCATTATATTATTTCATTAGAAAATATTATTAACGAACACATATCTCAATTTTTGTAAATGACGTGTCTATTCTACAGCTGAAATGAGTTTTGGGGCATGGATGGGTCGTGGCTTCCTATACTTTTATTTATAGATAGAACGACACGAGTGTCGTTTTCTTTACAGTAACGCATAAGTGCTGTTCTCATGGAGAAATTATATTTCGATAATGACACTTTTGTTGTTCATTTAGAACTTTGCATCTCAGTAACGGCACAAGTGTCATTCTTAATGACCTCTTCATCCTCTAAACGGCACTTGTGCAGTTATCTTAGAAATTTTCATCTTAGTAATGGCACAAGAGTCGTTTTCACTTTTCATCCTCAAGCATTATATTTGTAAAGTACGTAAGAAAAGTAGATCGTGTAACAAAGAATGATTGAAATGATATAAATTATTTGATATAAAGTTGTTGAAAGCACAAGTGATTATATTATTTTCAAAAAATATAAGTAATGAGCATCTCTCTCTCTTTTTTTTTTAAATGTCATGTCCATATTGCAGCTTAAATGAGTCCAATTTATTATTTCTCGAAAGAGAGATGGGTCATGGCTGCCTAAACTCATAATCATAGACAAAATGACACATGTGCCATTTTATTATCAGTAATGACACTTGAGCTGTTCTGTTAATTTTTCCTTTATTTTTGTTTGTTTCCAACGCAAACTTTATAAATGGACACCCTAAGTTATGTTGTTCTCACAATAATAATAGAAGTTTATATTTCGATAATGTCACTTGTGTCGTTCTCTTAGAATTTTTCATCTAAGTAATGGCATTGATGTTAGTCTCAGAGACCTTTTAAATACCGTAAACGACTCTTTTGCTATTTTTATGGACACTTATAAATCAAATATAATGGCAATTGTGCTGTTCTCATAAATGTTTTCATCTCAATAACGATACAAGTGTCATTCTCATAGACAAGTGACGTTCTCATCTTAGTGACGGCACAAGTGTTGTTTTCATGGACAAGTAAATTTACAATCATAACGGCAGTTGTACAATCAATGGGAGGCTAGGCTGACAATTAATGAGCATATTTTTCAACTCATATTTATAGATAGAACGACGAAAAGATCGTTTTCATTTCAGTTCAACTCTTATACCGTTCTATTGATTTCATCTATATTTTGATTTTATTCCAGTAAAACGATCTCATATATTAGACCCCTAGGAAATCATAAATATTTCATCTCAGCGATGATGTTTGTTCCGTTCTCATAAAAGTTTGTAACAAACATAAAAACACTTATATCGTTTTCACCTCCCTCTTATAAGTTCAGTAACAACAATTACATCATTCTCATGGATGCCTATATTTCTAATAACGTAACCCGTGTCATTATCATGGAATAACAACAAACTAGAAATAAATTTATAATTGAAATGCAAAGATTTAACTTAAATGAAATTAACAAAAATGTGGAAAAAATTAAGAAAACAGCAAAAGTGCCATTATTAATAAAAAAATGACCATTGTGCCATTATAGGGTTGTTTGAGCCCCTTCTTTTTTTTTTTTTTCCAAAAAATTAAATAAATTTGTAATAGTGTTATGATAGAGAATGTGTAGTTAAAAAATAAGAAAAATTTAGATTTTGTATGTAATATTATTTTGTTGAAGAATATATGGTTAAAATGGGATCAAATTACTATTCTAGAATGCATTTTGATGAAAAATGAGGCTCAAACAAGGGCTATATGCGTAAACAAGAGTAAAAGCAGCTACGTCTTGTCTAACTTTCTATGTTACATATATTAGAGAATCCATTATTATATTTGTTTTGTTGAAAAAATCGGATATAGGTGAAAATTTTGAAACGACACAAGTGTCGTTACTGAACATAAAAATGACACTTGTACTGCTACATGTATGACTCATTAGCAGTCACGGTGCATTCGTTCCTAGAAAAATAATAATTGGAACTTATTTATATTGTAATATGTATATGACATGTACAAAGTTGTAAAGAATTTTTTCATTTTTGTTCTTTACATTTCGATTTTTGCATAATAGTTATACTATTTATTG
>NC_036244.1:10212951-10223628 GCF_002742605.1 Olea europaea var. sylvestris | reverse complement strand
GAATTATAAATTATTGTGTTTGATTGGTATAATTTTTCACGGAAAAAATTTTTAAATTAAAGTTTTTTTTTGTTTTTTTTTTTTATGTTCGTTTGGTTTTATTTTACATGAAAATTGTCAACAAAATGGATAAAATTTACTGGTATTGGGGATAGAATTTGTTTCCATTGCAAAAAATAAAAAAATAAAATCCAAAAATCATCTACATTTTGATATTCGTTTGGTTTTATTTTATATGAAAATTGTCAATTTAATAGATATCATTTTTTACAATTGTTCCTAAAATTCTTTTCCATTGCCAAAAATAAAAATAAAAATTAAAAACCTGGAATTCATTTTCCCACCATATAGGTGGGAAAACCAATTCCTTGATTGTGAGGAAAAGAGGCACGTGTGAGGCTTGCATGGAAAATGAATTCCATGGAACTTCTTCCCCATCAAACACTCAAATTTGCCAAAGATGGAAATTAATTTCCACTTTCCATGGAAATTAGCCCCTATCAAACGTGCCTAAAAGAAATTTCACACCAACGTGTCAAATATCTCAATGAAAAGATTACTGTAAATCAAGTAGAGAATGTTGCTAATGATTATCAGCAAATAAGCGTTGCAGAAGAGCCATATATTATTTTGTTTCAACAACTAACAGTGAACATTGCTAAATAAGATTTTTGCAAAGGTTTATCATCAACAACCTATGTTACAAAGAGCTATGCAAAACACACACACACACACACACATAAACACTGGGATAAAAATAAAATAGAAACCAAATTAGAAATCATGAATGAAAATATAAAAATCAAAACAGCAGAAATAAACACACAATAATCAAAATATAGAAGATTTTAATATACAAATTAAAGAGTTATTAGATTTATAAGTAATAAGACCATATAGTAGTCAATACTGATCAGTAATTTTTATGGTTAGAAATCATCTGTGAAATAAAACGAGGAAAAGCAAGAATGATTATAAACTATAAAAGATTAAACGATAATACTGTAGAAGACATCACATACCAGATAATATATGCTAATAAATAAAATGCAAAATAATAAGATATTTTCTAAATTTGATTGTAAATCTGGATTTTGACAAATAAAAATGGCAAAAAATTTAATTCCTTGGACAACCTTTACTACTCATTTAGGACACTTTGAATTGTTAGTCATTACTTTTAGATTAAAAAACGTACCTTCTATTTTCAAAGAAAGATGAATCGTATATTTAATTTTCTTTCATTTGTTTATGTATCTATAGATGATATATTAGTACATAATAAAGGCTATAAAAACTTATGAAACACCTAGAGACAATTTTAAATAAATTTATAGAAAATGGTTTAATTATAAGTAAAAAGAAAAAGAAAAAGAAAATAAATAAATAAAAATCGAATTTTTAGGAATAATTTTGGGAGAATGAAAGATTCAGTTACAACCACACATAGTACATACAATTTTACAATTTTCAGATAAACTTGAAGAAACTAAGAAATTACAAGCCTCTCTAGAAATGTTAAATTATGCTAGACATTTTATCAAAAATTTAGGAAAGAAAAGTAGGACCATTGTAGAGTAAATTATTTAATAAAGGACAAAAATATTTTAATCAATCAGATATAGAACTCATTAAAAGAATAAAAGAAGAAGTTAAAAATTTACCACTATTAAAATTACTATTAGATAGTGAATATAAGATAATAGAAACAGATGAATGTGAATTAGGATGTGAAAGAATTTTATATTCCGAACCAAATAAATATAGTGATAAAAAGGAAGACAAATTTGTTGTTTTGCTAGTGGAATAAAAGGAAAATATTTAACTAGTTTAGATTATAAAATAATGGCCATCATACATAGTATAGAAATTTTTAATTTATTCTTAAATACTGAATTTACAATAAGAACAGAGTATGAAGTTATAGTAAAATTTATCAAAAAGACAAATTTTGATAAAATAAGACATAAAAGATGACTAAAATTATATGAGATATTAAGTAGTTATAAAATTAATATAGAACATATAGACGGAAAAAATAATATTTAAGTAGAAAGCAGAAATTTTAGTTTCTTCGCGGTGATTAAAGGTAGAAAGCCTGATATATATAATTATTAGCTAAAAGTATTACAACAAGTAGAAAAATTTCCTGACCCCTTTTTCAAAGGATTTTATACACTCGAAGAAGTTTTAAATTTTTGTAGAGAAATGAGAAGATTTAATTTCTTTATATTTGAAAGAGTTAGATGGACTATGCAAACCACTACTTCTCAAGTATCATCATTAATAAAACTTTGCGATAGTTGTGAAACTATGATAAAAGTTGTTAGAAATTTGAATCTTAGAAGGCATTCATTGGAAGAAATACTAAAAATCCTTGAAGATGAAATTTCTTCACCCCAATAGACTATTAGTAAATATCAAACTGAAAATTTTTACTAACAAGATAGTTTAAAAAGACTTAGTTCTAAAGATATTCTTGAAAGACCTATTCATCTAGATATTGCTTCTACAAGCAAAAATTATTATGATAAAATAGAGAGACTTATTGAACTAACAAATTCTACAAGTGCATGGCAAGAAAAGACTTTGTATAAATTAGAGCAAAAAATTGGTGATTGTGCCAATATTGTTCGAAGTTCTATAAAGAATTTAGTTGTACAAAAAATTATAAATTTTGCTCAAATTTTAAGTTACTATCACAATGAAAACAAATATTTCTTAAACATGATCTCAAATACGAATCAGCCAAAACTTTAGCCTTTCTTAAGCACAATTATCCAACAATTTCCTTTGATTATACAATTTTTGATAAAGAAAATATATATATATATTAAACGAATCTTTTCGATTTTTCCCCAAAGTTTAAACATATTCTTTATCAGTTAAAAGACCATCATTTGATGATTCAGTTTATTTCCAGACCCTCTTTTGTAAATAATAGTATTGTAATTCTAGCCTATCATAATATTTAATTATATGAAGGAGCCAAAAGATTCAGACCCTCTTCAATGACTAGTATTAGAATAAAAATTAGAAAGATTGATTTTGAAAGACGAACATCAGAAATCGTAGCAATGATGGAAGTCAGAAGTAATGAATTAGGACAGTGAAATAACGAAGTTATTTTCTGCCAAGAGCAACTCCCTATAAGAATCAGAATAGAAAAAATTTCAATACCAAATATTGAGCAAAAAAATTTATATTTGATGACGTTTCAGGTAACTAATAGAGAATTTACAGAAACCCAATCAGATACAGAAGAAAAATAATAATACATATCCGATGGCAAAGACAATGAAATGGATCCAGAGTTCGAAGAAGCTTACATTAAAATGATGGACAGATATGTGCAATAATTAAGAACGAAGAAAAGACAAAGCAAAGATAGAAAAATAAAAAGACGTAAAGAAAAAGAATAGTACTCAATTATCAAGCAAAGTCAACAAAAGGAGGAAGCCCGAAGATAAGGTTGTCAGAATGAAGAAAAAAGTTATTAATAATTTCATACAGTCGTTTTAAAATCGCACACATGTAAAGTTGTACGGTATTTATTACTTTCTTTTTAATTGTAGATTGCACACTTGTAAAGTGATACAATATCAAAATAATAGACGGAATGTACCGACATCTATAAATACTCATATTACTCACAAAGAACAACACATTGAGAAAAAACACAAAGCGCACTATCATACTTGTACTCAAAGACTTCAGAATTAAAGTAAGTCATTTTCACACATTCTATTGTTTACAATTTTCGTCTACTTTATTTATTTTTGGGAAAGGCGTAACAAAGAAAACACTAATTAAGAAATTAATTTATTTGGAAAAATTATCTTTTTATGTTTTTTATATTATACCTCTCTTAACCTCTTTACTCTAAATTTCATGATTAAAAAGATAAAGTAATTACCTGAGTTAAGCTAGCTTTTTGTATCCTGATTTTGGGAGTTTGTTTAAACATTTTTAAATATGATGAAAATATTTTTAATTATAATCTTAAGCATTTCTTAGAAAGTCAAGAAAAAAGTTAAGAGAGAGTTAAAAAAAGAAAAAACTGAAGAAATTAATTTGTTGAACGGTAAATTACTCTAAAGCCATTACAAACATATTAATCTTTAGTTCTAATATTTTATGTCGTTAGAAAATTACACATTATCTATTTTGCTTTGTTGTTTAGTAGAAAGTTTTAAAGAATTTATTGATATTTGTTTAGAAAATCGAGAAATTAGTAGAATGATTGTTATAGAAAACCACATATTAACCGCACTAGATAGAAATAGAGATGACTCCTCTTTACAGATCAATAAGAAAATCATTGAACTTTCTATCTCTTAGTGTTGGAGCTTCTTGATAGAAGATCTTGAAAATTGTAAGAAAAGACAAACAAACATAAAAGTTATAAAAGAAAATAAAGATAACAATAGTAAGATTCCCTTTTTAAGAGAAAAAATTTTCTTATCCTAGTAGATTTTTTTTGGGAATTTCTTAAAAAAATTTCTATTTTGGCCACGTTTGAAGACTTTGTAATTGGTAAGAAGACTTGTTATTTTCTCTTAATTAGTAGACAAACATTTTCAAATCACTCAAAGATATTTTCTTACTTGTCATTTTCTTACAAGACTTTTTCTTAATACAAAATTTTCTCATCCTATTTGTTATTTATGTAGAGAATTTTTCAAAAGACTTTTCTTGTCATGTTCTTACTACTACAAATCTTGCCACCTGAATCGGTATAAGAGCTATTTGCTAGTCTAAAAGAGAATTAGTTTATGAAAAGAGTAGATTACTTAAATTTATAAATCTTAGGAAATTTTAAAAGAAAAAATAGTTTAGATACAACTTCTTTGGTTTGTAATTTTGATAAGAATTTTAAGTATCTTTTACACTATAAGGATAAACTACTAAATAGTATTGTAGATTTACTCGTAAATTTAGAAAGAAACAATTTAAATAAAAGGTAGAAACTTTATTAGAAAATATAAGTAAAAATATAAAAACTCTAGAAAGTAATTTAGAATATATTAAGAATTAAACTACTGAAATACTAAAAAGAAAATTTAACAATATAGGAGAAACAGATATTAGTCATAACTTATGAAACTTGGAAAGTAGAGTTAAAATATTAGAAAAGGAAAAGTTAATAGATACTAGACAAGATTTAGATCATATAATAAATAAATTAGAAAAATTAGATTTAGGTAAGACCAAAGAACCTAATAAATTTAAGAAAACTAAGTAGATCTATATGTAATGGATAAAGGAAAACAAATTATAGCCAGTAGTAGCAAATTAGTTGGTAATCATTTATTAAGAACATTAAGTAGAAAAACATAATCCGAAACAAGACTAGAATCTCAAATAGATATAGAAGAATAGATAGAAATATTTAGACAAAATAAACTAAAACTAGTAAAAGTTTTAGACATATATAAAAAAAGAAATTTATTTAGCAAATCTTTAATATATCAGTATAATGGAGAAATATATGTTTCTTGTACACATGAAGATAAATTTATATCCCTAAATTTAATAGGAAAAGAATCTTATAAAGAAATTGTTAATAAAAATCTTCAACAGACTCATTTAAGATTAATAATAATAGGAGTAAATTTAAGAGCTAAAGTATTAGTACGTTTATATGATAGCAGATTCACAGATATAGAACAAAAATTATTAGGAAGCATATAATTAGATATGAATAATAAATGTGGAATAGTATATTTTACACTATATTATTTGGGTAGTGCTGGGTGTACAGCCCAGCACTTTACATAACTTTTACAGAGTTCTCACAAATGAGTGGGGTCGAAATTTTTTTCTTCATTTTTTATTAGATCAGGACCCACGTGGGACCGACCCCATGTGAGGGGTCGATAAGCCCTCTGTAAGCAAAGCTCTGTACACAGAGCTCTGCTGATATTATTTAGTCAGAACAAAGAATTTCTATAAAGATATTAAAATAAGAATAAAAATTAAAGCATGTCAAATAAAAAGAGATGAGGATAATTTATTAATTTGCACATGATTTGTAGGAGGACTTAGTGAAAATAGCACTACTAATTTTAAATTAGAAAATAATTAAATAATTACATTATTAGGACAAAAAGATATAAAGGTTATGCTAGCAAAGAAATTCTCTTCTGAAACAAATGTAGGATTAGATTGAAATCTAAGAATTTTTTTAGAAAAACTAATATTAGTACCAGAAAATAATATTATGTACAAAAATAGTAATGGAACTTAAGCATAGATTTGAAAATTATAATTATCAAGCAGAACAGACAAAGTATAATGAAGAAGAAAATGAAGGAGAATGTGGATATTTTGAAATAGAGGGTTATCACAGTGAAGATGAGATTAATGCTTTAGAGGATGATAGTAAAGAAGACAAAAGCAAGGATGATGAAAAAGAATTTGGATATATAGATATGGTATATTATGCCCCCGTTTGACCTTCATTCTTTTCAAATTTTAATGGTTAGAATAGTATTTTTAAAAAAATATGTGATTGAAAAGAATGAAAAGTTTTTGATTTACGTATAATATTATTTTATGAAAGATTGTGTAATTGAAAATAAGTAAGAAAAATAATGAGAATGAAAATGTGGGCCAAATGGGAGCTATATAAATCTCAGAAAAGCTAGAGAAATTGAATTAGGATGTTAATAGAAAAATATCAAGTAGACATAGAAACCAAGATAAATGAAGTTAGCAAAAGAGTTAAAATGGAAATAGATCAAGAATTTGAAAAAAGAAAAGAACCCATGAATACAGAATATGACATAGCAGACAAATATCGTTTCCCCTTTGCAAGAGACTTTAAATAGACTGATAAAAAATATAAAAAGTTTAGGAAAAAGACAAATAGAAAAAGGATGTAATTTACCATTAGCAAGCGAGAAATGATTAATTTTAGAATTAAATAATTGTAAATCACAAGACAGACCTACTACTATAACTAAATGAAAAAATTCTATAATTAGGGCATATAATAGTGTATTTATACAAATGATTGTAGAATACGGGCTTACTTAGAAACCTATTTAGAAAGGACAGTGTTAGATGTATATGTTACAACAAAAAGACTAAAACCAGAGAAAATTAGATTAAGAATAGCTGGAGGAAATAATCCTAGAAATTTTACAAGTTTTATTAGAGAATTAATTATAGGTTTTGATCCTAGTAGAGATAATACCTATGAACAAAATAAAGTCTTTGAAGATTTAGAAAGATTAAGTATTAGTAATATGAAATATATACAATCATATTTGTTAGACTTTGAAAGAGTAGCAGGATTAACATTAGATTATCCTATACTTGAAAGATTATATAAAAACCACCACCATGGAATGATAAGATTGCAAAAGATGTAGAGTCAAACCCAACAAGAAAAATAACTATTAGTACCACCATAAAATTCATATCTGATACGTTGAAAGAATATTGTATAGAAGAAGTAGCTAGAAAGCAAATAAAAAAATCAAATTATTTTTTTACTCAAATTTATATACACCATAAACATATTATTATAAAAGAAGAAAGAAAAATTGTATAAAAAAGATAAATATAAAAGGCAATATCAAAATAAAAAGAAGCATAATATTAGGCTAAGTAGGACATATTATAAAAATAAAAGACCTAATTATAATAGATACGTTAGAAAATCGAAAACTACAAAAGACTGTAAATGTTTTATTTGTAGAGACCCTTGACATTTTGTTATAAATGTCCAAATAAATATAAAAATATAGAAAATATAGCTAAATCTAGGATAATAGAATAAATACTGTGTAACGTTGTAAAATTATCTGATAATGAATCTTGTAGCTCAGTACATAGTATTTATACAGATGAAGAGTTAGATAATTGGAAATAATAAGTAATTCTGAGAACAGTTATAATAGTTTAGAAGAATTAGATTTTTCAATTTTACATAAAAAAATGATGAGTATAGAACAAGATGTATCCATGAATGGATTAGAGGACAATGATCAATGATGGATAATTATAAAATATGCAAAATATACCCATAAAAATAGAACTCAATGTAAAAATTGTTTACAAATTTAATGTAATAATTATTTAGGAATCAAAGAAAAAATAAATAATAATAAAAATAAAGACTATAGTGAAAGTATAGAAAGAGTCTAAAATAAAATAATAGATATAAATGATAGAATAGATAAAATACATGAAATATTAGGAGAAATAAAATATAGGACAGAAATCTAGAAACAAAAGGAAAATAGCTTATGGAAAGTTACATGAAAAATAACTAGTTAGAAATAGAAAATCAGGAAGAAACAATTTGTCCAATATCTAAAGTAAAAGACAACAAAAAGTTTCGAGATACCCATAGAAACACAAATAAATAAGATGATAAAACTAAATTTGATAGCTTTAATAGACATATGTTGTACATTTAATAGAATTAGAAAAGATTTAATTCCAGAAGATTGTAGACAAAAATTAAAATATGAAATAAGAGGAAATCAAATAGATGGTAGTAAAATGGGATTCGAAGAAAGACTTTTTGATGATTGTAAGATTAAATTTCAAGAAAGACAATATAGTTTAACAATCACACTAGTTAGCGCACTAATAAAAGATGAATTTGTTATAGGTATAAAATTCTTATTAAGTAGAAATGAAAGCTTAACAATTACTCCGAATGTCATAATATATGGATAAGAGTGTGTGTATATATAAGATCTTCCATTTTTGCCTTTCATAAGTGATAATTTAAACTATTTGAGTTAATCATTTTACTCAAATTTTCTTCCATAATCCCAAGCCCAAATATGAGAATTTGGCTCTGGTACCACTTGTTGAGAGTTGCAAACAAATAGACACATTTTTCCAATTCGAATGTTTACTATTTCAAAAATGGGTCTCAATTTCTGACCGAGAATCTGGATTGAAGAAAATACTTTGATTATATTTCAGTACTTCAATTTTTGATTTCTAATTGCATTCAATGGATCTTCTATCTTCGATCAATATTTTGTCGTTCGAATCAACTAACGAATATTTGTAGTTAGGTCCTCAAACTTTGGATTTCATCATTTTTCTTCGATTTTCACTATTTTTTTTCAGCTTCACTTTAATCATTGAATTTTACCTAACAAACAAACTATACAAGAATTTAAACCATAATTAATCATAAGAACTCCTAAATCTCTATATTTAAAGAGCTAAATAAGTTCATAAAATACAATTACCAACTATTTACATCAACTATGCCTATTGGCTTGAATGAGTTTCTTGAAAAACATGTTCTAATATCAGTTACATTTTATTTATACTTTGATGGACTGAAAATGTTGAATTGGAAATGATGAAAGGAACCCAACTCTTCAATTAATCAAAATTTACATTCATGGAATTCGGTGAGATCCACTAGTCTTAGTTTATAAATAACATCATTGTAAAAAAGTGATGTTTTTTTTGACCCATTTAATACTTAAGGGGGTTAATAGGTGTGCTATGTGGAATTTAAATTTAATAACTTGCAACATGTTACAAAATATCTAGTCTAGATGCAAATAATATCAACTTTGTAGCACAATCATATAAACAAGTAAGAAAATACATAAGAAGTAAATAAATTAAGAATTGTTTACGATGGAAAAATCCCTTAAAAACTCTTCAAGAGAAAAAAACCTTCGAGCATCCTATGTCGCCAAATGATCCACTAGAAAAGATTGAACTTATACATTTGGTCTAGACATAATTAAACCTTAGTAGACTTTGACTCCCAATGTATAATTACTCATAGAATTCTTCAATTGTGCACACCAATACATGCTCCAAAACTTCTGAACTTCTTTTCCTTGTGGATCTTCAAGAACGAACTCGTTCTTCCTTAATCAGAACTCCAACATTTCTCATATCAATTAGAACCTTGAAGGCTATTTGGTAGAAGATTTTGTGATTTTTTGATTTTTGAATGTGGAAGAGAATTTGTGATAACAATTTATTTCTTCTTCACTAAGATCATCTATTTTATTTCTTTGCTGTCAGCACATGATGAAAGAAAAGAGTTTTTATTGTTTATTAGTTGTATTTCAAAGTTTTAAGTGGTTTATAAGTATTTGGAGGTTGAAATAAGTAAAATACAGTTTTTTTTTCGTGTTGATAGACGTTGGAGCTCCCTCTTGACGTTCATCGAGCATACTTTGCTCGGGCAGGACATTCATCAAATTTGTGTACATATACACAAATTTGTTTGTGTCCTTCCAGCTTGAGATTTTGTTGGGATTCTACCATTCTATATGTATTTGAGGTCGTAGGGGCACGTGTAAGGAATTTTGTAAATTAAAATTGAGTTTGAATATGGAATCAGTTTTGGTTTGTTCGGTTTTACTGAAGAATAGGTTTGGTTTGGTTTGTAATTTAACCAAACCAATTTGGACGAGTTTGGATTCTGGTTGGTTGCAAACTTGACCCATCCACCCTTATAAGTAGTGGCAGATTCAGGACAGTGATAACGGTTGAATTCAGATGAGTATGAACAGTCGTCCAATGTAAGAAAAGAATGTTTCTTGGCAAAGCTGGCACGGGTGCCTACAATCGTTCGTAGAGTCCGGGTTTCGTCCTTGCTTACAAGAAATGTTCTCTTTATACCAAATAAGACACTCCAAATAACAATTTTCTCATAAAAATTTATGT
>NC_036244.1:10208777-10211214 GCF_002742605.1 Olea europaea var. sylvestris | reverse complement strand
CTGAGCAGACAATGCTTGGCCCCCTCTTAGCTCAACCAAGTCGAGTCTTGAAGGTTTGTCACTTTCGTCTTGATCCAGAGACCGAGCCTTAGGGTCGACTCACAGGTCCCTCACTTGGGTTGGTCGAGTTAGCTCAACCATAACCTAGCATAAAGGGCGTGGGACTTTTCTAGACCAAGACCAACTCTTGAGGACTTCATCATCATTGGTTGAACAAATCTTGACCAAGGCCGAACCCCTTGCGTCAACACGGGAGAGGCTCAATTTTGATTCCGTTGTTCTCTCTCTGCCAAATTAGTGACGCTACGAGTCTGGATATCTATAGATAGGAGGGTGTACAACACATCAAGCATGTTCTAGAATATTCCACTTCTACCACACATACTCCATTATACACAGTGCACCGACGACGTTACGTCTGCGAATTGTGTGATGAACTATTACCATTATTAGCAACCATTGTTTACATGTTTAAGATACCAATCATCAGTTCCATTATTTATTTGATCTGAGTGATACATTTCTTTGTTATTTCCATGGAAGATAATATCCATTGTCCAACTTGAAAACTCAGAAACTAGTTCTATATCTAACATGATAGTGATCATTAAGTCTTATACTAAATGAAATTACATTGCGTTGGACAAGATATAAATTTTGTGCAACGCTCTTCCACCTATTATTCTAAGTTCTTCTGTGTTGTATTCTGGCCCAAATTGCGATCCATCCCATTTATATTTTTATGATTTCTTAATCAAGAAAAAGTTTCTGTAAAGCTCTTTGGTATATTTTTGAATCTATTAGAAAGGAATCGGTTCACAAGAGCAAAAAGGAAACTGGCACATTTCTCTCTCACTCCTATGGCTTTGAGTCTAGTAATTGATTGATTGATTGATTTATTTATTATTATTATTTTTTTAAGAGTAGTAATGACTGGAAGTTAACACTTGTGTCAGATTCCACGTAGAAACTACCATCATAATTTTGCTGCCATTTTGCCGGGTGATTCAGTGGCAGGAATAGTGGTTGCTAATGGAATTTCGAATTTCTTAAACATTTACAACACATTGTTGGTTGTGAGGCTCGTTTTAACTTGGTTTCCAAATGCTCCTCCAGCAGTTGTCAGCCCCCTCAGGTATAATGCGAAATAACCTCTAACATGTTGTCAATATCCGAAGAAAAGAATGCAATTAACATGGCTACTGGTACATGTTTCAGCACTTTATGTGATCCCTACTTGAACATATTCCGAGGCATCATTCCACCACTGGGAGGGACGCTCGACCTTTCACCTATATTGGCATTTCTTGTTTTAAATGTCTTTACCAGTACAGCATCTGCGCTGCCAGCTGAACTTCCATCTTCAGGACTTCATCTGGACATTTCATCTCATGCAACAGCGTCACAGGAGAAGTGGATGAGAAGGCTTGATTGGAACAAGTCAAAAAGATCTGCTGCTGAGAATTAAGTTGTTTTTCTTTGACAAAAAATACATGTATTCTCAGAATCCCGCGGTTCCATGATGGAGTGGTTGATATGTCTACCATCGAGTGTAAATTCATTTGGCAACAATAAAAGTACATGTATGTATTATTTATTGATACGTCTACGTCCAAATACAACCTAGAAAGCTTCATTTTTATATCATACGTAGAACATGAACAATGACAAAAAGGTAGATAGAAAATGATACCCAGATGCATCCTTCTGAGATCTAGGAAAACTTGCTCAGGTTCATTCACGCTTAAAGATTCAATCAAACAGGAATTAATCCTCACAAATGGATTGGAAGTTCATCCATTCAGAAATTAATCTGATATCCGCACAACCAGAAATCAACCTTCGATGGCAAATAAACCTGTACAAGGGGGGATTTAGCATATTGCTATCAAATAAAAATCCTAGTATTTATGATTCTCTTCTTTGTGCTTGGCTTATACATACCAAAGATCTTGACCATCTTCGGTGAAGAGCAACTAGCAACCCAGTGCCGACACCATGATATATCCAAACTTTGTTGAATATTTGGCTAGTGAAATTGAGCCAACTTGTTAAAAATTAGGAAAATAGAGTATGTAGAGGCAGCAATTAGCATACCACTCAAGTCATCTATCTAAATCGAAACTAAAACCCAAAATATCGTACCTTAACATCATAGAAAATTAAAGTTTGTCATCAATTTTTATTTCCAACTTTAACATCAATTTTAATTTTTCATGACGTGTCTATTTGTAATTGGGTGGATAGCAGATCTCAACTCTACCTTTCTAACATTATTTTCGTGAAAGGCCCTCCAAAGGTTTCCTGCCATAGCTTCATCCATAACGTGCAAAAGGCAACCCTGAAGGTAACAATAGCTAAATTTGGCAAGCTATTGAAACATCGAGGTAACGTATCAGTAAGTGCAATGTCAACCATAAATCTAGTTGAAGTACCC
>NC_036244.1:10195787-10199618 GCF_002742605.1 Olea europaea var. sylvestris | reverse complement strand
AATTAGTGACCATTGGAACAATTAACTCAACAATATCCCATGTTTAATTTTCCTGAAGAGCTTGAAGTTTCTCTTGCATAGCTTTCTCCCAATAGGATTGGGTAATTGCTTGAGAATAAGAAGCAGTAATCGTGATATGAGATAATGTTGAAGAATGACCATACCAATCGCAAGGACAAGTAATGCAAGTGGATCGCATAATTTTCTCACTCTATCAAGAAGGTTGGCTTTGTTCAATCACATTCAGTTTATTCCTCATTTGTGAATACTAAAGGCCCATCTACAACTATGGTGCTCATCTATGTAGATGACATAGTGATAACGGGCAATGATAAATCTGCTATATAAAGTTTGAAACATTTTCTACACAAAGAATTCTAGATCAAGGACCTTGGTCCTCTAAAATTGTTTCTTGAGTTGGAAGTTGCAAGATCCAAAGTGGGTATTGTTATCTCTCAAAGAAAATATACTTTAGAGATTATAAATGATGTTGGTTACTTAGGCGCTTAACCCTCAAATTTCCCAATGGAAATGAATTTGAAGTCACAGATGATCAAGGTGATTTGCTACGTGATCCACTGCGCTATAGGAGATTAGTTGCACAACTAATCTATCTCACAATTGCAAGACTAGATATTACAAACTCAGTCAAAATTCTAAGTCAATTTATGTATGCTCCAAGAAAGCCTCATCGAGATGCTGTTCTTCACATCATCAAATGTCTTAAAGGTAGTCCAGGTCTCGATTTATTATTTTCATCAAATATTCATTCAACTCGAAGGCTTATTGCGATGCAAATTGGGCAAACTCTCCTATGACTGGAAGATCAACTACAGGTTATTGTGTATTCTTGGAAAGTTCATTGATTTCATGGAAAGCAAAGAAGCAGAAAACAGTCTCAAGATCATCATCGGAAGCTGAATATAATGTCCATGACATCTGCAACTTGTGAACTGACTTTGCTTAGATTTTTACTTAACGACATGCAGATTTCAACAAGACTAGCAAAATTATTATGTGATAATCAAGCTGCACTTAACATAGTGAGCACACCAAGCACATAGAACTCAACTGCCATGTTGTAAGAGAAAAGATACAAGAGGTCAAATCATCACAGAATTTGTCCCATCTCACTTGCACGTGGCATACATTTGTACATAGGCTCTTGAAGGAAATGCCTTTTAAGGAATTAAGAAGCAAGTTGAAAATGTTGGATATACATGCTCCAATGTGAGAGGGAGTGTCAAGATTTGCTAGGATCACATTAAATAATCTTTGGAAATAATCTTGATTGCATATCTTTGGGGATCTGCAATCCCTTCATATAAGGGAATTAATTGAGATTTGATTTGATTTCCTTTGTTGATTAAGGCCATGATTCACTTTGTAAAGTGTATATATATTGTAGTTTATTGGCTACAATACAGTGGAATGAAATACATAGTTCTCTCAAAGCTTTCCCAAACCTTAATTTAATAGACTAGAGGTGGTTTAATCATTTTCTCTTTAAGCATAGCAGTCAATTAGTGAGTTTTTAAATCAATATCTCTTAAGCGACACATAGCAGTCAATTAGTGAGTTTTTAAATCAATATCTCTTAAGCGACACATAGCAGTCAATTAGTAAGAGTTTAGTAGAACATATATGTTGCACTTTAAAAAAGTTTATCATTGTTATTCACACGTGCTTCATTAATAATTTTGTAGATGTAGAATGGCCTGTGAAAATACGTGGGAGTATTTTTGCTCATTTGGGAATTTGTGATCTTGCGCTCATTTTTCATAATCCAAATCAGACTTACAATTTTGCATTAGAAATGCTCGCGATCAGTGACCGAGGTTCGTATATGCACAGTAAGTCGAAGTTTTCACCACTGTCCTTATGAAATTGATCGTTAACGTCAAAATATGTGTACACAATTAAATAATAATATTGTAAATCGTAAAGCTCACTGCATGCATGTAAATGATTCAAATGATCAATTACAATTACTATCAAATGACTAGAGACTTAAATGCTATATTTTCTTCTTGATTTGCAACTGAACAATTGTATTTTTGTTTTATATTTTATTTTATCCAAATTTCAAACGAAAAATAAATATTAGCAATGAGAATTACTGTAAAAGGAAAGAAGAAGATATTTGAAGGAATTGGACAAGAGACCTTCTTGATCTGTTCCTCTTCCGACAAAGCAATCAGCCTATGCGTGATATTGTGGCCACGAATAATGTCACCCTCCCAACACATGGTTCAATATCTTTTATTATTCTAGTTCAAGCAAAGCCGTCGTGTGATATGGTGGATTTTACGTTTAAATAATGATTAAAATGTGTGAATTGAATATAAGTCTCCAATATTGGGTGCGACTCTTCAAATGCAAGAGGTTTCTAATGAAAAATCATCACCATCTTTTGATATTGTGCAATCTAGACCACTATATCATGTTCCAATCTGAAATGATAGAATATAATGGTTAAATCATGTTCAATATTTTATTATTTAATATCATTTGATCTAGAAAAGTACACTCAAACTTTGGTTTGTCCGATAGAATTAATATTGTGTTATATTAAATTTGAAAGAAGAGTTATGTATTGAAAGTCTGACGTCTATTTGATTGTGTTAGCATTTTATTTAGAGGGCAAAATTCATCTCAAGAAGATTTACAATCGTATACTTCATTTCATCTCCTTCTGGCTTCTACATTTATTTATATATCATAAGTTGTTGTCTTGTTTATTTTCATGTACATATCTCGATTTCGATAAGTCAAAATTCTTATCAATAATTTGCATGTCAATGGAATATGATTTATGTACCAAATATATCTCAATTTTTTGCATTTTTATATTCTATTTTTTGCATGAATCAGTGGTTAAATTATGTTTGGATACGGTATACAAATGTAGCATCTTGTTTTTGAAATTGATCAAAATTTTGAATTTCGTTATTATATTTCATTTGTCCGTTCGCATTAAACTTCGTGCTAAAATCTCTAGAATTTTATGCAAAAATTAAAATTACATTCTGAATATCAAAAATATTTCTCCAACAAGACGTGCAGAAGAGCAGATGATTCGTCTCCTCTTTGTCATTAGTTTTTCTCTCCTTACTGGAAGGTAGCAAATGAGATTATCAAACTTCATTGTTAAAATAAACAAAATATCGTTCATCAAGGGAAAGAACATTAGTTTCAGTAATTTATTACTTTCTAGAAAATAAACAAAAACTAATGATGGATAGGAACCCGTTCCATAACTCTCTCTCTCTCTCTCTCTCTCTCTCTCACACACACACACACACATTGAGAAAAGGCTGGAGTAATTGATAATTGCAAGTTGAAATCTTTTGTGCCAACAAGGAAATGAAATGACAAAACACAATCACAAGCTATATAAAATTAAATTTAGATTTATATGGTTTATGGTGTTGAGGATAGAAATCTTGTAAACAAATCCTACTCATCTAATTATAATTATCAATTCCCAAACTCACTAGTTTTGATGCTTAAATATGATTGATATTGGACAGCATTCATAATCGTCTAAAATGACCAACAAAGTGAGGCCCTCTACGTCTATGCTAGGCCATCGACCCCCATGAGCACTCTATGATGGGCTGTTGATCCCATGGGTGCTCTACGTCTATACTAGGCTGTCGACTACCATAAGCATTCTACAACTATGATCGACCATCGATCCCTATGAGACCATCTACTACTACACGGTCGATCTAACATTTAGCTATAAAATCATCAATAAATTGGATGAGAATCGCTTAGCTACTGTCATGGACACAACCAACTATTGGATAGTTGGAGACCCCCCAC
>NC_036244.1:10180978-10195127 GCF_002742605.1 Olea europaea var. sylvestris | reverse complement strand
CTTACCTCGTCAAATAAAATGAATTTTTGAAAGAATTCTAATATCTTTACTCTTTCTCGACTGCGTCAATAAAATCGTGACTGACTTTTTCGAAATTACTTTATTTCTCTCTACTGTATGCCGTGTAAACTTTCTTGGTGTAGAATTATGTGACACTTACTATTTATAGTAAAAGATAGTAGTTGAGTTCTAGTACAATTGTGACGGAAGAAAACTGTACCAAACTTGAATAGGAATTGAATTTTGATAAAACAAATCATGCTATGACACATGTACTTGAATTGGTATAAAATATATAATTAATACTTATATCTCCAAAAGTAGATTCACTAACAACTATAAAGATAGAATTTGGATAAGAATTACTTTCAAATAATGGAATTAGAATTAATATAAAAATATGACTAGTGTTTATATTACACGTTCCCAAGAAGAGAAAATTGAATTGGGTTATAAATTATGTAAAATTCTAGTTATCCTGTTTTCTTTCAATTTGGTCTAACTTAATGTGTTCTTATCCAAAATAACTTTTTTCTCGGGTCAAAAACTTCTAATTAATTAAGTCCTATAAAAGAATCCAATATTGATACACTTATTTTCCCTCTATCAAAATCTAATTATTTGGTTAAATTAAAAATAAAATTAAACTATTTTACTTTAATCCCTCAACTTTCAAAATATAAATATATAGTATACAGAATAAATAAATTTTATTCTATAAAATTTTCAGGGTGTTACATGGGACACGTGGCACCATAACCGCCCAACATTTACGCGACTCCAATCACCTATAAATATACCCAAGGTGAAATAGTTATTCTCTAAAAAGCTTTGGCTATCTGAATCCACACTTTGACTTTCCCTACACTCTTAAATTTTATATTAATTCTCACACTAGAGGTAAAAGGGGGGAGAAGTCCCGGCCTCATTTTGCAGGTAAAACTTGTTCATCGGAGCAGCAGTAGCACCGTATGCCTTTAGGAGGACACGAGTCATCTAAGGGAATGCATTGAAAGAAAAGCTATGTCAAGAAGACAAACAAGAAGTGATATACGCTTGGTTGGGAATACGGCAGAGACGAAGTTGGATTCAGTCGCAAGGGGTCCCGATCCACCTCTACCGCAATATGTAACGCAAAGCTAATTTAGCACTCTGAAGGCTTAGTTGGTAGCAATGATAACCCTCTTGCAGAATCAAGCGCAATGAGCCACATTCCTATCGTCAAACTCGATGGAGGCCGCGCAGCCGTATCAAAGGACACTTACAAAAGCCCCACCTGTCATCCAACTGGTGGCAACAAACTCGGGGACTCCAGGTGTAACAATTTTATAGCCCTTATGGCCCATGGTAGACCTAGAATAGAGGATGGAGAAAATAATAACTTAGAAGTTAGATGATGCACTATCCAAAAGGAAAGACAAATGTATGTAAATGATTTTGGAAAAAGACCATTTCCACCCGAGGTTATGGCAGTCCTTTTACCTATAGCTTCAACAGCCCATGATAGAGGCATACAATAGAGTCACAGATCCATTTGACCACATGCAGACCTTCATTGATTTGATGGGACTCTATGCAGCACTTGACACAATGATGTGCCAATCCTTCCACCCGACACTCAGGAGGGAGGCCAAAGATTGGGTAGCAACTCTATCCCCCGATCTATTAGAGCATTTGATGAGCTCTCTAGGAGTTTTGTAGCTTACTTCCTAAGCAGCAAAGGAAGAGGAAGAGGAAGACTACCATTGGGTTGATGTAGATCGTTTAAGAGAAGGACGAATCTTTGCAGAAATACTTAGCCAGCTTTAGTTGAGTGACACTTGGAATAGAGGACCTTCAAATGTTGACGGTGGTAACTGCACTGATGAACAAGACGCAAAACTAGCCTTTAGGATATCACTCTACAAGAATCTCCAAGAGTCGATGCATAACTTGCTGAAGAAGGGAGATATGTATGTTGATACTGAGGAAGCAGAGAAGGTCACAAAATTATCTTAGAGAAAGATGGGAGACAAAAAGTCACAAGTGAAAGATAGGTGATGAGCCAAGATTTACCTACAAAAACAAGTCACGGAATGAGCAAGTAAACAAGAGGGCCACCTAGGACTGATCAATCAAGCAAAGGCGAGAGGAAGTCAAGGCCTTCACCCCTTTGAATACCCTGCGTGCAAAGTTGTTGACGGAGATAAAAGACATGAAGGAGCTCGAATGGCTAAAGCTAATGATGATGCTAGCCAGCAAAAGAAACCAAGTATTGTCATTTCCATAAGAATCACGAACATGACACTAAAGAATGCCTACAGTTAAAGGAGGTGATCGAGTGCCTTTTGAGATGGGGACTTTAAGCAAGTATGTGAAAGATAACCGACGTAAACAAAAAGTAGAGGATCGTCCCTCACCCAGAGTTGGAGTGATAAACATGATCATAGGGGGTAGCAGTCAACGGAGACTCAAACTTAGAAAGAAAGAGCTACACATGCTCTGTTAGGATTTGCTCTATCCAAAAAAAGGCAAGGTTCAGTCAGAACATCATTTTTGGGGATAAAGGCTTGATTGGCATAGTACACCCCCACGATGATGCCTTGATGGTGGTAGGCGATAAAGTGGACTTTGATGTTAAGAGAATACTAGTCGATGGAGGAAGTGCAATGAATGTTTTCACTTAAGATACTTTCCTGGGCCTGAAGATCTCCCCTGAGAAGTTGAAAATGGTGACCACCCCTCTATAGGGCTTTGGAGGGATGATGGTGATACTGGAGGGAACCGTGGAGCTTCCAATCATGAAATTTCCAACTAGTAGAGGGATTGGATACGTACAAGGGGATCAACAGGCATCAAGAAAATGCTATGTTGACAGCATACAAGCCAAAGGTTTATCATCAGTCATGATGCTGGATGTAGACCCTCCAAGGTGACGAATCGTGTCGTTCGACATGATAAAAACTTTGTATCAAAAGGATGGGAGTTCAGTATTGGGACAGGTTTGAAATCTGATGAAAAGGAAAAATTGGTAAGATGTCTAGTAGATAACCTAGTCTTTTTCGCAAAGAGCCCAGTATGATATTCCTGGGATCAGCCCGACAATTGCCCAGTATCGTCTCAATGACCTACCAGGGCCTAAACTAGTGGAATAGAAAAAAGAAACCTTGCCCCGAAATGACAAGTCGTGGCGAAAGTAGAGGTAAATGCTATAGACAGGGTTTATTCGGGAAGTGCAATACCTTGAGTGGTTGGCAAACATTGTGCTCTTGAAGAAGTAAAATGGGAAATGATTCATGTGCGTAGACTACACTAGGTTGAATAAGGCGTGCTTAAAAGACTCGTGCCCACTACCCTTGCAAAAACTGCATAAGCTAATGTCCAATAAGTAAAAATCATGCATACTATGAGTAGAAGTAATATGAGTATACGTTGCTATGTCATTTCTTTAAAATATCATGATATAATGCATCATATTCAAATATTCATCAAAGTTAACTCAAAATAGTTTCATTTGAAATCTTTTCCTTTCATTGGACCCTTGATCCACTTACTATGCACCAAATAGAGCTCTGCGCAATTTAAATATCAATAATCAATAATTCAATGGCTAATATGATATCGACATAGTCAAGTGGAACATCCTCTTGCGATCACTAGAAGTACATCTCCTAACTGTCCCTATGATCACCAAGAAGTATCTCGCCCTCAGTGTCAATAATCATAATATCACAAAGGCACAGTCAAATAATCCACACTCCCGTGATCACCAAAGACACACCCCATATCTACGTATGCGAACACGAGAAGTCTCACTCGCGATGCCAAAACATGTTACTTAAGAATATCTCATATGCCTTGGTGCCCTAGTAGTGGTCAATAAAATATTTTATAATGTAAATTTATTTTTCCAATCATGTTGTGCATGCTAACTTTCTAAAGATACACTTGTTATGCATGCACGTGCAAATGCTCATGAATGTCATGCTTAATCATCATAACCATCACATGGTATTCCACGATCTCCTTATCAATATTACAATATTCTATAGATAATATTTCATGAATACTATGTTCTTGCATCCTAGTTGTAAATGAATTTTTACTTACCTCTTTGCCTTTGTGTGTGATCTTTCCACGGGATGAAGTTTAAGTCCCCCTTTCATCTAACATCAGAAGATAATCTGTATTACCATCTACTATTAAACACGGCCCTAGATTGGATAATCTTAACATATACACAATCCCGTACTAAATCCATTCGTGCGGAAATAATTTAGATGGTGCGATCATTTCAAGTTATTGATCACACTATACAATAGTCCCATAAAAGTCACTATTTCTTGAGTTCAATTATGTGTGTCAACATCACCTAATTGTTGTCAACAACTTAGGACTCCTTAAAATTTATTTCCAAGCCTAAGAGATAACAAATGAACATGTAAAGATTCAAATATTCAAATGAACAGAATCTATTTTTCAGGTTTACATTAACGTCCACTTATTTTTCCAATCCCTTTTCACCCTCTTAACCATATCCATTAATTTTCAAATTTTTAACACACTTCTATGACATGTATGTAAAGGTAATCATGCCCTAAAGTTTCCACAAGTGAAGGATTTAAAACTTCAAAGGCAATCCATTTTACAAAATACCAAATCAAGAAATTTCCCTATGAATGTTTTCAGTTTCCTTTGTATTAGCATGCGATCAAATCAGATTCTAGGTCATTAAAAATCATTTCTATACTTACAACTCCTATATACAAACATTCAAAGTGATATATATGTGTTCCATTCAAAATATTATATAACACCAAATGTGAAACAAGTAAAATCTAGCAACTATTCAATTTCGGTATTTGGCTGTTTCACTCAAATTCTTGTAAACAATTACTCCCCTTTTGTTATCATTAAATCATCAAAACATTCAGACATGATATCAACCAAATCCAAAGGTTTAAGAGGTTATAAAACACCCAAAGGAATTAAAGAAATCTTCAAAAACCGTGAGTTATACTCACCTGCTCAAACTTCCAACCCCAGTTTCTCGTTTTCTATCTCCCTTTGTTTCCTCTGCCTTTCTTTCACTTGGGGTCACTTAAGGATTTATTTGGGAGGTTAAACATCTTATTTAGGGGCTATATAAAGAGTCTTAATTATTGGTGGGTCGTGCTTGGTGCTTAATGATGAAGAAATTGGTTGTTAAACAACAAGTGTCTCCAAGTATGAGGTGTTCAAGCACAAGGTGTCTTCATGTTGCAAAATTGGACTTTTCCCTTATCATATATGGAGTCTTATGTGACCTAGAAGATATATATCAATCCTAAGAGTTAAAAAAAAAAAAAAAAAACCGTGATAGAGCTTTAGTGTTGAAGGAATTGGATATCAAAATGATAAGTCACAAGATGTTAAGCAGGAGGTGTCGTCTTCAGTTGCATTACAATTTTTGTACCTATCCTTGAAGGATTTGTATGGAACTTATGGATAATATGCTAAATATATGAAGCCCTAAGAGAGTTGTAGACGTGATTAATGCATAATGGTGAAGGAATTGATCATTACAAGGACAAATCAACACGTACTAAGCATGAGGTGTCCCTTTTAGTAGAAATTTGATTTCATCTCTATCCTTACAGGTATAAATCAAATGTCCTTAGCTTATTTTAATGTCTTTACAATCTATTTTACCTGCCCTAAGATCCCAGAATAGTTATGGAGCTAATTCCTTAATCGTTCATTCATTAGTTACCCGATTGACACCCGCTACTCGACCGATTTCAACAATTTGCACTTCAATGTTTATAACGTCATATAAACCTTATCTTATTGCATTGTGATCATATTATTTCATGCCTCATGTCCCAAATTTGTCAATCACTTATCTAGGTTAACCCTTGATCAATCGAATGGAAAACTTACAACTTTGTCGATACTAATTCACAATGATACACCGACACGAACATGTGTGTCTGACACGATACGTGTCGTATAAGTCAATACATGATTTTTCAAAAAAGTACTGACACGATACGTCGTCGACATATTGATTAAATTCTTTAAGAATTTTTATTTATATAGTATAAATTTAGTTTTATACTTGTTACTATTTTTTTTATTGAAATCTTTTAAATATCGATGTCTATTTATTATTTACCAATAACTTCTAGTGAAAAATACATAATATTTTTAATAAAGAATGAAAAAAGTTTGTAGTAGAGTGTTCTAATATAAAATGTTTATAGTAGTGTGTTTGAGTGTCGGCATTGACACGTGTCGAAGATGAACACGCTATCCTAATTGAAATGTCCGTGCTATATAACTAATTCCGACCTTTTCAATATTTTCATTGCTTAGCAAGTCAATTTCTAACTTTCAGATTAATCTATTTCTGTACCATAGCTCAATGTAAAATTTACCATTTAAGTCGATGAGTAAAAAACTCACACCATATCACGGTCTTAAAACCTCCATGATCAAATGCACCATTTTAAGAGAAAGCAATTAAAAAAATTAATGCAATTTGCAAATGACATTGTAAATAGCATGAAATACATGAATCATATTGGCCCAAAAATGTAATGTAAAATGGGAAAAATTCAAAAGTCTAGCGTTAACTTTGACACAATTCAATTTTCAAATGTCAAGTTTCAAAATACAAAACTCAAGTATTAGCTAATTAATTAAAAATATTTATTAATTAAATGTGAGGTCACAATTATACAATTAATTGTCACAATTTATTTACTAGTCACATATTATCAAATAAATTGATCATAGATTATTTTGAGGTCACAAATAAAAAAATTTGCAGGTTACAAATTATTTGGAAATCATAAATCAAAAATTTTATAGGTCAAAATTTATTTCATTGGTCACAAATAAAAAAATTTATATGTCAATTTAGTTATCTGCCACGCGTTTTATATAACGTGATTTTATACCGCAAGCGCACGGTGTCAAGTTTTGTAGTATATTAAAAAATTGAAAAGTGTCGAACCCACAGGGATTGATATTCGAGTTCCACTGAGTACTATAATTGTGTCCGCGTTTACTTTATCTAGACAATCGAGTGTTAAATTAATATTAGATTTCTAAATTAACGTCAATGAATTAAATAGTGCAATAAAAGTGAGGCAATTTCTAAAGATTAAATCAAATTTACGTAATATCTAGGGAATGATTTCACCATATTCTCGACATAATTCTCAATCCCTATAGATATTTTTATCAAATATTTCCCAAATTCATAGGCAAGAATCCTAAATTAATTCTATTTCCCCCTCTCGAGCGTCAAATAGAATATATCTCTATATTTTAACCCCAATATCTCTATTCCGAATTAAATATATAAAGATTATCACGTACTTGGTTCTTGTTTTACCCTCAAAGATTCGTACTTTCTCTCGAAATCTACAAACTTAGGTTATATTATTCTTAGATCACGCCTAAATTTCCCTCTCTCGAGCGTCAAATTTAGAACATCAATTCATTCAATTGGTGATCAGGCAAAAGAAAGCATTAAGCAAGAACAATAAAAATTCAATTCTGGAAAATTAAATAGAAATACTATAAAGAAATCGAATCATGTCTCAAATAGGTTACATCAAACCCTAGATTTAATAACTTAGTTCATGATTGAAAAGAAGAACATGATAAAACACAAATTAAATTTCATGAAGAAGAGAAAGATAAGAGAAAACTCAGGTTGTTGCTCTATTTCTCGATCTTGTGGCTTGATTCTCAGTTGTTTTCTTCTTCTTCTCCAAAATCGGTTCGATCTTCTCTCAATTAGTGTATATCATTGCCTCCTTTCTTCAGCCGTCCAACCCCTTTCTCTTATTTTTCAGTTGAGTATTTATATTTTCTAAGGGTCCTCAAGGGTTAGGGTCTGATTTTTGGGCCGAAAAAATACTTAAAAACCCGAATTTTAATGTTTTGAAAACGGGCGCCATGGCGCCTAGTTCTGGCGCCGTGGCGCCTAGTTCTCTGCCCCTTTTTTTCTTTCATGGGGGCCATGGCGCTGTGGCGCCCAGGTTTCTGCTTCTTTTTTCCTTCCTTAGGCGCCATGGCGTCCAAGTTTGGCGCCGTGGCGCCCAATGTTCTGCTAGAATTGCCTCTCTTTAGGGCGCCATGGCGCCAATGCCACTGCTTTAATCCTCTTTTCTTTGTTTTTCCAAACCTATTTCCTACGCCAATCTTATTCAATACTTGTTTATTCATGCTCCTTTTCATTGATCATCATTTTTGCTCATCACCGGCTCCCAATAGCGATATTTTCTTGAGAATTGTCCAAACTGCAAAACAACACTAACACACACATCAAAACGTTCAAAAATACTCAAGAACACATCAAAAAACTCGATTTAGAAGTTTAAGTTTAATGAGTGAATTACACTCATCATTATCGGTCACAAATTTTCAAATTTCTTGATCACACTATTTTTCAGTCACAAGTTATCAAATTTTAATGTCTCGATTTAATATTTGGTCGCAGTTAACCAAATAATTGGTCACATGCACCAAATATTAGGTCAAATAATACCACAACCACCAACACTACCCCCCAGTCACTTGTGACCACCCCAGCCTGCGATTGTCTCCAGCACCACAACACTACCACCACCACCAACCGCCACTATTGTTGTCAACACCTCCACTTGCACCACCACACAAAAACAACCGACAGATCCACCATCGTTGCCACTTCTACCTACACAACCAACAAAAGCCACTTAAACCCCCCCCCCCAACAACATTATAACCACCCCAAACCACCACCACAAGTGGCATCAACACCACCGCCACATCCCAAGCATATTTGACCAGCACCGAAACACTTCATCACCACTATGACGACATGAAATCGCCGAAAGCACATCTGACCAGCACTGCAAGCAAACATCGTGCCACAAATCGGACATAAAAACCACGACAAGCAGAAATCACACCGCAAGTAGACATTGCACCCCAAACCACTGCAAGCAGACATGAAAACCACTGCAAGTAGGTCACTGAACCGGCAAAAATGTCAGATCATCGCACCACAAACTGGACACTCTGATCTCTTCTTCATTATAGCTAGTGACAACGGCGCACAAACCGGCCATCAACGAGCCCACCATTACAGATGCGCACAACGCCAATGAACAACCACCATGGCAGTTCATAAACAACCCACCATCTATGCAGAGCGCACTTGAGAGTGTCTTCGTCGGCGGCGCTCTCGGACTGGGCTGTCGTTCATGTGGGGCAAAACCTTTGGTGGTGTTTTGTGATTGAGAGAAGGGAGAGTATATAGAGAGAGAAGGAAGAGGGTAGAGAGAGAAAAGATAGGGAAAAATGATCAGGGTTTGAAATAATTGGGTGTAGATATTTAATATTTAATTATTATATTCATTCCTGATTTATGAATAATGAAACTTTAACCTTGATATTTGAATTGTGATATTTAAATATTTGGTATTATGTAATTTCCTCATGTAAAATTCAGGGTATTACAATACGTTTGGCTATTTTTCATTTATTCATGGTAAAAAATACAAAACAGGTATAAGAATTTCTTATGTACATATGATTTTGGCCTTGTTTACTTTTATTAGAGTTGGGATTGTAGAAAAAATAAACTTTATTATTATTATTATTATTTATTTATTTATTTATTTCTCCTTTTTTTGATTTTACTTATTTTATTTATTTTTTATTGAAAAATATTAATTTACAATTTTGCCTTTTACAATTGTTTAGGAAGTGTTTGAACCCCATTATTTGTAAATAGTGTATTAAGGAATAGAAATAGATGAAGAATGAGTGGTAAAAAAAGAAAGGAAAATTTTTGATTTATATATAATATTATTTTAATAAACATTGTGTGGTTGAAAATGAGTACGGTAGGAAAAATAATATAATAGAATGATTGTCAAACAAAGCCTTAAAAATATGGTCAACGTCATTTTTACTGACAAACAAACTTTGACTGAAGCAATTATAAGGTTGGAGACTATTTGTACGACAAATGAAAGATTAGACGAATACAAGTTGCAACAAAGTGAAAGATTTAATACCATAACAGNAAGGTTGGAGACTATTTGTACGACAAATGAAAGATTAGACGAATACAAGTTGCAACAAAGTGAAAGATTTAATACCATAACAGCAATTTTCCATATATTATTAGCAACTTAAAAACAAATATTTCCAAGTTAGAAAAAACATAGAACTGCAATACCTTGAAATCGAATATCGAACACAGAGTTTTACAAACATAAAAAACGATGCACAACCAACCATCAGACCAAGTACCTATTGCTAACGTACAAACACACCATATACAAGATCAGAACACAAATAAATACCAAGCAACGGCTTTAAGATCACATCAAGTTTGTATTAGGCTGCTGAAGATGCGTTTCAAACTTGGGCATGCAGCACGTAACCTTCCCATGCTCAATGGAGATATCTAGAGGTAGAAGAACAGTCTTTCAGAAACAATTTTGACCAATAATGACAACTAGATATCCATAATCTGTATACTCCAATATTTATATCACCTTTGGGCAAAAGCGAACATCAAGTGTCTCCAGCATGGCACACTGTGATATGGCAGCTTCAACCGCTTCCTCATCTATGTTACAGGACTATACGCAAAAAGGGGGTTTGTTGGGGCAGGTGTGTGGTCGAGGATTAGAAGATAACATCAATCAAAGCAAAAGTGCATGTTTAATATGCAGTTTATTTTTTCTTCTCTAATGATGTCAAGTACACCTCACCAAACAACCTGCAATATCTCAATGCTGAAGAACGAAGATAATGGAATACACACATCTACCAAGAATCTCAGTCGTCAATTATTGTAAGGTTCAAAAAATTGCTTTCTCAAAATCGTATAAGGTGTTTTTCAATTGTCAATTTGAATTACAAGACACAAAATCTCCAGAATGAAATTTGCCATAGGGCTGCACTCAAGACTAGTGCCTCAATAGCAGTATTAACCAAAAAAATTATGTTCAAAATGGTGGCTTTATAAAGCGTGGGAGTGAACTGAAGGGTTTCCATTTAGATCCGAAATTCCAGCCTTTTTACTTGCTACAGTAAACCATATCAAATGTGTATGCTTCATATTTGACATAATTGTCATGCACAGATTCACTACGAAGTTATTTCATACAGAACATCACACATAACGTTCGAACAGACTCGTGTTATATGCCAAGACCCGGAATGGATTAGATTATATTATATGCCCTAATTACAAATTTCCATATGGAACGCCAGCCTGAAAAACTCCAAGAACAAACTCCATCGTCAATTGCTAAGCCCCAGATTTGATCATATAAATTGTACAGTGCACACCCTTATAACACCACAAATTTCAATAGCGGGGTTCAGGATGAAACCCATCTAACTTTAAAATTTTCAACCCTCCAGCCAATTGCAATAATCGTTACGTGACAAATAACTAGTTCACACTTTAAGCGGGGAGAAGGAAGCAATAAACAGAACTCCAAATAGAGAGAGAGAGAGTGAGTGAGTGACATCAATTAGCAAATGCATTTTGGCAGTAAGAAAATGGGTAATCAGGACAAAGAAAAAGAGAGGTAGTCTTAAAAGTGAGATCAGTTCATCAGGTTGCAGTCAAAACATAACAATTTTTCAAAACAAAATGTGCTTTAACAGAAACATTGTTTTTAATCGACCAGAAAAAGTACTAACCAGCTACAGGTCCAACAAACCCATTTGGTAAGCATTTCTGCAACTCGGTGACACCAGTCATCAGTTGCTCGAGGCAAATGTGCAGCCTTAGGGACAGCACTTGTTAAACTTTTAGCATCAAAAGACAGCACACTTTCCCAAATGGTGGAAAAAAGTGCAAGACATTAAAATTAATGAATCCAAATTCTTAATTCTGTAGCTGCCCATCAGAGGATGTTCAGAAACCATAAATACCCAAACTCAGCATATGNAAAAAAAAAAAGAGAAAAAAACTACTATTAGGAGACTGTTGAGTGGGAAAAGCACACCTGAAGAAAGAGGCTGGTCAATCTTGGACAGGCGAGCTTCAAAATTTCCAAGGAACAACAATTGCTGAAAATTTAAAACATAATGTGAGTTTTGATACACAAAAACAATGTCTTAGTATTAATAAGTAACACAAAATCAAGTTGGACAACACATATACCTCAAGTTAAGAAAGCATAAATTGCAACAAGAAACATCTACTTCCTTCAAATTTGTAGACAGTGAAAGGTTTAGTGATGATAATTTGACAAATCTCGCCATAGGAGGAATAACGACCTTCTTGATGTTCGGACAACCAACACAGTTGAGGTTCTGCAGTAAACGGTCTGAGTGTTCCGTTGGAAGGAAAACATCACCAAGAGAAGAAGGGTCAAATGACCAATAATATGTGAGCATCTCAGATGACATATCACTACGAAAGCCCCAGTTCAAGTCATGCATATTGACACAACCATTCAAGCTAACGTGAGTTAGATGTGTACAGCATGTGAGCAACTTCTCTATCGCTGATTGACAGAGCGTCCCGTAGGACAAGTCAAGTTCACATAAGGCTGGGAGAGCACCATCTTTGTAGAGAGGCTCCAGAGATGAGTCAGCAAGATACTTGCATGCTTGCAGTTTTAGAACCTAAAAACAAGTATGAATCAGCAAAATGGGAAAGGCATGTTTAGAAAACTTTGTGGTAACAACATAAGCTTGCCTCCAATCTATCATAAAGAAACCTAGACTAATCAAGTTGACTATATGATGAATGGGAAGCAATAAATAATTTCAGCAGCAAGATGCAAGCACTGATTACACACATTTTTGGCTGTGCCTGATTCCAAATTTATAAACAATAGTTGTTCATCTAAAAGAGGAAAGGATTCAATTAAAATGTATAAAATATTACCTTCAAATACAAACAGGAATCAAAGACAGGTTGCAGATTAACCAAAAAGGTGTAGGATAAATCAAGGTTGGTCAAATTTGAGAGGCAGCGCAAAGACAGGAGTCCATCAGGGCCAATAGAAGGGCATGACATTAATACTAATGACTCGATAAGGGGGCATGACGAAGTAGTTGCAGATAAGCAGTCATCCTTGAGTTTGCTGGACAAAGCATAGAGCAACACCAGTTAGACAATGTGGGGGTAAGAAGACTAGACAAAGTGTCCAGTTTAAAAATGACCAGAGAAAATGATAGGCCCACAAAAAAAGATAGGCGATAGATTACACCTGCAGAAGGATGCATCCAATGATGTCAGAAGTGGGCAGTTAATGGATGCCTCAGACAAGATGCCACATCCCTTAAGTTCAAGTGAAACCATTTGTGATGCTTCAATATGCAGTACATTCAATTTGGGGCAGATACCCAAATTCAGGGACTTCAGACCAACCTGCAATGCAGATATACATGATATGAAAGCCTGATAAGTCGAGTCAGTGTAAGACTGACGAACAATTTCAGAGATATGAAAAGAATTGCCTAAACAGGTTAGAGAAGCATCAACTAATATATAAAGCCCAGTCATCTATTTCTTTACAAGAAAATTGACATGGCATGCCAAAGCAGAGCAGTAGAAGAGCATGGGCTTCAACCCCGAGCATGGGCTTCAACCCCAATATGAAGATGATATGAGATGCTAAAAGCCTAAAAAGGTGTTAACATAATGGTGACCTACAGGATAAAAAGATGCTCTTTCAAGATGATCACAACCATCTAGTGAAACATGCTTGAGATAAGGACATCTGAGTTCAACAGAAGTAATTGCACGGCAACCACCAAATGAAAGGTTGACTAATGAAGTACTGCAGAAACTCACAGCTGTCAAACTCTGAGGACACAAAAATCACTATAATCAGATACAATAACAAGACACAAAAATCACTATAATCAGATACAATAACAATAATTAAATATAAACAACGCCAATGGAAAACAGACAAGCTAAAAACCAAAATTAACATTTATAGCTAACTGAAGATTTTAGCATTTTATAACAATGCCCAAGAGAGATTAAAATTAAGAGATTGCGAGAGTAGTACATCATAGTATAGCACATATACAAAACAAAAGAAAAACTACTTCATTTTTATAACTATTCCCAGATAATCCAATAAATGGTTATCCAGTATTTTGCATGAACTTTCAATATTAAGGATACGTTAAA
>NC_036244.1:10170233-10173838 GCF_002742605.1 Olea europaea var. sylvestris | reverse complement strand
ACGTCTTAAAATCAGAACTCCCAGAATACAGTGTCACATACCACACAAGATCTTACTCATTGATTCTTGCTTTCTCAGTGACCTTAGTTTCCTCAAACCTCTTAGTTCATTCTATCATTTCGAGCTTCTCGAATTTCATAATTCCATCTCTTTCTTGCATTCTAGACATCTCAATGGGTCATAAAATTTTATGTGGAAGCTAATCAATAATGATAAGAGAGGCAGGTTACGAATCAGTAATCACCTATTTTAATATTCTTTATCTTTTATTCTCAAAATATAAACAGGTAAGTTAATTCTGGCAGGATGTGTCAATATCTCAGTATTATTTGGTCTTAAAATTTAATGGTGCATAAGAAATCATTTACAAATAAGTTATTAAACAAATATTAGTTTCACAATACTCACATTGTAGAGGGGAGATAATTCGATTCTCAAAATTCAAATACCGCCAGAAATCTTCATGAGAACTTGCTTCTCTCCACTGCCTGCAAACCATTGCTGCTCGACAAAGGTCAATGTGGTCCAAGAAAGTAAAAACCTGCAGTATATTCACAAAATAAAAAATCATCACTTCGTAGTCTAAAATGACAAACAAGAAGCACCTGACTTCTGAACTACAATAGTACATACCATATGCAATAAGTCGTCGGTAAGATCCATAGGGACTTCTAAGTCCTCAATTTTTAAGGTCCCATCACTATCTTTCCTAGCACTATCTCCCGTGCTAATAGAATAAGGCATATCCTCATCACCAACATGCTCATGCACTGGAGAAAGGTAATGGATTTCATTTTCAAAATGACTTCCCCAATCCCTGCAAAATTATTCTTTATCAGAATTCAAAGAAGCAGGATCAATACGGAAAGTAAGACAATTATGAAGTGAGGTTTACAGGTATCTCACAAATGCTATACACAAAGTCATAGGAACCAATTATAAATGAAACAAGGACCAGAAGAATAATTGTGAGATAAGAACTCTTAAACCCCAATATGAAATAGGAAATTATTGCTCTTGCATCACAATCTAAGAAGCGTATACACTCCTATGGCAGGCATGTCATTTCTGTGTCAGACATTGACACTCTCGCCATGCGTCCTACAAGCCTCATGCTGTGTCCTATTTTTTTATACTTTCTAAATTTCCAATGCTCGAGGGATGCTTAGGGGACACTCCTCACGCAAGTGTTCCACATGCCACACGAGCCATGTTATACATTAGGAAGTATAAAAATGAAGATATAATAGATAATGGTAAAATTTTTAAAGAATCCAAATCAATGTGTTTGTGCACTAATTTTTCGAAAAATCACTGATCATCATGTCTGTGTCCTAATTTTTTTACATATCACGTGTTAGCGTGTACTGGTTGTGCATGTCCTGATCTCGTGCGCGTGCTCGTGCTTCTTCGATGAATTCCATTCCAGGATAAACTAGGAAACAACCTCAGGAGCCATTAAATACTACAATTCAGTTAAATTTAATTTCAATCTAATACCAGACTTCCATAACCATTCCAGCCAATAGCCTTGTGGATTTGGCATATATTACAATACTGAGAGTTATGTCCCAGTTACACAATTATACAGCTAGATATTCAAAACATTAAATTCATTGACGCAAATTAAATAAGTCAACGATTTCTATTTCCAAATGAAAACACGCAACCATGAGCAGAAGATGGAAAACATTACAAGGATAATGAATGAACTTTGGGACGTTTATTCTGAGAATCACGACTGCGATCCTCTCTCCCCTGCACCACTGTTGATGACAATGACGAAGAAGCCTCAGCACCCAATCCCAAATTCAGATTAACATCCACGTTCAACCCCTGACTCTCTCTGCCACCACCAGTACTGCTAGACCCCAAATCATCAATCCACCTCAATAAATCCTCACTCTTTTTCTCAAACTCAATATTAAAATTAAAGTTTTCATTATTATCTGTCGCATTCACTCTCTCATCATCCACCTGGAATCCTAACCCCGGCCTATCATCACCACCACCACTGCTACCATCTCCAAAAGGTTCCCAAAAAACTAATTCAGATTCATCATTCTCCGCGTCCTTACTCCCAGTTCCCAAAATACCCTCTCTCATTGCCTCTATTCCCTTATTGTCGAAATTGAAATAATACCTAATATCAAGATTACTAATATCACTATTCCTTTCTTCCTCTTCTTCTCCTAAGCATAGAAAAGAAAAACACCAAATCTTCATACACACGCTCGAAAACCTACAATCACCAACAACAAAGCTCCCAACTTTACAAACGTAGTTGACGATCTCCCACACTCCACCCACAAAAACCCTATCTTTACCTCAACGATTCACCACATTCCACAAAACCCCGAAAATCACACAAATAATACGAGATTTGGTGGGAAAACTATGGTCTTTATTTCGCCTCATAATTGGTAAAACGGACAAATAAATTAACGACTATACAGATACAGAAACGAACAGATCGGATCAGATAGAAGGAGTAGGGATGAATCTTTTTTTGGGAGTCTTCTTCGAAAAGATCGGCGGTAAATGGGAATTTATTTTCTTGAATTTCTTCTCTCTGCGAAGAGCTGCATCTTTTGCTTTGGCTCATAAATGGCGTTTTTCGGAATTTTGGGCATCCCAGTGGCATTATTCTATTTATTTATTATTATTTTTTATCATTGTTTCGGTTCAGGCATCTAAGTGGACTGTTGTGGCCAAATCCTGATTCAGTCACTTTTTGGGCCGATATAATTTCGGTTAAATTGTTTGGTCACCACCTCACATAATTATGAAGGAGATTTGCAGGAGAGGTCCAAATCTTTTAAAAAATTACAGTGAGATTCTTAACCTTTAAATCATAGCATATACATTCCAAAACTTTTCAAAAAATGCTTTAGAAGGACCTCAAGACAATTTTTGTTTAAAAATTCGTTAGTTGGCCAAAAGTTGACCATAATTTGATTATCTTTAAAAATGATAAAATGGTAAATCTACAATGTTTCAATTTAAAATAATTAAATAAAAAAGGGAACAAAAAAGGAGAAAAAAAATTAAAAAAATATTCATCTTCCTCACACATCCCTAACTCCTTACCAACACCAAACCCCATTACTATGAGAGTGTTTGGTGGGGATAAAAATTAGATTTTTTTTAATAAATTGTAATAGAAGTTTTTGAAATGTATGGTTGAAAAGTTGTGAAACTCATGAAAGTTGTGATTAATAATAATTGTTTGACTTTAACTTAGATTAAAATTAGATTTTAATCCAAACCAAATAAGCTATATATCTGACCCTCAAATATAATCATGTATTCCTCGACATTTCCTCCAAATTCTTGCGGGTCACCAACACCCTTTTCCATAAATAATCATCTTCTCCTCTTTCATGTATTATGCCCATGACAGCACACAAATTATAACCTATACTTCTTAAAATTAATGCAGTAATGGAAATAAGGAATCGATCCCGCGAAGAGTGATTAGTTTATTTTCTATACTTGATTAACTGAAATGGGGGTTTTGATTTTTGAAACAATTAATTCTTAAGAAAAACAACTAATATTAATGCAAATCAATAAATTGGATGAAATCAATAAAACGAACCTTA
>NC_036244.1:10077132-10153895 GCF_002742605.1 Olea europaea var. sylvestris | reverse complement strand
AACAGATTTTAGAAACTCAAAATTTATAATTCTACATGCAATAATTAATTTTTTGTGAAAAGTTCTTTCATACCTAGATTGTGCAATAAAGCAAAAGTGTAAAATCCGATCTCGTACTTGCAATTAGCCATTCTTTTTCTACCCATGTTGTCAATTTGAGATTAACAATCTAGAAATTAAAAAAGGAAAATCTTAAGGAGAATGATGTTGATGGAGGAGAAAAATTGTAGGGGAAATCGAGGTATAGAGAAAGCGAGAGAGAGAGAGAAAGAGAGAGATGATTTCTTGCAAATGAATTGGGAAAGTGAAAGTTTTTATTTGTTATAATTATTAAAACCTAATTATCACCTGATTTTTGAAATAAAATTTAATCTCCTAGTTTTTTTGGAAAATTAGTCTTTAAATGTAAGTTTCTAGGTAATTTTTCCATGAAAATAACATTTCTGTCCACCAACAAAACGAAATTTATTGAAGAACTAGAAATGCTGTCTTCTCACTTCTTTGCCATTCGCCCACCATCTCCAACATGCCACACCACTACCTACAACCCTACTTTCTGTCTCATCTACTCGGCACTGCCTTACTGGTATGTAATCTTATTTCTATATATATTTAAATGGTTTGGTTTAATTTTTTTTTTTTTTTACATTTTAAAGTTTTTAACCTTGAAATCTCACATTAAATTACTATATTAATCAAGCAAATGTTAATTTCTCATTATAAATTCATATTTTGTCGAATTCTTCGATTTATTTTACTTGTAAGAACCGTATCAATTAAAGAACTTTATATTTTTAAATTTCATTTTAACCCTAAAATTTGATTGCAAATTAGTTAGATATCAATTACTCATTAGACATTAAGCCCCCGTTTGATCCCCGTTAAATTCAATTACATTACATTACATTTTTCTCTCTCCTATTTTCAACCACACAATCTTCCATAAAATAATATTACACATAAATCGAAAATTTTCCTTCTTTTTCAACCACTCATTTTTCTAAAAAATACTATTCCTCCCATTTTCATTTTCAGGTAATGGGGGTCAAACGGGGGCTAATATTCTATGAAAAAAATCAATCAAATTTTGTTTTTTTGAATTGAATATTTACAGTTCATTTGTGATTGCTCTCTGTTAAGGTAGTGTTCCTTTTTAGTTGTTGTTAGTGATAGGCATGATTGGTAGGCAACTCACCTCATTTCTTTTAATATGTTTTAGGTAGAAGATATAAATCCCATTCATTCCCATTTTCCACATCACTCTGCCGTCTTCCTTATTTGGTTTGGTTTAAAATTTTATTATTCATAACTTCTGGTTGAGTTTATTAGAAATTTTATGACATTGGTTCTTTAATCATTTCTTGGAGAACCCCTTTATTGGGAATTGGGATATAAAGATTTCCTTCCTGCTCTTTATAAATATTCTACATCTTGCAAATTTGAGACCAGTATTCATACTTATTCTATTTTTTGAGAGTTTTGGGATATTTTTGTTTAGTGGTTATTGGTGGTGGTGGTGGTGGTGGTATTGGTATTGGTGTTGGAGAGGATGGTGCTATTGGTTGTGATTTCTTCTTTCTCCTAACTGATCAGATCTTAATCGAAGTTTTCTGGTGATTTTTGTTGGTGGGTATTCTTAGTTTGCAAATGGTGGTGGTGGTGTCAGTGATACACAATGATCTATTGATATAGAATTGGTGCTCTTGCCAGTAGTGGTTATAGGTCACAGGTACCCATTTTGAATAAGTCATAGGTTATTTTGCATAGATCTCAAATCAATATTCACTTGTCATAGATTAAATAGAACTGGTCATAGATTATTAATTTATGTTCATAGGTCACACTTCACATATCACATGCCATAAGGTATAGGTCACAGATCAATGTCAACAAATCAATGATTAAGATTAACTGGTCACAAATCATGTCTCACTTTTTTGTGCACTGTCAAGTTTACAGGTAGTTCATAAATTAGATGTAACAAGAAACATTTTACAAGTCACAAATTATCATATCGTATAGGTAACAGATCAATGTCTAAAGGTTGTAGATCGAAGAGTACTAGTCAAAAGTTACAAATTAATGTCCACATATCACATATCAAAATAGCACAGGTTACATGCCATATATCACAATATTAATTTGTAACAGATTAGATGGCGTATGTCTTTCTACACTAATAATAGGTCAAGTTTCAAGTTTATGGGTCACAATTTATAGGTTGCAGGTCACTTGTAACAATTCCAATGTCAAAAGTCATATTGCATAGGTAACAAATCAATGTCCACAAGTCACAAATCCAAGAGAATTGATCACAAGTCATTGGATCAATATCACAGGCAACAATTTACATGTTATATGCTACAGTTCACAAGTCACATGTCATAGTGGATCACAAATCGATGTCATCACCACCATTTGTACAAAAATGAAAATAAAAATGAAAATTAATCAATATTTTACATTGCCTCTATCTTGCAAGTCATTAATTCCACTTGGCCCCTATTTGACCCCCCCCCCCCATTTTCTGAAAATGAAAATGGGGGGAATAGTTTTTTTTTGAAAAATGAGTGGTTGAAAAAGAAGGAAAAGTTTTCGATTTACGTGTAATATTATTTTATGTAAAATTGTGTGGTTGAAAATAGGAGAGAGAAAAATGTAATGTAATTGAATTTAATGGGGGCCAAACGGGGGCTTAATCTCAATCTCTGATTGAAAATCTAGAATATCCTTGTGCGATTGAAATTTGATTTGTGAATGTGTTATGATCATATTTCACTTCTTTTGACTTCTAATTGCACCCAATTGACTCCTAGCTTTCTCGAATCATCATTCCATTGCCCATAATTTGCGACCCCTGAACTTTTAGTTTCTTCTATTTTGGTCCCTTTTCACTCTTTTCTTTTATATTTCACATTTTCTACCAAAATACAACCTGAATCAAAACATTAGTATAATGAATGTATTTTGGTATCAAATAATCACATGAGTGCAATAATTAAGAAGGACAAATATTATATTTTACACTCTTATCAGGTCAATCGCTTAGATAAAGGGATAACAAAAATAGAGACAAGACTAGCAAAGAAGAGAAGTTTATGTGGAAGCAGAAAATGACCATATCAAGGAGATCGACACAATAATTAGGGGCAACATGTCAACAAAGAGTCGAGAAACGCTCAAATGAACTATGCGAGGAAAACCAAGGGCATTCCTATGACGAGTTATCTATATCAAATAGGCCAGTGGGACTAGAGCCAATCCCCCATTAACATTTACGCAAGAAAACATTGTTGGGGTCCTCTACCCCACTACGACGCCATGGTGGTGCGAGCTATTGCGGCAAGAAATGGTTTAAATCGTATATTAGTGGACAAAGACAACTCCATCAACATTTTGTTTGGGGTCACTTATGATAAGTTCCTGATAGGCTTGGAATTTCTTATTGTGGATCATAGATAAGCTTATCGTGGAGTGCTAGGATGACCTGCTTTGAAAGAACTTTGGACCATTACCTTTTTCCACCTCTAGTGCATGAAATTTCTCACAAATCAAGGTATTGGCACCGTTTGAGGCGATAAGATGAGTTCAAGGAAATGCTATCTCAACTCCTTGCGAAAATCTGAAACTAGAAGTTTAAATATGGTCTAGTAGACGCCAAAATGCTTGATGTACCTGAAGAAGCTCTAGGTCCTAAACAAGGGGAAGATGTTGAGATGATAGATGCACTTGCAGAAGGGGTCATCCCTGAAGAAGGGACCATGGAAGCAAGTGTGGATTCTTGGATCAGAGAGTCAAACTCTCAGGCGACCCTAGTAGAGGAGTTGAAACTCTTTTCGGTAGATCCATCCGACCTCACGAAAACGTTTCAAGTGGGAAAATAATTAAATTTAAAGGTAAACCAAAAGCTCAAGGACTTCCTATTAAAGAACTTGGATGTGTTCGATTGGAAGCACGGAGATATGGTTGGCATTAACCTTGAGTTAATTGCCACCACCTTAATATCGGCCCTAAGTTTACCCCACACTGGTAGAAGTGGAGGACTCTAAATCCAAAAACATGAGACCCAGAAAGAAGAGGTACAAAAGCCAGTATTTGATGGTTTCATCAAGGAGGTGGTCTTTCCAAAGTGGATATCCAATCCGATTTTAGTGAAGAATTACAATGGAAAGTGGAGCGTATGTATAGACTTCTCCAACCTTAACTAAGCATGCCCGAAAGATAGCTTTCCATTCCCAATAATCGACCAACTTGTGGATGCTACAGCAGGATACGAGTTGCAAAGTTTCATGGATGCCTATTCTGGATACATTCAATACCATGAATCTTTTCGATGAAGAGAACACCTTTTTCATCACAGATCCCTAGGCTTTATTGCTATAAGATTATGCCCTTCAATTTGAAGAATGTAGGGGCTACCTATCAGAGACTGGTCAACAGGATGTTCGTTGACCTCATTAAAAAGCCTTAGAGCAAGAAACCATGTTGAGCACTTAGAGGCAGCCTTCAATGTCTTGACAAAGTATTGAATGAAGTTGACCCTGATAAAATGTGCCTTTGGCGTAGCCTTAGGAAGGTTTCTGGTTTACATGGTCAACCAACAAGGCATAGAGGCAACTCCTATGAAATTAAGGCCCTACTAAACATGAGGTCCCCCAACAAACCTAAAGAAGTGCAAAGTCTAATAGGTTGGCTCACGGTACGGAGCCAGTCCGTCTCGAAGGCAACTGGTAGATGCCTTCGATTTTTCAAGGCCCTCAAAGGAGAGAAGATATTCCAATAGAGCGAGTCTTCGACAGCTTTTCAAGGCCTGAAGAAACACTTGGAGAAAGGCCCCTCTTCTATAAGCCGAAGCCAGGAGAGACACTCCTACTATATCTAGCTATATCAGTAGATGATGTGAGCTCTGTTCTTCTAAAGATTTCTCATCAACAGAGTCACGATATACGAACATAGAGAAGCTCGCTTACTCCCTAATGATCATTTCCAAAATATTGAGGCCCTACTTTTAATCCCACAATGCTTTAGAAACCTGACACCTCTGGGAGGCTAATGAAATGGATTGTGAATTTGAGTGAATTTGACATTACATACAAACCAAGGATTTTAATGAAGGGACAGGCTTTGGTAGATTTCATAGCAGAGTTCATCGATGCTCCGAATATCAATACGGTAATGGAACCATTAAATCTCCCAGCTTGGAGTCTTTTTGTAGATGGATCCTCTGGTGAAATAGGCTCTAGAGCGGGGTTAATACTGGTAAGCCCCGAGGAGAACAAGGTCGATTGTGAAATAAGGTTCGGGATCAAGGCTTTTAACAATGCGACTGAGTATGAAGCCTTATCGAAAAGCCTCAGGCTATGAAAAGAAATGCAGGTGAAAAGGTTGATAGTTAATAATGATTTACAACTGGTGGTAAGCCAAGTAAATCACAACTAATAACACGCATCATACCTTAACAAGGGGATGGAATCGCTCCCATTCTATGATAAATTTGAGCTAAACCAAATTAGAACGTGTATGTCGATGCTCTATCAAAGCTAGCCAGCAACAAGTATTTAGAGCCACTCAATGTAGTAGCGATCGGTGCCTTTAAAAAGCCTTTCATATCCAAGAGAGAGGAGACGATGTGGATTGAAGGTACCCCTCTTTGGACGCAATCGATCATGACCTTCTTTAAGGACCAGATGCTGCCTGAAGACAAGGAAGAGGCTCACAAACTTAGGTGCAAGGCCGTCCACTTTGTGCTCCAACACGAGGTTCTTTACAAAAGAATTTTCTCTTTGTCCCTCCTATGATGCATCGGCGGAGAAGAGGCCAATTATATTTTGTGTGAGATCTACAAAGGGATTTGGGACAACCACACTGGTCGGCCCACGCTAGCACATAAAGTGCTTAGGCAAGGGTCCTACTAGCCAACGCTTAAGAAGGATGCCATGCAGTTTGTGAGGAAATATGATAAGTGCTAGGGTTTCTCTACCATTCAGAGGTAGCCTTCTCAAGAATTGACTGTAGTATCCAAACCTTGGCCTTTCACCAAATGGGAGTAGACCTCATAGGCCAACATCCAAAAGGGGAGTGCAAGCTATGCAATTATCGCCATTGATTACTTTACCAAATGGGTTGAGGTAGAACAACACCATGGCAAAAATCATTGAGGAAAACACCTCCAAATTTATATAGAAGAATATCATTTGTTGCTTCGGAATTCCCACTTACTTGTATTAGACAATGAGAGGCAGTTTGACAATAAAAAGATCAGGGACTGATGCGAAGAGCCAAAAATTAAGAAACATTTTTCTTCTTTTCACCACCCAAAGCAAATGGTCAAGTACAAGCAGTTAACATGACCATCAAACTAATCTTGAAGAAGAAGTTTGATGCTTCAAGGGGTGTGGTGGACGAGCTTCCCCATGTGCTATGTGCAATACGCACTACCAATTGAACTGTAACGAGAAAACCCTTTTCTTCATGGCTTATGGTGTAGAGGCCACAAGCCTTGTAGAAGTAGGCTTGACCTACCTCTTTGCCTACACTTCAACGAGGTGACGAATGATGAGATACAACAGTGTGAGTTGGATTTTCTTGAAGAATTGAGAGATGATTCTAGATAAAATGGCCTCTTGCCAATGTAAAATGACTAGATACTACAATGCCGGAGTTAGAAGAAATCATTTTGAAGTGGCGACCTTAGATTGAGGAGAGTTTTCCTTTCTCCTAAGGAACTTGGCATAAGCACATTAGGTCCAAGCTGGAAGGGCCCCTACCGTATGTCAGACGAGTTGAGGATGAGGACCTTCAGGATAAAAAATTTAGTAGGAAAGGTACAAATTGTGGCAAGTCCATAATTGTGCCGAGCTCATATGTGTAATCAAACTCTAAATTCGCTATGATGAGCTCATAAGCAAGACAATTATGGTGAGTCCATGTGTTTAATCAAATTTTAAATTAGCTATGACAAGCTTGTCTGCAAGATAATTATGGTGAGCCCATATATATAATCAAATTTTAAATTGACTATGACGAGCCCATATGCTTAATCAAATTTTAAATTAGCTATGGCAAGCTCATATGCCAGATAATTATGGCTGGCCCATATTTCTTAGTCAATTATGACGATTCAGTATACAAATCAATCATACTATGTTCAAATCATGAAGGGTTTATACAAGCTTTAAAGTAATCACATCAAAACGACTAATATCATTAAACAGAATAAATTCATTACAAAAGAAGCTAGCTATTACAAAGATGAGCAAGATAAATAGGGAACGTTTACATAATAGCTTCATCCTACTGAGGCTCAACTCATTATCCTTGCCATCTGAGCTGGCATCATTATCTGCAGGGGTGGATGATTTGCCTGGGAGAAATTCTTCCTAAACAACCACTAGATCTACTTGGGGATGCAGTTCAACAATCCTCCCAAGCACTTCAACACATGCGACCTTCCTCCGGTACTAGTCGAGGGCGTTGTACTATGCTGTTTTGTGGAAGTGAGCCACAGAATTGTTCACAGTTGCCTTCCCAGCCTAACTAAGCTGCTGCCTTGGATTGGCAACCTCAGCAGTCAGCTCATCTACTTGAGCCCTTAACTCCACTATCTTTTTTGGCCACCTCTGGGGCCGATGAAGCTATCTTTTATAGGTTATTAGAGTTTTCGACCTGTTTCATCATGGCATTAACCTCGACTTTGCAAAGGTAGACTCCCTTCTTCATCTTTTCATTTTCAGTAATAAGAAGTCCAACCCTTAATTCAACGTCGGCATGTTTACCTTGAGGGCCTCGATTACTTCATCAGCATCGGAGGCCTAAGCTTTGAGCCTTTTAGCCTCCGCCTCACATCAATAGCTTTTTGGCTAAACTTCCTATTTAGCCTCTACAGTCTCCCCATGTCCATTTGGGCACTTAAGAAGAGGCCTTGCGAGCGAGCCTACAGGACGTAGCCGGCTTCCAGCACGTCAACTGAGTCACAGATCTCAGCATAGGACGAATACTTATCAGTGCAATACATGTGATGGATCCTTACAGCCGCCTAGACCTCGACAGGGAGTATTTCCATCACTGCAAGGGCTATTTCGTCAGACCTACCCCCAGGAAGTTTTTAGCCTTTCCTTCTAAAGGAGTACCTATTGCCTGTTTCTCCAAGGGAGGATCCACCTACATATCCCTTTGCTCTTTTTTTTTTCTTTATGAGGCCCCCCTCTTCTTTATTCACTTCGTCCACCTCTCCGACTTTAATGGAGGAAATGGGTTCCATCTCAATGGCCCTCTTCAATGACTCCTCAATCGTCGTTTGGTACTTTGGGAGCGGAAGAGACTTGGTATTTTTTACTAGAATTATTTGTCTCTTTTGAGTCCGCTCCTCAGATGGTTCAACCTTTTCTTTTCCCTTTCGATCCCTTTTATTCTTTAGGGGAGGGAGTGGATTCAGCTTCGACAGACGGGATAGCTCAACCCTGATTCTTGTACACAGAAGAGCTAGAGCTCAATGGTTTTCTCTTCTTCTTTTCTACCAAATGCTTCATATAGAACATGTCGGGCTTGACGTACTCTTTTCTATCATATTACTCTACAAGTAAATTACACAAATAGTTGGCGTTATCAAATACCTAGTCGAATAGATACGGAGTTTGATGATGTGGTAGCTTACCCTTTGTTGCTATCAATAAATGTGTTACGAACAAGCCCTTTTTGCAAGCACTATTTTGAAATACGTCTTCTCAGAGGGAGTTTGTAAATGGCTCTGATGGTTGCCTACTCAGAGGGCTTGCGCTTGAACTAGTTAACTGTAGCTGCATAAAACATAGTTCAAAAACAAATAATGTTAATGGATAGAAGATCTTCGAAGGAAACTAGTCTCACTATATCCATGATATTGGGTCGATACGGTAATTTTTGGGATCGTATCCCCCTCCGCTGTCTGGTAATGACTCGTAACACAGAACCAAGATGACTTCTAGTTCTTTATCGAGGTTCGGCCCCCCAATATGAAGAGTGAATGCAGACCCCAAGGGTTTATACAGTGCCACTCCTCACAATCTTCTCCTCCATTAGAGGCTTGGGGCTAGAAAAGGGTTTGGAAAACATGGGGAGGTATATCCTTGCCAAGAGTGACCTCCTTCTGAAGAAGGAAGGCTCCTACCAATTGGCTCTACGCATTTGGTTTTAGTTGGGAGAGAGCTAGGTTGTACTGCCTATGGATGTACCTAAAGAAAGGGTAGAGGGATAGTTTCATTCCCCCACTCAAGATCGCCTCACTCACCGTCATGCAGCCCTATCTAGGGAAATAAGCTCCTCATTAGGTGGTCGGGACAAAGATTTCCACAGTATCAGGAATCCTATACCTTTCCCTAAAGGTTTCTAGCTTGCTTTCTTTCATAGAGGTTGGCCACAATAAAGCCCCCTACCTAGAACTATAGTCTATAGGGCCCTCCTACATCAGCCAAGCACTATGAGGTCCTCCATTGCCTCCTTGATCCTATCTGTTAGAATCACAGGAGGCAGACTTGCCTTAACACAAATTAGTTCCATATCAACATTTTTAGACAACCCCCTGTTATTTTCCTCATTGAAGATGATGCCATTAGGTATCTATCCTACAGCACTAGTGCAAAAAGCTAGAAGTTTTTCACCTATAAAAATTTCTCTGAAACGGGAATGGGAGCACTCATCAAAGCAATAGTAACAAAGATTGAAAAGTTTAAAATGAAATTATCAAGAGGTTTGGGAGATATTTGCAAAGTAAAATGGTAAAGAATGGTTGATTTCTTCTTTTTATAGGCACTGCGTGCAAAGTACCACAGTAACTAGATTCAATCTTGGTCGAACACTTGTTTCACCATCAAACACCTTAAGTATAAAGCGTGCTCAATACAAACTTAAATGGATGACTCTGATGGATTCGTGAATCACATGCGTTCAAGGTTCGTGTGATCCTTGCCAACTGTATTAAACGCATCATTATGCAGTTAATGTGCACGCAACGCACACACTGGAAACCACCATGCCACGCCGCGGCTGAACCATGATAAATGACATTTCTTTCAAATTATTATGGCACACATCTCCATAAATTACAAAGGGCCTCGTCCAAGTTCAATTCAACCTTATCAACGGTTGCCTATTCACTAATTGGCTCTTTCTTGCACAAAAGGCCTCACCTAAGATTCAGTTAAAAAAAAAAAAAATCTAATAATGTTGTATATTCTAAGTCTACTCATTATATTAATATTCATCCATGGACTTAGGGAACTACTGTTATGCATCTTCCAATGAAGGCTTTAAACATTGCCGAGTGACAACTACACAGCACGACACGTTAGGCTCGCGTTTCCCATCATTTTGCACATGTGGCGATTTAGCCTAGCCCTTAATAATTGAACCCAATTGGGGTGCTGAGCCTTCAATGATGAAGCAAAATGGTAGAGGCAACTTAGAGAGGATCTTCATATAAGATCTTAGTAGTAAATGGCAGATATGACAACTCACTGAATAAGCGGTTCTACTCAATCAACGAATGAAGTCTATTCTTACATGTCAGGCCTAGGGCTATATGGTCATAACATTAAATGCACTTGAACCTAGGTCCGGCCGATTGATACCCACAACAAGAGGCCCTAATAGTTGGGATGAAGACACGTGTCTCCTAATTCAATGACTTTTACTCACTCTCTTACACTATAAAAGCTCACACTTAGTGCCATTCTAAGGAAAAATAAGTTTAAACTCTTACACTATAACTTTGCTATCACTATTTGTCAATTCCAAAACCGACCCCCTTTTTAGCGTTGGAGGCTCATGTCTAGGGTCCTTCCAAACTCTTATAAATACTTTAATTAACTCGTCAGAGTGCATGTGGCCAACTTCATCCCCACCGAAGAAGGCCACGTGTAACGATTTTGTCCAAGTCTGTAGAAAGATAGCTTACACGGGCGTGAGGGATCTTGAGATCTGTTGGCCACATTGAATACACATTTTTTTGAGGTCAATAGTAGCCTCAAGTCCAATTTTAATTTTCTCCTTCTACATCTTTACATTTTGCTGGCTTTCCTATTTTTTATTCTTCAATTCCTTAATTTTCATAATTTGATCACCTTTTGATTTTGAAAAATGGTAGTGTGCCATTTTGGTATAGATATTAAAATGAAACCTTGCTCTTTGTGAAGAGTAGGAATGACACATTGATATTTTGTGAACGAAAAATAGGCTCTTCAATGAACGAAAACGCTGTTTTGATAGCTTTTAACAAAACGACTTTGTTAAAGTCATCAAAACAATACTTTTTAAAATAAAAATTAAGATAATTATATTCTCTATAAATAATCTTAAATGCCAACACAGGTGTGAATGTAAACCTTGAGAACACCTAATATAAAGATAGCAATTGATTGTAACGGAAGTAATAGTATATATGTTAAATACCATAACAAACTAAGGTATTTAAATCGATTGATTTTTGTTTATGAAATTGATTGTCTAGGCTACACATATATGATCGAAGTTTAGCTCATTAAGACTTTTTTCTAACAAGAAGCACCCTTGTTATTGAACAATCATAATTCTTCTAAAAAATTGAAGTCCTTAATAAATTGAGAAAGTAGTCGAATGAACAAAGTGGATGCATCAGAATTTACATTACCTACATTGCATCGATCTATGACAATTAAATTTTGCGTTCATATAGTTAGACATATAAAACGGTCAAATGTGTAAAAATTAAGAATCACGCTACTTGTATAATTTCTTTTACAACTTGCTTTACAATCGTTGAGTTGACAAATATCACATTCATTTATTTGAAAAATTGTTTTTAAAATCAATTGCCAGAATATTTGTTATCACACTTGTTTTCAACCAAGTTATATATTGTACAAGCCGCTTTATTAAATAATTTTAGGGTGAACTTTGACGAAAATGATACATATGATTATGTTTACCCAACTTGCTTCGTAATTGTTTTTCTTTTCACTTGGAGGGTAATTTTATTTGACACTTTTCAATCTGATTAATAAAGTACTAAAAAAAAAAAAAGGAAAAATTGATTAAAGTTGAATAATATTAATATAACAGATAACCCTTTTCCTAAGAGAAAAGTGATTTATCTGAGACACTTGAAAAAGCAAAAGAGCATCGACTGTAAGGGCTTGATGTGCTCCTTAATTAACGAACAATTTTAATGGTTAGGAATAATTATTAACAGGTTAACACGGTAATAGGTCCCCCATGATGGAACATTTGGGCCCACCAAACCCAATCAATGGCTGCAAAATCATATAAAATAGCTCGTCCAGTCCACCAAATCCTTGACATTGTCAAACAATTTCTGAGCCTGCGTGGAAGACAATGGACTATTTTATTCCACCTAATTAAGCCCATGGATTTAAATATGTTTTGAGATCATTATTTAGTCGGGCTCACTAAATGACCTTTTACCCCCTTCGGTTACAAGTATGTTTTGCAAATGGGCTTTTATTTAAATTTACGGGAACAATACATAAATCCTTCATATAAGAAACACATATCAAAATTAACGAACTCTAATAAACTTTTCAGAAATCAGGTGATAAATCAATTTATTAATTATATTATAATATGATTAATCATACCAAATTTCAAAATCCTACTGAACTCAGTAAGGGCTTCTCTTGCCAATTCCACTCGCCAAAGTTTGCCTCTCTCTCTCTCTCTCTCTCTCACTCTCTCTCTCTCTTATTATAATATGATTAATCATACCAAATTTCAAAATCCTACTGAACTCAGTAAGGGCTTCTCTTGCCAATTCCACTCGCCAAAGTTTGCCTCTCTCTCTCTCTCTCTCTCTCTCTCTCTGCACACTAGAATCTCTCCCTACCCCTTCTCCCCATCAGAGGTGGCATTGGCTCCTATGAATACTCTGACGACCTCTCTGGTGACCGCCCAGGCTCCTACGATAGAAAAATCTCCAAAAATTTATCCATGACCAGATTTATTGTTCGTGACTATATTTGTGTTTTATGTTACTATTTGTGATCAAATTTATTTTCGATGAGTCATATATGATTGTCTAATTTGTAACTGTATGTAACCAATTCACCGATCTATGTTATTTATGATTAATTGTGATCATTCTTTGATGTGACTAGCTGTGACCAAATTTATATTTAATGTGACTGTCTATAATTAGGTCAATCTTAACTATGACCAAGTCACAGCGGGTCAGAATCAACAAAAAATTGGTCACAAACAGTTACAACAAACACATACTTGGTCCCACGGGTCACTACAAACAAATCTCCAAATACCTCAGACCAGTATTACAATCCACCACTATTACTTCCAATGCACCACCATTAACACCTTTAACTTAAACTGACAACCATAAATACTAATTTCACCTCAAATCCACAACAACAATCATCACCAACATAATTTCTACCAATGCCTTCAAAAAACACAACCAGCACCGCTACATTCTCAAATGTCGATCATAGTGATCAACACAACTGCAAATTTACATCACCGACAAGTTTGCACATCACAATCACAGCCATCATTGGAGGTGACTGCAACAACTCCGATTGGAGCAAAAACTTCACATTTCAATCCCAACGGGTTGTTGTGTTAACACCACTAGCTCCGGTGATGCCTGTGCCGGTACCATCACAGCGATCGACTATAATCATCAAGGGGCATCTATTTATGGTCTTATACCATCGAACAACAGCACACAATCCAAATTTATAAGCCCGTTCTTCACACAATTGAACACGCACATTTCAGTTTCAATTTTCGACACCGATAGTGAGCCCCACGATCACAAACCACCTTCTCTGGCATCCCCACGCACACCATGTCGTATCTATTGCTACCATGGACTTTCATCAATTTAATCAGAATATAGAGTAGGGTGAGGTGGGATAGGGAGTGAGGATGGGTGAGTAGAGAGGGAAATAATTGAGAGAGAGTTTGATTAGTAAATGATGTGAGATAGAGATGTTTTATATTTGGAGAGAGAGAAAAAAAATTTGCAGCAATTTTATTGCAATTATATATAGAAAGAGTTTTGGTGGGGTGGGGGGATGAGATAGGGGAGGATAACTGTAGTCTAATTAGGACTTAATTATTGAAAACTTTTTAAAATTTGATTTTGAAATTGAGACTTTAGATGTAGGGTTTAAGGTAATTTTCTTTAAATTTACTTATTTTTTTGCTAAACTTATTAGCCTCTATTTATCAAATTTATAAATGATTTATAGTGAAAAATAATAGGAGAAATAGTAACTATAAATTGTGTATTTAATAATTAATATTTATGAATATATGTCGAAAATTAGTATTTGATTTAAATGAATTCATAAACATTAATATATTTTTTTTATTCAAATAAAGAGTTAGATATATTGAGGAATGAGGAAATCTATGTCAAATTCAAATGGTGCTGATTCAACATAAAGATGTTTCTAGGTTATGAACTATAGGTTTCCACATAACTCTACCCGTAAACTTCCTAAGTCTGATTTATTCAACTGTGAAGAAAGCTTATTCATGCAAAATTAATATATTTCCAAAATTCTCGTAGACTTATCAAAAAATTTACCAATTAAAATTCTTCCCTCATCTTCCCTTATGGGAATCAAGATTGCTTTCCCACTATCGATGAACATTTATCCTCATGATACGCAGTATTTGGCATTATAGATTTGATTAAAATGATAATCCCTAATCCAACAAACATGGTCAACCATCCTCTTCCTTCCTCTATAGCCTTAACACATTGGGCTTGCATACTCGATGTATTCAAATTATCTAGAAAATTGGGGGGAGGGAAAATCCTTTTGAAAATATTCATAGGGCGCTATCCTCAGAGGCTGGTATTACTTATTGACGTGTTCGAGGAATGCACCACTACTAATGGTCATGAAGTCATCAATCAAGGGTTGGAAGTCCTCCTTTTATGTTCGAGATAACTAGGAGTTCGAAAATGGTCCAGTTTGAGAACTAAAGATCATAATTCTCGAACAAGCAATCGAAAAGATTCTGGAGCATCCTCAGGATTAGATATTGTTCCTCCAAGGATTCGGGTAATTTTCTTCCCTTTCATCGAGAAGATATAGCCCTTTACATGAGTATTTTTACTTTAGGTCAGTATGTATATTCCTATTTTCTGCCTCTCTCTTCATGTATTGACCTATATGAAATCAAATCTTACCAAGACAAGGTAGATGCCATCAGTTGTCTCTTTGAAGTGAAAAAAGACCACTGGTCATTAACCACAACAAGTACTTTGTTAAGTTTAACTTGATTTTAGTTAGGTATGTTTGGTATCTCAAATTTTAGCCCCTATTTGATGCCCATTACCTGAAAATGAAAATGGGGGGAATAGTATTTTTTTAGAAAAATGAGTGGTTGAAAAAGAAGGAAAAGTTTTCGATTTACGTGTAATATTATTTTATGGAAGATTGTGTGGTTGAAAATAAGAGAGAAAAATGAAATGTAATGTAATTTAATTCAATTGGGATCAAACATGGGCTTAGCCAATCTAAGTTAATTATTTAACTCTTTAACTTCATTGCTTCCTTTTAGGAGAAATCAATGAGAGTATTGGCTACTCAAGCCTAGATATGTTGAACTGCCAATTGAGGCGACCACTTGCTTTGACCACTCCTGTCGACTCCGTTCTTTTGACTGCTCCCAACACTACTCCTCCTATGTTCAAAAAGAAAGAGGGTGGTGGTTTTTACTATCCTACTTATAATAAGAATTCTACTTAAGAGCTTACAAAAAGATCTCGAGTTAGTTGCTCGAAGATAAGCTGAAAAGGCATAGCTCGCAGCGACTGCCAAGGCTAAGGGAGGCCTTGGCGAATGTTTCCCAGTAAAAGGGCTTAGAATGAGTCCAACTCATACAAAGCTATCGATTTCTTGAAGTTGAGGTGCTAGGAGTTGGCCTTCTAAGCCTCTTTTACAATTTCTATGACATCTAATTTAAAGTGCTGAATCGATGAATGGTAGGACTAGATAGAAAGCTACAATGATAAGAACTTGGCATAAATTGGTGTCTACATTATTATTAGGTGGACACACATGTGATGGAGATGTGGAATGCCCCGATGAAAGAGAATAGGCATTGACGGGCTATCGAGGAGCTTACATCTTCTTTCGAAGGGATATTGAGGTTGTGAGAAAATAGTTGAGGCAATGAAGTCAGAGGTTGGTCGAACAATGGTTCAAATGTTCATCATCACTACCTCTACAAATACTCTAAGAGAGAGGCTCCAAAGTAATGAGGCTGACCACTAGGACCTCGCTAAGATGTACAATGTTGCTGGAAAAATAAGTCATTATCTCACTGAAAGAGGAGTGAAATGAGCATTTGAAGAATAAGGACAGAATCTTGCTGATTCATGAAGTTTTTGGCTACAGGGTTAATTTCGAGGCAAATCGAGAATAATGCAAATGGATGGAGTTCAAGTGCAGCAGGTTTAAATGCAAATTTGAGAAAGTTAGGCTAAAGTCGTGGTGGCTCAGTACAGAGCATCATTCACCTGACCTCTAACTGTGATGCATTGGCAAACTACTTCTATGTTGAGTAAATCTAGCTGGCTCAGTTCTTCACCTAGTCAAAGCTACTTATGTAAATGTCGAGTTCTTTTATGAATTGAGAGTGGATTACTATGAGGAGACTAACTCAGTTGGCTTCAATTCCCTCAGCCCTAATAAAAAACTTGGGAAAGAATTTTGTCAAGGTCACAATTTTTCTAGCAAAAAGTTGTCGATCCTTTCATTTTCGACGGATTTTTTTTCCAAATCAACACAGTACTTAATAATTCTAATTAAGCCTAAAAGTCTACAATGCTTGTAGTTATGCCCCCACAGATTCTAATGTCCAAGAAATGTGACTGGCCAAATCAAAGTTCATGCTATTAATCAGTTGTACTTTTATATATTGAAAGTAGTGTAAACTATGTGAGTATTCCATTTGTTAAAGTGTGACTCAAATTTTATTGAGTAATGGATTTTTGGTTAAAGAGAACTTGAAGAGGTCAAATTATGGACAAAGGAGAAAATCTCGATGTATTTCCATTCGCTGAGCGCTAATTTCCCACTCCGAACATGCAAAGTAGGAAGCTGGAGCCTACTAGGTGTAGCTTGTCTCTAAAGTTGTTGTTCGTTCATCTGACCCAAGGCCCATTTCATGATTTAACGTATTTTCTATATTCCAATCATTCTCTAACTCTATTTAGGGTTTATATACACAGCATCCACGACTTGTAAACATAACATTGAGAGAGCTATAGATCTTGATTTATTAAGATCTTGTATTAAAAACATTCATTATTGATTATAGTGAAAAGCTCCTCCTTTGCCCTTAGTTCTTTCCTGTCTTAGGTGTCTACGTAAATTATTGGTGTTCTTGTATTTGTATATTTTATTTTATCTTGTAGATTTCATAACAAACAAGTATCGAAGCGAAGTTGATCATTCACACAACAACGATGAAATAAGACATTTTATTATTAGATTGCAACACGACGTTTTCTCTATGGCAAGTAAATATATGACTATTCTTGTACAGAAAGAATTGGATGATACCTTGTTAGGCTTTGATAAAATGCCTTGAACTTGGATGCATGATGAAAAGCAACATAGGGGTTGGAAAGCCCTTTCACAAATCTATTTCTATCTATCGAATCACATACTTCAAGATGTTCTGAAGGAGAAGAGTGTCATTGCATTACTGTTGAGATTGGAGTAGTTTTGTATGACTAAGAGTTCGACTAGTTACACTTGAAGCAGCATTTCTTTTCCCATCACATGTCTGAAGGTATGTCAATAGACGATCACTTGTCTATGTTTTAACAAATTGTGTCTGATTTAGAAACGTTGGAAGTTAAGTATGATGAGGCGAATCTTGCGTTGATATTGTTCTGTTCATTATCCTTTTTTGTATTCAACTTTTAAAAATATTATTCTTTATGGTCGTAATGCTCTCACTATGAATGAGGTAGAACTTTAGGCGGTTCTAAAAAAAAAGATAGCAAAAAAATTATCCCTAGAGTTGAGTTCTTGATTTAGTTCTTCACCTTAACGATAGAAAAAAAGATTGATAAAATTCTATTGAGTACTAGTCTCTAAAAATTAAAATCAAATTAGCCGTATTTTCACCGGGTTTGACCATTTAATAGAAAAAGCATATTCTTCTTCTTCTTCTTTTTCCTATGATACTTTATTGTTAAAAGAGAAGATGAAGAATCTTTTAGCTGGATCTGAAAGTCAAGTTGAGGGCCTTGCTGCTTATGTGAGGAATCAAGATAGGAATTTGGTGGAAACATGAGGGTAAATTGAGGGTGTACATCACTTTTTAAAAAGAAGGGACACATTAGAGCTGATTGCTATGAATTGAAAAATAGAAATAAAATGGCCGCTGTTATTACAAATAATGGAAAGCAACATGAAAATAAAGGAGAAGTTGATATTATGGAGAATGGGTAAAGTGAAGGAGAACTTCTTGTGATTTCTGATTGAGATTCCAAACTTTGTGAAAAATGGGTTCTTGATTCGACTTGTATGTTTCATATGTGTCCCAAAATGTGGAAATAATTTGCCTTGCAAAATAGTTGGGATTAGGACAATTAGGATTAGAATGTTTGATAGAGCTATCAGGATACTTATTGAAGTAAGGCACATTCCAAAACTGAATAGGAATCTTATATCTTTGAGCACTCTTGATTCAAAGGGTTTTCAGGGTAAGCAGAGGCTCTCTTGCTATCATAAGGGACATAAAACCTTCAAGCAATTTTACATTTTACAGGGTTCTACAATTATAGGGGATACAGCGGTTACTACTTCTTCCTTGGCAGATGAAGAAGTTACAAAAACCTTGGCATATGAATGAGAATGGCATAGTATATTGAAGTATTGTGAGCATTGTGTTTTTAAGAAATGGAAAATGGTCATATGATCTAAAGGGAAAAACAACACAAAGGGAACGCTCGAGTATATCCATTCAAATCTTCGAGGACTAATGAGCGTGACTCTTAAAGGAGGTGCTTATTACTTGTTGATAGTGATAGGTGATTTTTTTTTTTAGAAAAACATGACATTCTTCTTGAAAATAGAAGAATGATGTGTTGTAAAGAGTAAAAAATAATGATTGAGAAGCAGACTCGAAAGTAGGTGAAATGTCTATACATAAATTCTGGGTTGAGGTTTTTTTGATGCGAACCCACGTAGCAACGAAGGCTAGGAACCCGTAACTAGATTGTCAGAAACCCCGAAAAGCCAATTAATTAATTTGTGAGTTTGAATCCAAGAAAAGTGAACCAAGAAATCCAACAACAACGGTGATTGAAAGACCCCTTGATTACACAATCCCGTACCCAGATTTGAGAACGCCACAAGAATGTAATCCTTGATAAGTTCAAAGTGTAAAATGAAGAACAATTAGATTGAAAGCACTAATAGTCTCTCAAGAAAATTCTCTCAATTTTATTGATAATGTAATGTGTCTTTACAATGAAAGAAGATAACTTATTATAAACTAATCTCAAAGCCCTAAAATCTACTAGAAAATGGAAAATAATCGGCCAAGATTACAAAAATTTGACCAAAATTAGAATTTTACTAAAACATGGAAAGTTCGCGAAAAGGGAGAATTTTGGCCTCGAGAAATAATCATATGACCGCATGGTTGAAACCTATGCGGTCGCGCTCTCCCTTACATAACCCTTGCTCATCAACTTATCTACTTTCCTCTGAATCTCCTTTGTCTCCTCAGGATTGCTCCAGTCAACTGGTCGAATTGGAATGACAGCTCCAGATATGAAGTCAATCTGGTACTTAATACCTCGAATGGGCAGTAAGCCACTAGATATGTCCTTCAGGAATATATCTTTGAATTCCTGCAACAAAGATTTAGTCAAACTAGTGAGGGGTGGGTTAAATTCCTCAAAATTGAGGAGTGATTCTTTATGCAACAACAAGTTTATCTTGCCAATTAATTGTTGATTTCATAACACATTCAATATCATTTAAAATTATTGATAGGCAAATATTCAGCTAAAAAGAAAGCTCGAATGAACCAATTTATGCACAAAGGCCTCAATTTCTCAAAGAGGTAAGATTTATGCTAGTACATTGTTTTTGAGGCCACGAAGAACGTGTTTTTGAGAGTGAGGTCTTTGCAATGATCTAATCTCTCACCCTTAATCTACCAACTATTCTTTTTTCAATATGATATTTTCCATTTCAACATTTGTGATTCTACATTCAGTGGTATCATTGCCATATGCCTGGTGGTATTTGTAATACTTGGTTGACGATAAGGTCTCACTACACCCTATCTATCCTTCACTTCCTGCTCTTGTTTCCACCTTATTGGAGAGGCAACCTTGGTCTTTCCAACCTGTTAAAAATATCGGTGGATTTAAAAGGTCACTATCCTAGCTTACGATGACAAACCCTTGTGGTGAATCAATTGGCGAGTCAGCTGCCTGGTAGTAGTGCAGCTTGTACTACTTCTACGATGAGCCCTCAATTCTACTCCCACCCTTACCTATATTATGGAGGTAAAAACGTACATCTCTGGTACATTAAGAACTACCTCATGGTAGCATTGTCTTTATCAACATGTTGAATATTAGGGGGCAAGTGGGCCACTGATTGATTTTAATTGGATAATTTTTCTTGATGACCTTGTATTTTTGTTTTCTTCAAGCATTTATCTCGATTGAGACACCATGATTTTTATTCTCTCCTTTTGTTAGGTTTCATCCATGTTAGTCTCATTTTCACTTATATATCTTGAATTTTATGTTCCCAACGTGTGTTTTCTCATGGTTTTGGTTAATTTCTCATTGATATTAGCAAAAAATTGACCTCAAAAAATAAAAAGTAATTTTTAAAGTCTACAGTCAGGTTTTTGCCCAAACTTTGGTTTAAGTTTTAATCTTTTTTGGAAATTTTGGGGTGTGTTTTGAATTTATATTTTGTAGAAAAGGACTTGGAGATCTCAGTGTTATTTTGACAGAAAAATGCATTTGGATTAGAGTATATTTGAAGTTTGAGAGTGTTGGCCCCTATATTTCTTTTTATCTCATGCAGCTTTGGTGGTGAAAGTTTGGATATTAAAATTTTCAATTCTTTTTTTGTGGTGCAAATGATCCTATTATATTGAAAGTCATAATAAAGTCCAATTTCCAAGATCTTGTTGAGGTTTGTTTTATGACATTTGTCAAGAAATTCATTGTATGCATTCATGGGTTTTATGCATGAAATCCATGTTGATTTTAGCAGAATTTGCACTAAAATTCTCGTATATGTTCGAGTTCTAGTCGGGCCTTTAAATCTTTAGGTAGCCGATGCTTTTAATTGTGTTTCAAACCAAGTATTTTGATTTTGTGATTTTTTTCAATGTTGCTTCTGAGATCGAGACATCTTCGTATTCAAATATATCTCGATGGTTGAGATGCAAATATGTCAAGAAATATGGACATACAATGGGGTTGTAGGCCCCGAAAATTTTATAGAATATGATAAATTGTTCTAAATGCTATATTTTATATTTTTTTGAAGGTTGAAGGATTATAGAGAAATATGTTTTAAATTCTTATTTTTTGGGTCAAATAATTAGATTTCGATAGAGAGGGTTTTAGTACATAAATATCCGGCTACTTTTGTAGCTTGAAATTAATAGAAATTTTTGAATCGAGAGAAGGTTAATTCAAGTGAGTTAGGCATAAGATATTGAAGTTTAAAGAAGTTATCATTTATTATTAATTAATCTAGTTACCTATTTGATTTTCAAATGGTTGGCCGGCGCATGTATGATTAAAAAAAGGTACAACAGTGTGTAACTTGGGCCAATTACATGGAAAATGATTGATTAAATGATATGATAGGAAATTTAAATTTGTTTACACGTTTATCTGACGCGATTTAAGGAATGATTATTGTCTGCCTCAAATAAGTGCTCCGAGTTGGGAATAAAAGAATTATGATATGTTCTGCTAAATCAGCTATGCATATATGTACACAACATAGGAGAAAAGGTTGTTTCCCTTGAAATTATTGCCTTTCTTTCAAAAACTATTTCCATCAATCAAGGTAGGAGTATGATGTGCAAGTAGTTTATCCTTTTTAATTTTATTTACTTCATGTTTATTAATATTATAATACCAAATTGATATAATATGATATATGATAATGGCCATCCAGTATAAATGATATGATATGTATGAGCTCTTACCATATTCTAACAATATGATATGACGGTATGATTATTTTGAAGCATGAATATTGACTATTCCCATATACTGACCATTTTCCCCACCTCAACAGATTAGAAATCTTGTAGATTGCTGGGCGATGAGGTGCTATCATTTTGCTTGGATTCCTTGAAAAAGCCTTCAATCCACTTTTCTTTGTCTCCCATTTTGAAAAGAAGACATCAACGTTATTCATTACTTTTGACTACTTTTGATAATGTCTCCTTGATTGAATATCACCTTTTGAATGAAATGTTATCCTTCGAGTATATTATTGAGATTGAATAATTCTTCATCATCATAATTGAAGTCTCCATCATTAACATAATTTGAATAGGTTCCTCACTTTGATAAATTAAATCATCAAAGCATTGTTGAGACATTGATATTTCACTATCAAATATTTTTTGAATTAGAGGAATTTGAGTTTGAGTCCAATTTTTTTTTGTCAGTAAAAATAACATAATGTTCATTATAGAACATCACTTGCAATCTTGAACAATCAATATTTGCTCCGAGCTTTTTCTTTGTAGCAAGAATAGATTTTGATCTGATTTTTGTAAGAATTTTTCTTACATGATTTTTGAATATGATTTCTTTTTCTTCAGGACAATAAAATTTTGATGATTTATTTGAATCTGGAATTGGAAGATTATTTGACAAAGTACTGCAGATAGTAACAATTTGTTTGACTGGAAAATGCTCTTCAGTTAAAAGAGTATCATTGAACTTTTCTTCTTCATCAATCCATTCAGGAAGAATTGTTGAGAATTTAATTTTGAGAGTTTTGATTTTGAATTCAAAAAGATGATTAATAACTCTTTTGAGAGAGCTATTAAAAAGAGAAATATTTTGTTTTTGAATCAATATATATTGAGGAAATAAATCCCCATTTGATCATTTGACGAATTTCTTAATTAATGACATTAGTGGTTAAAATACCTTTGAGGGTAAAATGAAGTTGATGATAACTTTCACAAGTCTCGAAAACATTGAAATAAAAATTATCAAATATTCTGGAAATAATATTTTTGAATGTTTGAGCACAAATAAGGTCTCTATTGATAATATTTAAATAAATATCATCAGGAAGTTGTTAAACTTTTTTCACAAGATTTCTTCTATTCCTTTTTAATAGGAATTTATTCTAAAAAGAATTTTTTTTTGAAGAATGTTGAAGAAAAAATCTTTCATCTTTCTGAGAATTTTTCTGAAATTTTTTGATTATCTTATTACTACTGTAAAAAATTTTAGTAGTAATTTTGAGACATCTTATAATACCCTTATTACTTATTTGATAATAAGCAGTAAGAATATCACTAAAATTATCTTTTTGAAACTTGAATAGTCTTGTATGAGTTTTAAACTCATAGAACTTTGGTTCAGTTCCTAAATAGGAATTTGATTGAGAAAATTTACTTTTATTCAAAGAATTCGATTCTTTGATTGAGAAAGGTCTGTATCTTGAGAGATTTTGGTCTTCAAAGGATTTTGAAGAAGATCCTGAAACGATATCTGAATAATTTTATGTATTCATACTTCTTTCCATAATATTCTTCTCAAGAGATAAGTTATACAAAATAGTTTGAATTTATTTGAATAAATAGTGTTTTGAGATAAAGATAAGACAAAATATCTTGTTATAAAGAAAATTTTTGTTTTGAGATACGTGAAACTTTGAAAAATGAAATTTTTTTTGAGGACCAGTTTTCGACAATAATTGAAGCAGTAGGGTCAAGAATTGATAATCATGGAACATTTTTGACCTCTTTTTTGATTTTTTGGACAACTAATTTGCACTCGTGACTCCATGGGTCCGGGTTCTTTTGTAGTCTTTTGAAAAGAGGAGCATAAATCAACCTTATCTTTTTGATAAAGTCGCCAACATAATTAACACAACTAAGAAATCTTTGAAGAAAAGATTTGTTTAAGATTTCATCAGGAAATTTTTCAGTAAAATCTAGACTTCTCTGAATTGGAATAATTAAACCATTTTGAATATTATGACCTAAAAATCTTATCTTTGTTTGATATAAAACAATCTTTTAAACCATTTTTCTTGATAACATGTATGAATGTATTGATATGTTTGAAATGTAACACTATACTTTCTGATAATATAAGAACATCATCAATATAAACAATAACAAAATTTGAAAAAGGATTAAAAATATCGTTCATGATTTTTTGAAATTCTGAATGAGCATTTTTGAGACCAAATGGCATAACATTTCATTCGTATTGACCAAAAAGAACATTGAATACAGTTTTGTACTTATCTTCTTCTTTATTTTGAATATGCTAGAAACCTGACTTCATATTGGATTCTGAGAAGATAACAGCTTTGAGTAATCTATTCAAAAGATCTTTCTTTTGAGGGAGCGGATAACATATCCATTGAAGAGCAGTATTGAGAGGCTTATAATTGATAACAATACGTGGAGTACCTCGTTCAATTTGAGCCTAATTATTGATGTAGAAAGCTGAGCAACTCCAAGGAGATTTGCTCGGACGAATTATACCTTTGACAAGTAAATCATTGATTTCCTTGATACAAGAGTCTAATAATTCTTTATTCATTTGAATAAGACGAGACTTTGTAGGAATATTTGATTTATGAAAATCAGAATTGTATGGAAAGAGATACCACATGTTTCTTACGATCCCAAAAAGTATTTGGAATGGTAGAACAAATCTCTTTCTCCATTTGTTTTTGAAGATTTGAAATTTTTTCTTGAATTGAAGGATTTTGTAATTGTTCTTCAATTCTTTGAAATTTAATTTCTTCTTTGAGAAATTGAATATAATTTTTCTTGAAATTAATATTATTAACAGCTTTTGAAATTGACGCTTCTTTTAAAGAATTTACATCTTTATAAGAAGAAGGATTTGTAAATTTGAAACAAATTTCTTGATTAAAAATTTTTGTAGTTAAACCTTTTGAAATAACTTGAAAAGGATAAATTTGAATAATAAAAGGAGTACCAAGAATTACTTCTTGATCTAAATCTTTTACAAGATAAAAAATATTTGAATTACAAATATGAGCTTTTGAAAGTTTATATTGAATATTGAATTTCTTACCATTAGCACCATAAAGACGCTCAGTAGTTTTTTCAAAATATTTTGTACTTCACGGATACAATTTTGATCAGCTCTAAAATCAATAAGGACTCTAGAAGCAAATTTGACTTCTTTGTTGACTAAAATAGTCATATTGCAGTACCATTTTTGAAATTGAAAACGATTAATAACATTAATCATTTCTTCTCAGATTAAATATTTGAAGGAATGAAGGATTGAATTCCTCTTCACCAAAAGAATTGGAAGAGAATGAATAAGAAGAAGTCTTTGACTTTAGCTTCTTATATTGAGTTTTGAGAAGAGAAATTTCCATTCTAACATCTTTCATTTGCCGTTCAAGAATAGAAATTTGAGATTTCACAGAACTGACTTCTGATTTTAAATCAGAACTGGAAGATTTTAAAATTTCAAAACGATTTAAAACATTTTGCTTATTGAAAGGTTCATCTTTTGATTTTGAAGGAAGAAGAGAATTAAGCTTATTCTTGAGTTGTGGATTTTCAATTTGATCAACAATCTCATAAATTGTAGATTTATTTTATTTAATCAATGGAAACATGTATGAATTATGCGGTATCGAAAAATTTTCATTGTTAAAAAAAACAAAATAAAGGAATTAAAAATTTCATTGTAATCTTGAGTAAACTACCCTCACATAGCAATTTTAAAAGAAACTTTTGGTAACGAATCAAATTTTAAAATTTGGGTCGTTACAATATGTTGTCAGATCTTTAGGTTTCACTTTATGTAGACTCATTTAGATTTTAAATTTTTTTTAAAATGAAAAATGGATTTTAAATTGTATAATTCTTTTTAAAACTTGAACGGTTAATTTAGTATGAGAATAAGTCAGGATGTGATTTTGATATTAAACTTTCATGATTCTTCGTACATAAATATTTATGTGTTTAATGCTAATTTTGAATGATGTCAATAATAATTAATAATTTAAATGAGACTTATAGGTTTTAACGATTATGTAAATCTTTTGGAAATCCTTAAACATATAATAATATGAAAGATCCTTGACACTCAACGAACACTTATCGACCACCACCGACAGCTTAGGGCATGTAACGTAGGTAAGAAAAGAAACAATTATTCAAATCTTTTGTGTAACTTTACATTTTTCTACTTGCCCCCTTATAGATTTCATGACATACACATTTTCTCTTGCTAAATTTATGCTTTTTTTTTTTTTTAGTAGAGAACTACCTTAATTGTTAGGCTTGGTATTTAATTAGTATAGATGATCCTCATGGGGATCATAAGATGGACATGGATGACATTTTTATCTAAAGGACATGAGGTACCCACACAAATTTGATGCTTGACATTTTGTGAACGATACAAGAATTGAGCAGACTGGGTCAAGCATCATCATCATAGAATGACCAACAACTCAAAATGCACATCGATCTAACCATAGAGCTATCCATTTTATTGGGAAAATTTCTTAGATACAAGCCTCCTACTTTTGATGGTGGTTCCGATCCATTAGTTGTTGGGAAATGGATTAGAGGTCTTGAGCTCATCTTCCAACACATTGCCTATACAAATAAGCAGAAGGTTCAACGCACAGAATTTATGTTTGTTGGAGCAGGAAGTCATTGATGGGAATCTATCTTACGTACTAGGATCGAATAACAATACCTTAATCTGACTTGGGGGCAGTTCAAGAATGAGGTGATGGCAAAGTACTTTCCTTAAGCTTTGAGAGACTTTAAGAAAGTAGAGTTTCTATAACTCAGACAGGGAAACATGTCACTTACTGATGATGGAAGAAGTTTGAGCAGCTCTTAAGGTATGCTCCACACTCAGTGGATATAGAAATAAAGAAGGTCAGGAGGTTCGAACATGGACTACACTTGGAGATTAGCATGATCATCATGTCTCATTGTTTCACATCATACCATGAAATATTGGAGAGAGCTCATGCTACGAAAGACTACATTTAAACTACCAATTAGAGCAAAAAGCCATATGGGAAAAGAAAGTGGAATGATCAGAAAAGGGAAATGCGTAACTGGCAAAATAAGAAACAAAGCATAGAAGTCCGTTTTGATCGAACAAGTGGGAGGATTACACCATGTCCTAAGTGTAATAAACCCCCACAAGGATGAATGCTTATTTAGGAAGAAAATATATTTTTGATGTGATAAGTCGGGACACATTGTGTTACAATATATAAAGCCTCTACAGAAAAAGGATGATGGCTAGAACAAGAACCGAAAGGGAAAGGACCCGTTTTTGCACTGAATCAGCATGAAACTGAGCAGCATCCAAATGTGATAGCAAGTATTTTAATATTATTGAATGTAGCTGCTATGTTCTTTTTGACTTCGGAGCTACACAATCTTTTATTTATATATCTTTCATTGCGAAGTCTAACACTACATGTGTGATTACATCCCCTCATGAAGAACTCTTTGTACAAAACAGATAACTGAGGAAGAAGTATTGTTTTATAGATCGGGAGAGGAAGATTTTCGTTTTCTTGAAGCAAAGTTCGATTCTCTACCTCGTCTTTTATCGGCTTTACAAGCGGATAATATGATGAGGAAGGAATCATGTTAGGAATTTTTAGTTAATATCATCGGTTTCCAACATAAAAAAAAAACTGTTAATGATATTAACATTGTGCGAGACTTTGCAGACCTATTTTTAGAAGATCTACCAAGCATTCCACCAAAAAAAAGCGGAGTTTACAGTCGACTTGGTCTCCTGCACAGATCCAATTTCTATGGCCCCATACAGATTGGAATCAAAAGAACTTCAAGAATAGAATTATAGTTGGAGGAGTTGCTGGAAAAAGGTTTCATTCAATCGAGTGTATAATCTTCGGGTCTTCCAATACTTTTTGTGTAGAAGAAGGATGGAAGTATGATGATGTGTATTGACTATCTAGAATTGAACCATTTGACTATCAAAAATAGAAGATTTGTTCGATTAGTTAAGAGGTGTGAAGGTGTTATCTAAGATCGACTCTAGGTTAGGATAACCAGCTGACAATACCAAAAACAGCTTTTAGGACTTGTGATGGACATTATGAGTTCATTATCATGCCTTTTGGTTTGACTAATGCCCCAATAATATTTATGGGCCTAATAAACCGAGTATTCATTAGAACTTATACTAGTTCATCATAATATTTATTAATGACATACTTGTGTAATCCAAAGATACAAAGCAGCACATGGAACAACTTTGAAAGTGCTTGAAACGTTGAGGAAAGAGAAATTATATGCCAAATTCAAAAAGTGTGAATTTTGGTTTGATCGTGTAGGTTTCCTTGGTTACGTGGTTTCCACCCAATGAATTGAAGTATAGTTAAATTGGAACCAGTAAGAAATTGGCCTAGACCGAACACTATGGGTGAAGTTCGTAGTTTTTTGGGATTGGCTGGTTATTACGTGAGATTTATTAAGGGTTTCTCAAAAATAGTGTTGCCAATGACTCAGTTGACTAGAAAGGGTGTGAAGTTTCAGTGGATAAAAAAATTTGAAAAGTATTTTCAAGAACTTAAGCAAAGACACTATCAGCTCCTTAGTGATAGTGCCTAAAGTTTCTAATTGATTTGTCATTTGCAGCGACGTCTAGGTAGGATTTGGGTTATTTTGATGCAACTTGAAAATGTGATTGCTTATGCTTCAAGAGAATTGACGGAGTACAAGCAAAACTATTTAACGCATGACTTGGAGCTAGTAGCGAGCTAACATGCCTTAAAGATTTGTCGTCATTATCTTTATAGTGAGAAGTGTGAACTCTATATAGACCATAAGAGTCTCAAATACTTGTTCACACAGAATGAGCTGAATATGAGACAGGGGAGATGGGTGAAGTTAATGAAAGATTATGATTGTACAATTCTTTACTAGCTGGGTAAGGCTAACGTAGTTGCAAATGCCTTAAGAAGGAAGACAGGATTGCAATTAGCAATTTTATATATGGTACAAGAGCATTTGATAAAGGACATTGAGAAACTAAGATGGGAAGTCATCAGACTGCTGACTCGAACTTTAGGGAGGGTAGAAGCGTTAATAATTCGACCTGATATCAAGAGATCAAATCGAGGAAGCGAATAATGAACCATTTCTACAAAAGATTAGGTGGATATTAGTACAAACAAACAGTTGGGATTTGATATATCTGTTGAAGCACTAACTTTTAAAGGAAGATTTTGTACCAAAGGATGAAAGTATAAGAAATGAGATATTGGAAGAGGCTCACTCCACTCCTATGTTACACATCTAGGCAGTACGAAAATGTATTGAGATCTTCGATATATATTTTGGTGGAGAAATATGAAAAGAGGAACATCAAAGATCATCAGGACTATTGAAATCGTTAGATATTCTAGAATGAAAACGAGAATCTATAGTGATGAACTTCATAGTAGGTTTTTGGAAATCAGTAAGAGGAAACAATGCTATTTGTGTAGTGGTTAATATTTTGGCAAAGTCAGCCCATTTTCTACCAATTAAAACAAATTTTAATATGAAACATATTTCGCAATTGTACATTAGAGAGATAATTAGATTGCATGGAGTTCTAGTCACCATTGTTTCCAATACATACCTAAGGTCCACACCAAAATTTTGGAGAAGTGTGTAAGGAAGCCATGGGGATAAAACAAAAGTTTAGTATTGTTTATCATTTGCAGATGGATGAAGAATCAGAACGAATCATTCCAACTATTAAAGATGTTGAGGGCATGTGCTTTGGATCTTAGCGGTAGTTGGGAGACACATTTACCTAGCTCTTTATGGTAGGAATTGTATATCCCCTATCTATTAGGACGAGGTTGGAGAGAACATAATTTTGGATCTTGAAATCGTTGAATGAATAACTAAGTGGTTGACAAGATTAGAGCCAGAATAGAGACAGCACACGATCGACAGAAAAGTTATGCTGATGGTAGAAGAAAGGATTTGGAATTTCAAGTGGGTGACAAAGTTTTTCCAAAGGTAATATCAATGAAAAGTGTATTGAGTTGGTAAGAAGGGAAAGTTAAGACCATGGTTTATTGGAAATTTCGAAATTCTTGAAAGGATTGGTATTGTAGCTTACCAACTTGCTTTACACTTGAGCTCAAAACAGTGCATAATGTGTTTCATGTTTCGATGCTCAGAAAAATATATTCATTACCTCAATCATGTGGTAAATTATAAAATCTTGGAGTACAAAAAGATTTCTCGTACAATGAAGCTCTGGTGTTGGATAAAAAATGCGTCAATTCGAAAATAGAGAAGTCCCACTGTAAAGGTTGAATGACGAAACCATGGACTTGACGAATCAACTTGAGAAAATGAGTAGGAGCTTAAAGCAAAGTATGAACTCTTCGATTAGTCAAGGTAATTTTTGAAGACAAAAATATATTAAGGAAAGGATCTTGTAAAGCCCCGAGAATTTTCTAAAATAGGTTTAATTGTTCTGAATGCTATATTTTATACTTTTTGAAAGTTAAACGACCATATATAAATATGTTCCAATTTCTTTTTCTTTTTTGGGGGGGGGGGGGTTTCAAATAACTAGATTTCAATATAAAGGGATAAAGTATAAAAATATTGGGCTCTTTTTGTAACATGTAATTAATTAGAAATCTATAAATTGAGAAAAGGTTAATTCGAACAAGTTATGCCCAAGATAAGCTCAAAGAAGTTATTGTTTATTATATATTAATTTTGTTGCCAATTTGATTTTCAAATGGTTGGCCGGCACGTGTATGATTAAAAAAAAAGAAAAAGAACAAGTATAACAGTGAGTAACATGGGCCAATTACATGCAAAATGCTTACCTATATGATATGATAGGAAATTTTAGATTTGTTTATACATATCTCACATCGAAAACAGAGAGGTCATGATGCGAACCCTGTTGCTGCATTGACTACGAAACCTATAACTAGATTGTTCCAAAAACCCCAGAAAAGCCAAATAAAAGGTTTGGAGATTGAACCTTAGATTACTGAACCAAAAAGCCCAACAAGAACGTTGCTTGAAGGACCCCTTGATTACACAATCTAAGACCGCACTCGATTTACAGAATGCTACAAGAATAGTTTTGATAAGTTCAATGTGTTCAATTAAGAACAAGGAATTGAAAGCAAAATTGCCTTTCCTATTAAATCTCAAATAATGTCTTATAAAAAAAAATAATGAAGAATTGAACTTCTATTTATACTAGATCCTAGAATAGAAGTCGAAAAGGAATAAAATTCTAATAATCTAGTAGAATCTGAAAAATATTCGTCCAATATCTCTAGAATTTGAATAAAAATAGAACTCTAATAAAATATGGAAAAAACGAGAAAAAGGAAAATTTTTGCCTGATTTAATCCCATGCGACCGCATAGTGTAAACCTATGCGGTCGCATAGTTCAATTGAACTATGTCCGCATAGTCCCTGCCTCTATGCATGCGGTCGCATGCCTATTATAGCTATGCGACTGCATAGCTATCACTTTTGCCCCCGACTTCGTCCGCATGTATTGAGTTAATCCACTTTGATTCGGCTCTCGACCGGAATATGAAAGTTGTCCCATTTTTCATCCCGAACATTGTCCCATCAATGGTTTCTTAAACGAGCAATCCCATCGCTTATTTCACTTGCTTTGATCTCGATCACGTCATCTGTCTGCCTTCGTTAATCAACGGGTTTCAACTCGAACTTGCCGTCTTCAAACTTGATTCTTGGATCACATCATCCTCTCCCTCTTCAAAAGGATTCGTCCTCGAATCTGCACCTACATCAAAAAAGGAAAGATCAACAACACTAAATGTAGCTAATAATACTCACCTGGCAAGTCCACTTTGTAGATATTATCATTGATCTTCTCAGTGACTTGGAAAGGACCATCTCCCCGTGATTGTAATTTGACCTTTCGTTGCTCCGGAAAACGTTCCTTCCTGAAATGCACCCATACCCAATCTTCGGGGTCAAATGTCACATGCTTCCGTCCTTAAACGCCTTTGATGTGATGAGCTTGCTCTTCTCTTCAATTTGCGTACGGATTTTCTCATGAAGTGCTTTCACCATCTCAGCTTTCCTCTTACCATCGATGCTATCTCGTTCATTCACAGACAAAGGAAATAAATCTAATGGAGTTAGTGGATTAAATCCATACACAATTTCAAACGGTGAATAAGAAGTAGTCGAATGTACAACACGATTATAAGCAAACTCAATAAACGGCAAGCAATCTTCCCAATTGTTTAAGTTTTTATTAATCATTGTTCGAAGCAATTGTGTCATGGTCCTATTTACTACTTTAGTTTGACCATCTGTTTATGGATGACAAGTTGTAGAAAATAACAATTTAGTTCCTAACTTATTCCACAAAACATGCTAGAAATGACTCAAAAATTTAACATCTCGGTCCGACACAATACTCTTAGGGACTCCATGCAAATGTACTATCTTCCTAAAGAATAAATCAGCAATGTTAGTGGCATCATCAGTTTTGTGACATGGTATGAAGTATGCCATTTTACTAAACCTATTAACCACTACAAAGATAGAATCTCGACCTTTCTTTGTCCTAGGTAACCCCAACACGAAATCCGTAGAAATATCTTGGCACGGGTAAAGGTGTATACAAGCTATGGGGCAAAACTTTTGATTTAGTTTGTTTACAAGTTATGCACTTCTCACAAATCCGTTCTACGTCACTACGCATTTTAGGCCAATAAAAGTATTCCCCTAATATGTCTAAAGTCTTTTGAATCCCAAAATGACCCATTAGACCCCCATTGTGTGCTTCCCTTACCAATAATTCAAGCACTGAATAATTTGTGCAAAACCTATCTTCCCTAAACAAAGATCCTTCATGTCTATAAAATTTATCAACAGCCATTTTATTACATGAATTATAAATGTTTGAGAAATCAATGTCATTTTCATACATGCTCTTAATATACTCAAAACCAAGTAATTTCGTACTTAAAGAGTTAAGAAACGCGTACCTTCGTGACAATGCATCTGCAACTACATTTTCGTTACCTTGCTTATACCTGATAATGTATGGAAACGTCTCTATGAACTCCATCCATTTTGCATGTCACTTGTTCAACTTACTTTGACCCCGTAAGTGCTTTAGGGACTCATGATCGGTGTGTATCACGAATTCCTTAGGCCACAAGTAATGCTGCCAAGTCTCCACAAGAGAATACAGCTCCTTGTCATATTTTGGGTAGTTCAGTGCAGCTCCACTCAACTTCTCACTAAAGTAAGCAATGGTCTCCTTTCCTGCAATAACACTGCTCCAATACCTATCTCTGATGCATCACACTCAATCGTAATATTGTTGATGGCTCCGCAATCCACGCACATTCTCCAAGATCCATTTTTATTTGGCACAAGCAATACTGGTACAGCACATAGACTCATGCTCTCCCTTACATGACCCTTGCTCATCAACTCCTCTATTTGCCGCTGAAGTTCCTTTGTCTTCTCGGGATTGCTTTGGTAAGCTAGTTGATTTGGAATAACATCTTCAGGTATGAAGTTAATCTGGTGTTCAATGCCTCGAATGGGTGGTAACCCACTAGGCATGTCCTCTGGAAATATGTTTTCGAATTTCTACAACAAAGACTTAACCAAATTAGGGAGGGGTGGGTTAGTCTCCTCAAAATTGAGGAGTGTTTCTTTGTACAACAATAAAATCATTTCTTTCTTCTCAACCACTGCTCTCTTCAAATCACTCATTTTTGTAAAGAAATTCGATCGTGACTTCTCTTTTTTCTCGGAAGACTCTCTTTCTTTTCTTTCTTGTGGCTCCTCTCTCTTTTTCTCTCTAACTGCCACCTCACAATTTTCTCTTGTACTCAAAACCTCACCGTTTTCTCTCTTTTTCTCTAGCTCTTTTATTCTCCTCCCTTCCTCATTCTTTAACTTAACTTGATCCTTATATACCTGCACCGGAGTTAATGGCACAAGTATAATGGTCTTTCCATCCTTAACAAAACTGTAGGGATTCTTGTACCCATCATGTTTAGCCTTTCTATCATACTGCCAAGGTCTCCATAACAAGATATGTCCTGCCTGCATTGGTACTACATCGCACACTACCTCATTCCGGTAACTTCCAATTGAGAGATTGATAAACACCCTTCGATTAACCCTAACTTCTCTACTTTCATTTAACCATTGCAACTTATATGGCCTAAGGTATCTCAACAATGTTAAGTTCAATTTCTCTACAAGTGCTATGCTAGCAACATTTGTACAACCCATTATCAATAATGACACTAGATACCGTATCGTTGACATAGCATCGAGTATGGAATATGTTCTCCCATTGCAACTCTGAATCATCCGCCTTGACATGAGTAGTAAGAGCTCGTCTTGCAACCAAAAGATCACCAACAACACCCTCAATCTTCTCTTCTTCACTAATCTCCTCCAATGCCGGCATGTCATCATACTCACTTTCACTTTCACTCACCATCTCTCCACTGTCTAGCAACATCATTGCCCTTTGGTTTGGACACTGAGAAGCAATGTGCCCCCGATCCCAAACATCTAAATCACTTGATGTCTTGACTCCTTGATGGCTGTGACTCCAATTTTTGGTGTTGTTTGCTAGCTCCTTCATCTTTTCCCTTCTGCCATTCATTTCTACCTTTAGGTACAACCCCATTTTCTTTGTTGTTGTCCCACCTCGGTTTCCAAGATGAATTAGAACCCGAAGCACCCATTTGTGGCCTAGCTGTCCCCTTCCTCTTCAATTGCCTCTCTACCTTCATGGCTAAATGCAACATATCTTCTAATTCCACATAATGTTGCAATTCCACTACATTAGCAATTTCTCGATTTAGCCCATTCAAGAATCGTGCCATGATAGCTTCCCGATCCTCAACCACATTTGCCCTAATCATAAGAATCTCCATCTTCTTGTGGTAATCTTCCACACTCTTCCACCCTTGGTACAAACTTTGCAATTTTTTATGGACCTCCCTATAGTAGTGACTAGGAACAAACTGCTTTCTCATCAATGCCTTCAATTCTTCCCAAGAGCTAATCAGTCTACCTCGACACCTACATTGTGAAGTAACTACTTGATCCCACCAAGTTATTGCATAGTTTATAAATTCTAAAATCGCCAACTTCACCTTCTTTTTCTCGATGTTTATAACATTCAAAGATAAACTCTAGCTTTCTTTCCCACTCCAAATATGCTTCTAGATCACTTCTCCCTTTAAACTGTGGAATGGTCATCTCTATCTTTCCCAAATTTCCATCCATCTTGTCTCCATGATTATTCCTACCCTTTCTTTCAAACCTATCGCCTCTATTCCTGTTCCGTCCCCAATCCATGTCATTAGGCTCAAACTCATTCATATCACTATCAAACTCCTCACGCCTTACTCTCCTAGGTTCTCGTCCACCCAGTCCCCTAGCATTTGACACCTCCACTGGTTGTCCCCTACTAAGGTTAGCCATCGATGTATCCAACCTAGTTATCCAAGCTTCCTGCTTAATCATCCAAGTGTCCTGTTGATCCAACATATCCCTCACAACTCCAAATGCACTCTCAAACCGCTGCATCAAATCATCCGTTGCACTGTTATGATTGTTGTGTCGGCTTGACAAATATTGACAATAAATTCGGTCAAACATTTCTTTGGATTGACTCAATATTCACATAACGAAAGCTCTACAATTGTCACTATTTATTACCACATGTGTGCAAATAATTCGACTAAATATTAACTATTATTTGGGCCAATCAATACCCATATAAATTACGTACACACATTCCTAATATTCCAAATAAATCTATTTACACGAGAAGTTTCATAACATGTTCCTTCAATTAATTTATTTCGAAAAATTAGCAATCCGAAGAAACTTTAATAACCAGATTTGAATTTGATTGCCCTTTCTTATCTCTTATTTTTATTTCTTCTTTCTTTTGTTTGTAAAACAAAAGAAAATAAATAAATAAATAAAAGATAGAAACGAACCAAAAAACAAGCGCTGCAACACTAAGCCTCTGCTACAGCACTAGAACGTTGTTTGGGTAATCGATTGTGCTACCCGAATCTTGTAAACATAGCATCATAATGCCTCATGCAACACCAAATGTTGTGTTACAAAGTTGCGACAATGCTGTAAGTCAGAAAAATTTTCCCAAAATCCAAATTTTTTTAAATTTAGGACTTGAAATTTTTAGAAAAAATTGCAGTAGAGGCCGCAAACCTTTTAAACATTAGCAGACTTTTCCTAAACCTTTAATTTATTGCAACTGTCACCCCAAACCTTTTGAAACGTTGCAGCAGAGGCCCTTTTGGATGGAAAACATCCAATTTACCGTTAGTTGACCAAAAAATTAAGTTTGACCACATTGTTAATATTTTTATGAAGGGCAAAATAGTAACCTTTTATTTACTAAATTAAAATGAGTTAAAAATTAAATTAGAAAAAGCAAAAAAGAAAAACAAAAAAAATTGAAGTTGTCAATCATCATCTTCCCCAAGGCCATCGGCCACCACCATGGCCGGATCTCTCTCTCCTTTCTTTTCCCTCCCTTTCTTAGCAACAAATGGGCCGCAGGGAAAATGGAGTTCGTAGCTGAGATTTAAGGCTAATTTTTTGCCTCCATCAGTCGACTTCGATGATATTTCAAACACTGTCATGTCATTTTTTTTCCAATGGGTGGTTCAGCTGAGGCAAGCTCCTCAGCTGTGCATTATTAGAGCGTCCCAACTTCGGATTTGCTATCAAGAACCAGTAGTCACAGCCTAGATCTGAGGCTCTCCTTACAGTCTTTTCAAGATCAAATTATGCTCCACCACCACCAAAACGAACAGCCTCATCGGTATCAAATCCTCAGCCACCACACTGAACGAGCCCATATTCAAGCACAAGCACCAGTCCGCCACTTCCACTAGGGTTTGATGACAACACCGATTGGTCTGAACACTATCAGCAGCCTAGTTGGAATACAGTGGTGACGCCTCAAGCGGGAGCAACGGAGAAGCAGGATTCTTATTCAATTTGTCGCCTGCCCAGCTATTAGGCCAAAACCAGTTTTTTTTCTCAGAGGGGGTTCCTACAGTCCAATAATTCACAGTCCCCGATTTTGGTTTGGGTAGGGTTGGGTAGGTTGGGGAAGGGATGGGAGGAAGGAGAAGATAAAAGTTTTCCCTTTTTTTTTTCTTTTAGGTTTTTCAATCTAATCTAAAAATTGTCCCTCAGAAAATGAACCATGCAATCGCATGGTTCAAATGGTTGAGGTCGCATAGAACAACTACTTTCAGCCTTCAAGTTCTTTGAAGCTATGCGACCGCATAGTTATACCGCTTTTTCTGTAGGATAGCTTTCAATATTTTGGTTATAATTTTCTCTTTCAATTAGAAAGTTAACGAAAAGGGTTACAATTTTCCTAGAGATAGAAGTTTTAAATTTCGCAAGTTTTTTATGCCAATAATGGGTCTAAAACAAAGGTTAGAAATTTGGAGCGTAACTTTTTCGCCTAAAAGTTGATATGTGATAATGCTTCTACTATATTTCATCTCTTTAACTTCTTTTTTCATCTGATTGACCCCTAACACTCTTGAATCTTCATTCCGCTGCCTGTCACATCTATGGATTATTTCCAACTTGATCGCTGAACTTTTACTTGCTTCCATTTTGGTCCTTTTTTGCTCTTTTCTCCCAACTTTCACGATTTCCATCCAATTGTAACCAAAATCAAAATATAAGGATAATAAGTACATTTAGGTATCAACTAATCACAAAAGTGCAAATATTAATGGATGAAAAATCGACATTTCATGTCTTATCAAATTTCACTACACTAGCTTTTGCCATCCTCAAGTAAAATTCAAATCGACTTTAACAAAGATAGTAAATTGCAATCCTATCAACATAGAACAATCAAACTCTTCAAAACATATAACACATCATAAATAGGCAATTACACCACTTGTAATCAATTAGCAAGTATTCTCATATCAGGATAGAGTAAACTAAACATGTAGACTCTCACAGGATATAAACACTCAATTCTCATGTGTTTAAAGGGTAAGTGTTTCGCTCAAGTTCATTCCAATGAACATAATCTACCATATGGTTGCATATCTTCTCATTCTCCACCAATTAGATCGCATGCATTACACAAATCATAAGGTCTTCTTGACGGGTTGTAATGTGGCCTCGAGTCTAGGTGGGAAATATTTGGGCTTATAACTCAAAAAGCCATTGAAACTAGTAGAGCAAAAATGAATTAACTAAAGCTCAAATGTATATATAAAACATGTAAACCAATCTCTCCACTTAACAGTTTTTTTTGCATCTATTTCACATAAACCAACCCTTTCTTTTGATGTTAGGAAGAATCATGAATATAACTTCATCACTTCTTTTCTTTTTCTTTTTCATCATTTTTTTTCCATTTTTCTTCTTATCTTTTTTTTTCCTCTCAAAATATCACCAATAATGAAACTTATGAATTGTAATTGAGAACATGTGTCATTCCACCGTCATAATCCTACCAAAATTTTAGACACCTCCACACTTATTTCTTTCACACTCCCATATGTACCAAAATGAAGAACAATATTCCACTAGCTCTACGGCTTGGGTAAAAACTAAAGGAAAAATTAAGTATCGAGTAGGCTATTTGGTTAAGGTGGCTAACTTATGCAACAAAGATGGCCTTAATCATGTTCATGCATGTATGTATCAATTTGGTTTCGAAGAGAATCAAGAGTAGTTCTAGAAGAGTAAATTCATGGAAGAAAATCACTCATAAAAAAAATAGTGAGACTGGTATGGATGTGCCAATCTGAAGCCTCAAAATCTAGCTGGCTTTTTATTTACAAAATTTAGTTACTACCATCCTCAAAGAAAATAACTAAACTAATTAAACTCTAATTTGGAAGATCATTTATTCAATAATATTATGAGTCCGCCAAATTCCAATTGAATCTAGTATATAGCACATGCAACCAAAAATCATTTAAAACCACAACTTTTCCTTAATTTTTCGAATGATTTTCTCAAAAAGTGCTTTGAAGCAACAACATGACCTAAATTTAAAATATAAAAACAACCTAAATTTTCTCCCCACGCTTAAAACTTACATTGTCCTCAATATAAAGTGAAATGCAAAGAAGAGAACAAAATTATCTTAATATATGAATGCAAAAAAAAAAAAACAAAAAAAAACAAAAAACAAAAAACAAAAAACAAAAAACAAAAATAAAAATAAAAAGTAAAGGAATTGTTTTTGGCTAGACTTATTGCTTTCTTCCTTTATCATCATAAATTGGATCTTCGAGTTTCAACGCTGTCACGTCTTCCACCTAGAAACCTTCATAGAAAGGCTTGAGCCTATGGCCATTCACATCTGCACCATGAGGAAAAATATTAGTAACAACAAATGACCCAATCCAACGATATTGCAGTTTACCTAGAAATAGCTGAAGATGCGATTGGTATAGGAGGATTTTCTGACCAACTTCAAATTCTTTCCTAGAAATCATCTTGTCATGGAATGTCTTTGTCTTTTCCTTATAAATTCGTGCACTCTCATAAGCATCATTGCGATTCTCCTCCAACTCTTGAAGTTGCAGCTTCATGTGTTTTCCACTCTCATCCATCGTCATGTTGAAGTTCTTGACAGCCAAATAAGCTTTATGTTCAAGCTCTACTAGAAGGTGGCATGGTTTTCCAAATACTAACCGGTAAGGTGACATACCAATAGGCATTTTATATGTAGTCCTGTATGCCCATAAAGCGTCACCTAATCGCAAATTCCAATCTTTTCTGCTTGGACAGCCCGTTCTTTTAAGGATAGACTTGATTTCTCGATTTGATACTTTCGCTTTTCCACTAGTTTATGGGTGATATTTAGTTGACACCTTGTGGGTTAGATGATATTTTCTTAGCAAACCTTCCACAATTTGATTACAAAAATAAGTGCCACAATCACTGATGAGAGCTTTTGGAATCCCAAACCTGGAAAATATGTTATTCTTGATAAAATCCGTGACAACTCTAGAATCATCAGTTTTGGTGGCCTTAGCTTCCACCCATTTCGACACATAATCCATAGCAAGCAAAATAAAAACAAAACCGAAAGGTACATGATATGGCCCCATGGAATCAATGTCCCAAACATAAAAAATTTCACAAAAAAGTATGGGTGATTTTTGCATTTCATTTCTCTGGGATATGTTATTTGTCTTTTGACAATTCTCACCTGACTAACAGAAGACATATGCATATTAAAATAAGGATGGCCAGTAAAAATCGCATTCCAACACTTTTCTTACTGTCCTCTTTGGTCCAAAGTGTCCTCCATAGGCATAAGAATGACAGAAGGTGAGGATAGGGGTAATTTCATTTTCCGGAATACATCTTCATTACACTTGATCTGCACAATGCTTCCACAGGTATGGATCATCCCATACATAATATTCCACGTCCTTCTTTATCTTGTCCTTTCGAGCCCTAGAGAAATGATGAGGAAGTGTGTTAGTAGCCAAAAAATTTACAATGTCTGCATACCAAGGTAGTGTCATGCTTGTAGAGAACAATTGTTCATCAGGAAAGGTTTCGTGCAATTGGAGTTCGTCATCCACATGACCTAGATGACTCAAATGATCTGCAACACTATTCTCCATTCCTCTTTTGTCCTTGATCTCCAAGTTGAATTCACTCAAGAGAAGTATCCATCGTATTAATCTTGATTTTGCCTCCTTTGTTATCAAATAACGCAGAGCTGTGTAATCAGAATAAACAATGAAATTAGTACTAAGTAAATATGGACGAAATTTTTCTATCGCAAAAATAAGAGCTAAGAGTTCTTTTTTAGTCGTGGAGTAATTTCTCTGGGCATCATTTAGAGTCCTAGAAGCATAGTAGATGGCATGTGAAGTATTTCCAATTCTTTGACCCAAAATTGCGCCTACTGCAAAGTTGTTTGCGTCATACATTATCTTAAAGGGAAAGTTCTAGTAAGGAGGTTGGATAATTGGTGCAAACGTCAGCATGTCCTTCAGTGTATCAAGTGCCTTTTTGCAATCCTCATCAAACTCAAAAGCCACGCCCTTTTGTAACAATTTGCATAGGGGCAATGCTATCTTGGAGAAGCCCTTAATAAACCTGCGATAGAAACCTGTATATCCAAGGAAAGAGCAGACTTCCCTCACACTAACAAGGTAAGGTAGAGATTGAATAATTTCAATTTTGGCTTTATCTACCTCAATACCTTTAGATGAAATGACATGCGCTAGAACTATACCTTGTTCAACTATAAATGACATTTTTCAGAATTTAGTACAAGATTGGTTTCTATGCATCTTTTAAGGACTAGTGCAAGGTTATGTAAACAGTTATCAAATGAGTCTCCATGGATTGTAAAGTCATCCATAAAGACTTCTATAATATGCTCAATATAATCTGAAAATATACTAGCCATATACCATTGAAAAGTGGCCGGAGCACAAAGGCCAAAGGACACACGACAGTATGCAAATGTTCCAAATGGGCATGTGAAGATTGTCTTTTCTTGATCCTTCAGGGCAATTGAAATCTGGAAATGACTTGAATAGCCATGATGAAAGCAATAGTAAGAATGATCAGCTAATCTTTCAAGCATTTGATCAATAAAAGGTAAAGAAAAGTCATCTTTATGGGTTACAACATTTAATTTCCTATAATTTATACAAACCCGCCACCCATTTTGAACACAGGTGGTAACCAATTCATTGTTCTGATTCTTTACCTCAGTTATCTTGGTTTTCTTAAGAACCACATGACGGGACTGACCCAACTGCTGTCAGAGATAGGATAAATTACTCCAACGTCCAAAAGCTTGAAAATCTCTTGCTTTATTACGTCTATCATGGGTGGGTTCAATCTCCTTTGAGATTGGTGGGTAGATCTTACTCCTTCTTCAAGCAGAATGTGGTGCATACAGGTTGATGGACTGATTCTTTTGATGTCTGTAATTGTCCATCCAATAGCTGTGTGATATTTCTTGAGAACCTGCATTAGTTTTTCTTCTTGCGTTGCATTCAGTTCGTTTCAGATTGTCACGGGCAATGTGTTTCTATCTCCAAGTAATACATATTAGAGGTGATTGGGAAGAGATTTCAAATCTGGAGTAGGAGCCTGTAAAACAGAAAGGAGGGGTTTTTCATTAGAATTTGGTAATGAATTATTACATGTTTGTTGTAACTTTGGAAGACTGTTCAATGCTGCAACAGTTTCTTTCAATTCAGGACTCCAAGTCAATTCCCCACTCTCCTTTTCAACATGATTACTAATAATAACGTCCAATTCATCATTTCAATTAAGTTCAAAAACATCATGGGCTAAGTAATCAATCAAATCAATAGAGTAAACAACATTATCTTTACTAGAAAATTTCATGGCATCATGGATATTGAATTTAATTATTTCACCATCAATTCCATGGTCAGTGTGCCACTGTGTACATTTATTTTCGTTTTGGATTTTTTAAGAATGACCCTCCTAACAAGATGGGACTAGCTTGATCACTATTTTCCATGTCAAGCACATAAAAATCAGCAGGAAAAACCAATTCATTAACCTTTACAAGGACATGCTCAATCACTCCCCTATGATAGGCATTTGATCTATCAGCTAATTGAATGACTACACTAGTTTTAACTAAGGGCCCCAATTTCAAAGAAGTATACATGGAATATGGCATGATATTTATAGAAGCTCCTAAGTCTAGCATAGCCTTTTCAAACTTAGTGTCACCTATCGTGCAAGGGATAGTGAACATACTTGGATCCTTGCATTTTGCAGGGAGTTTCCTTTTGAATAGTTGCAGAGACATTCTCCTCAACTTTCACTTTCTTACAGCCTTTGAGTTTTTGCTTTCTTTTAAGTGCACACAATTCTTTAAAAATTTAGTATAGCGAGGTACTTGTTTAATAGCATCTAACAATGGAATATTTACCTTTCATTTAAGGAAAGTTTCATAAAGTTCGCTATTTGGTTCATCTTTCCTAGATTATGCTAAAGCCTGAGGGAAATGGGGGTACTGGTTTATACTCAGAAAGGGGTGGAAACTTACTTTTTGGTGTATCATCACCGTTGGCAGTATCTTTGTCTGTGATTACATCTTCCTTCTTTCCTTGTTCTGATGATGTGGGGACTGCCTTCACTAGTGCTTCAACCTTTTTGCCACTCCTTAACACAATTACACTTGCATATTCCCTTGGGTTCACAACTGTTTGAGAAGGTAGTTTTCTCGAGTTTTGGGATCCCAGCTAGTTAATTGTAGTTGTCATTTGACCCTTCTGATTCTCTAAACTTTGAATGCAAGGGTCTTCTGTTGGAATTGTGAAGTTTTAGTGGCAAGAGATTTAACAATATCTTCTAAAGATATACTAGAGTTAGAAGTTTGGCCCTGTCGTTGTCTAGGAAGATATGGCTACTTGTTTTGCTCGAACTTTGGGCGATTTTGTTGCATAGGTCGGTTCACTTGTTGATTTCCGTAGCTAAGATTAGGATGATCCCTCCATCCTGGGTTGTAGGTGTTAGAGTATGGATCATAACTCATTTGTGGTTGTCCAGGAAAGCCACAAATTGCAATAACTTGTTCATTGGAGTTTCTTGAAGAGTTGGGCACATGTTAGTTGGATATACTGTCACCAAACAAATTCCTCACACGTTCACTGTTTGCATATGGTACTGTAGCCATTTATCGAACAAGAGTAGTTAGACTCGAAATCTATTGTTCAAGGGATGAGATATTTACCTCATTGACAGGTTTAGATGGACTGTCAAGCCTAGTGCCAAATTGTTGAGAGTTGGCTACCATGTTTGCAATCAAGATCTTTATGCCCTCTGGAGTTTTATCCACCAAAACTCCCCCACCTGCAGCATCAATCATACTCCTATCTATGGGTAGAAGGCCTTCATAGAAATACTGAATGAGAGTTGTGTTTTCATCTAATAGTGGGGGCAACTTGCACATAATTTCTTGAACCGTTCCCAGTATTCATGCAAAGATTCTCTATTGTCCTGCCTTATACCACAGATTTCCTTTCGAATTTTAGCTACCCTTGAAGCTGGAAAATATTTTTCTAAGAACACCCTCTTCATCTCTTCCCAGGTTGTGACACTTTTAGATAGTAGATAGTAGAGTCAGTCCTTAGCTAAGTCCTTTAGGGAGAATAGAAAGGCTCTCAATTTGATTTGCTCTTCAGTTACTCAGTGAGTTTCATACTTTTGCAAACCACAAGAAATTCTTTTAGATGATTGTGGGGATCTTCACCTGCAAGACCATGAAAAGTAGACAAAAGATGTATTGGTCCAGATTTAAGTTCAAAAGTAGTAGTAGTATCTAAAGTAGGAAAGGTTATGCTGAGAGGTTGTTGATTCAAGTTTGGAGCTACAAGCTCCTTCAAAGTTTGATTTCCAGCCATGACTTTCTCTCTTTCTGAATCGGAATCATTAGTAAACAAGGGAATATGAATGAGATTGTGTCCTTAAAATTTCATTCGAATGTCACTCCTCAACCTGCGGAAAGTCCTTTCAATGTTTGGATCAAACTGTAAATCACCTTTGTTAGAGTATCGAGTTATGGGCATAAATAATTAAGGAAGATATATATATATAAACTAAACTAAACTTAAAAAAATAACAAAATAAACATTTTTTTCTAAACAAAAACTAATAAAACAAATAAAAAGTACAAAAATAAAATAAATCACTTCTTGGCAACGGCACCAAAATTTGGTGCGTGCTGTCATAGACACCCAAAATTAAAACATATACTTCTTAAAATTAATGCAACAGTGAAAGTAAGGATTGATCCCACGAAGAGTGATTAGTTTATCTTCTATGTTAGATTAACTAAAATGGGGGTTTTGATTTTTGAAACAATTAATTCTTAAGAAAAACAACTAATATCAATGAAAATCAATAAATTGGATGAGATCAATAAAATGAACCTTAATCTAAGTCAACATCCACCATTAAAAATTTATAACTGGTCATTGATCCACAAATAATCATCAATTCACAATTTTAGCATTCATTGCGGAAAACAATTTACCATTCGAAATGATTGCTTATTTCTTCTCAGTTTTAATTAAGCCCCTGTTTGATCCCCATTAAATTACATTTCATTACATTCTATTTTTCTCTCTCCTATTTTCAACCGCACAATCTTCCATAAAATAATATTACACGTAAATCGAAAGTTTTTCCTTCTTTTTCAACCACTCATTTTTTCAACAAAACACTATTCCCCACATTTTCATTACCAAAAATGGGGGCCAAACGGGGGCTAATTAGGAACAAGCGATTTAATTAATCCTAATTATCGAACAATCCTAGATAAGCGTGAAGATTTAATTCAATATTTGCTTTATGAATTAGAGAAATCAATAAACTAGATAAGATAAGTACACCCGGTTGCATTTAACTTAGATTTCTTTCTAAGATTTAATAATTTTCAAAGCAGCAGACCATTAATTTTAGTTGCTCACAAGTTAAATCAATCAAATAATTACTGATTTGAACATTTAACTTAACTATCGATTGTAGAAAATTGTGCATCCAAGCAATTAATCTCAACAATCAGAAAAATACATGCAAAAGAATATTTAATATCAAAGAATATGAATTAAACTAAGAAAACAAGGTAGATCTCACAGTTATAATTGTTCCAAGGCTTCGCTTCCTTCGATCAAGCAAAGAGAAATTAGCTATACATTTTCAATTTTAGAGCAAAAAGAGAACAAATTAGGTTTGGGGATGTTCTCTAGGTTTTGTACGAAATTTGGGGTATATATATCATGTATAAGATTTGATTCTATGAGTTGTTGAATGGAGTTAGGAAACTAAAAATCGCACCTCGGAGATGAACCATGCAAGTGCAAGGTTCAAATGGTTGAGATTGCATAGAACAACTATTTTCAGCCTTCAAGTTTTTTGAAGCAAGGTATGCAACTGCATGGTTATACCGCTTTCTCCACCGGACATTTTTCAGTATTTTGGTCATAATTTTCTCTTCCAATATCCGATTGAGTTGATTTAAATTGCATTGAAAACTAATGAAAATGGATACAATTTTGCAAGAGATAGAAGTTTTCCAATTTGCAAATTTTCTATGCCAAAAATGATTCTCAAACTGAGGCTAGAAATTTGGAACGTAACTTTTTCGCCTGAAAGTTAATATGTGATAACGTTTCGACTATATTTCATCTTTTTGACTTCTTGTCCCATCCAGTTGATCCCTAACACTCTTGAATCTTTATTTCATCTCTCGTTTCACCTATGAATTATTTGCAACTTGGTCCCTGAATTTCACTTGCTTCCCATTTTGGTCATTTTTCACTCTTTTCTCTCAACTTTCACGATTTCCATCCAATTGCAACCTAAATCAAAATATAAGGGTGCTAAGTATATTTAGGTATGAATTAATCACAAAGTGCAAGTATTAATGGATGAAAAATACGACATTTCACGTCTTATCACATTCTCTAAAATTTATTTTTCCTCAAATATATTTTCAAAAACACATTTTCCCAATAAAATAATATTGTACGCAATCTCAAAATTTTTTCTTACTTTTTAACAACACATCCTCCTAAAAAAAAAAAAAAACACTTAAAAAAAAGAAGAAGGGTGCACTCAAACAAAGCCCAAGGGAATACTGAAATAGTAAGATTTTTGTGCTTTAATTGCTATAATACTGTAATATTCTGATAGCTAAGTTATTCCTATTGAAATTTAGTGAGGCCTAACCCTTTCTTGGCCTCACATTTTCTTCATCTTTAATCCATTTTCCGTGCTTGAATTTTATACATTGAAGTATCTACACAATATTTAATTTTATCTTTTGCAAGAGGACTTCATCGAATGAATCTTCGAAAGGGACAGTTTTTTTTTTTTGGGTATATTTGTTGTGTGTATTTTTAGATACTAATAAAGTTAGGTTGCATTTTGTTCGACTGCTTTCCATATGTTTTCTTATGGTATTGTATAAAAACATGTATGAGACATGATGTAATATGGTACCGGAAGTAAATTATGCAATTATATCTTCTATGTTGCGTTAAGAGACCTTTTTTTTTTAAAAAAAACTTGTCCTTACAAGTGACAAAAGGTAGAAACGGGACAGTTTTTGGGTCAACTTCAACACGTTATTTTTGACTCCATAAACGTCCATTTGAGACTCTGAAAATATTACTGCGTTCCTCATTGAGTTGTCTTAATATGGGCACAAGAATCACTCAATTTGGATATCTGTAGCCTGAGATATGAATTTTTAAACGTTGAAGGGTCAAATCTGAAATTTTTGTGCAATACCTCACTGTTTTCAGTAAAACGCCCATATTATATAATCATGGAAATTTTTTATATTTTAACCTAGAAATCTACTTGAAAATATCTTTCTAATGTCGTAAATTTCATAGAAAACGGAGTTGGGATGAATTTTATAAAAATAGTTGAACTTGCTGCCCCAACTAATCATGACAGTGCAGAGTCTGTATATGTAAAGTATAATTTCTTGACGACATGCGCTTCTGCGGGCCATTAAAAATTTATGAGAGACATTTTACCAAGTTGAAAATAAGTTTCTAACATGTAATACTTCTATTTAAGAGTATTTACATGTACCATAGGCAGAAGCTATTATGTTTAGTACGTGATATTCGAAACTTAAGTTTGGGGCGTCACAGCGTGGTATCAGAGCAGTTATACTTTTCTGTAGACTTTTTTTTTAAAGAAAGTTCTTGTCCTTCATCATCGAGCAAGCTAGCAACTGACTTTCAACCGACGATCAAGGTAAAAACTTTTTTTTTTAAAGTTTATAGATTTTCTTATACAATGAACTGCTATATCTATGGCTGGATATAGGAATATTTTGAATCAAGTCATGGTTGAGATTATGAAGTCATAAACACATATATCTAAATATTTATTAGAGCCTTGCAGAGTAACATAATCAATTTTTGTCCTAGTTATGGCACGAACGGTAAGAACCCCTACAAGGACAGAAATTTGTGGTTTTGCGAAGAAGCGGGACATATTATTGGCATTTTACTATAATTATTGTATGCATCCGCTCCATAGCCTCGAACAACATCTTGATATGCTAGACTGTATTATTGAGATGTTATGGGAGATACACCATAGCTTAAGGGATAAGGTGAAGATACGGAGGTTATATGAAACTGTTCCAGAACCTTGGGCCTCAGTCATAAATGAGATTGTGCTATGGTCTAACGATGACCTTTCATATGAGGACCTTACATATTTACTTCGAGAAAGTTATGAAACTAGTCGCGATTTACAGCGAAACTTTAAAAAGACTATAACCTTATCCATGAATACTAGTTTACGAGCTACCAATTCTAGGCTAGATAAGGGACCGTTGGCTAAGTGCTTTTCGAGAGTTCTAGATGAAAGTTTTCCCGTACCATTGCTAGATAATTCAGAGCAAAGCATGTTAGAGAAAGGCTAAGAGGAAGACCCAGATTAAGACCCCGATGAGGATCCAAAAGAAATAGAAGATTAGACACCATCTTATTTAGCTATCTTTGTTTTTTTTTTTTTGGAATAGAATAGGATGTAATACATACATCTACTTTTGAATGTATGTACCGTACCTCAATATGACTTTTGTTTCTGAAAAAATAATAATGTATACATATGAAGGAAAGTTGTCTTGGCCTTTGGATTTTTTTTTTTTAAAGTTAGTATTACGTTCTGAAGTAATTCTAACTGGACGAATATTTTTCATTCAAAGGAAATGCCTCCAAAGCACAACCACGGCAGTGCACCAAATTCCAATATGAACTTAGGCGGCGGCAATGCTAATGCTAGTTCTAGTGGTGGCGAAGTCAATGCAGCAAACTTTGCACGAGAACTACTTGCCGTAATGCGGGAGTTGAGACAGCAACAACAGGCACCACCTTTGACTGGGCAACGAACCCTAAATCAACAAGTACCAGTTGACCATCAGGAGCCCAACCAACCAGCTATTCAACCTCAAATAGTACCTAACTCGAGGGATCGAATTGCAATGATAGAGTAGTTTCGTAAAATGAACCCTCCATCGTTCGAAGGGAGTATGGATCCCTTAGCAGTTGAGGATTGGTTACGAGAACTAGAACGTATCTTTAAATTTATAAGATGCGAAGATGCTGAAAGGGTAACATTTTCAGTGTTTATGTTAAAAAAGGGGGCTAGCCATTGGTGGGACATGACTACCAGGTCATTAACACCTGCTGAAAAATAGGCTATAACTTGGGTGAGGTTTGAGGAACTCGTAGAAGAAAAGTTCTTCCTGGCTACTGTGAAAGATCAAAAGGAGATGGAGTTCCTCAGACTCCGACAGGGAACCATGACCCTCGTGGAATATGAACGCAAATTTGAGGAATTATCAAGGTTTGCTCCACATCTAGTGGATACGGAGGAAAAGTGGGCTAGAAGATTTGAACGTGGGCTTCAAGCTTATATTCGTGACATAGTTCAGTTCTTGAGCTGAGCACTTATCGAGAAGTCCTGAAGCGAGCCCAGACTATTTCTTATCAAAGAACTCAAAACGTTGGAAATTCTTACCAAGTTCAAAATTTCTCAGGTAAGAGGAAGTGGAACTTTGATAGACAGAATAACGGTAAAGAAAGAGGGAATAATGCACCAAAGAAAGGAAAGACAGAGATAGTAGGAGTTCGTGGTGATAAGCGTTGTCCTAAGTGCGATAGACCTCACAAAGGAGAATGTCTATTGGGAAAAAATGTTTGTTTCAAGTGTGGAAAATCAGGACATTTCGCTAAAGAATGCCCCCAGAATCAGACACAGAAGGCTGGAGATGACAAGAAAGGAAAAGCAAGAGTTTTCTCCTTATCCAGGCAAGAAGCAGAATGAGACCCTAATGTCCTCGCAGGTATCATCTCTGTTTCCAATATGCCTACACTTGTACTTATAGATTCTGGAGCTACACATTCGTTCATTTCTTCTTCGTTTGTTGCAAAGTCTAAAGTGGAATGTGAATTCCTTCTGTATACCTTAGAAATATCTCTTCCATCTGGAAAGATACTTGTCGCTAACCAAATAGCTAGAGATCTTAGGATGGAAATTGATGGTAGAGATATAGCGGTAGATCTAATTCCATTAATGATAAAAGACTTTGATGTTATCCTTGGTATGGACTGGTTGTCTAAAAACTATGCAACTATTCATTGTACTGAGAGAATGGTGGTTTTTCGAAGACCGGGCGAGGAAGAGTTTCGTTTTGTGGGAACTAAGGCAAATACCTCGTCTTGTATAGTGTCAACAACTCAGGTTGAAAGGACGCCGGAAAGGAATTAGGTCAAAGATTTCTAGTATCGATGACCAATATTAAACAAGATAAGTTGTCAGTTGAGGATGTTCAAATAATTCGCACTATAAAGATGTTTTTCCAGAAGACCTTCTAGGTGTACCACCAGACAGGCAAGTAGAGTTTACCATCGATTTGGTACCATGAGCAACACCTATTTCAAAGGCTCCATATCGTATGGCACCGTTGGAATTGCAAGAGTTGAAGGTATAGTTGAAGGAGCTTCTTGATAAGGGTTTCATAAGACCAAGTGTATCACCTTGGGGTACAGCTGTACTATTTGTGAAAAAGAAGGATGGACCTATGAGGCTGTGTATTGACTATCGAGAATTGAATCGCCTCACTATCAAAAACAAATATCCACTTCCAAGAATAGAAGATTTGTTTGACCAGCTTAAGGGGGCTACAGTATTTTCAAAGATCGATCTAAGATCAAGATGTCACCAATTGAAAATTAAGTCAGATGATATCCCTAAGACGGCTTTTAGGACGTGTTATGGTCATTATGAATTTTTGGTAATGCCTTTTGGATTAACTAATGCCCCGGCAGTATTTATGGATCTAATGAATAGAGTATTCCATGAATACTTAGACCAATTCGTTATAGTTTTCATTGATGACATCTTAATCTATTCGAAGGGTAATGAGGAACACGAGAAACATCTCACGATTGTCTTGGAAACTCTAAGAAAAGAGAAGCTTTATGTCAAATTCAAGAAATGTGAATTCTGGTTGGATAAAATAGGTTTTATGGGGCACGTAATCACATCACGAGGAATTGAAGTAGACCCAACTAAAGTGGAAGCAGTAAATAATTGGGTAAGACCAACCAATGTTAGAGAAATACGTATCTTCTTAGGATTGGCTGGTTACTATAGAAGATTTATCGAGGGATTTTCTAAAATAGCAGGACCATTGACCCAGTTCACTCGAAAAGGGTAAAATTTCAATGGACAGAGAAATGTGAACAGAGCTTCCAAGAGCTGAAACGAAGATTAGTCACAACTCCAGTGTTAACAATACCTGACGGACCAGAAGGATTTGTTATATACAGTGATGCTTCGAAATAGGGCATAGGATGTGTTCTGATGCAGAAAGGAAAGGTGATAGCCTACGCTTCTAGACAATTGAAACAATATGAACAAAACTACCCAACCCATGATCTAGAATTGGCTGCGGTAGTTCATGCCCTCAAGATATGGTGTCATTACTTATATGGAAATAAGTGTGACATTTATACTGATCATAAGAGTTTGAAGTACTTTTTCACCTAAAAGGAATTATATATGAGGCAGAGGAGATGGCTAGAGCTAGCAAAGGATTATGATTGCACTATCCTTTACCATCCTGGTAAAGCTAATGTAGTAGTAGATGCTCTTAGCAGAAAGGCGGTTGGACAATTAGCAGTACTAATCACTATGCAGGACCAATTGTTAAAGGATTTCGAAAACTTACATCTAGAAGTAATTGTTCCACCAACCCAAACTATCACCAGGATAGCGGCTCTAACGATTTGACCAACATTTAGAGATCGAATAAGAGTAGCACAGGATGGTGACTCTTTCCTGCAAAAGATCAAATCCGAAGTTGGTACTAGCCTTAGGCAATGATAAAGCCTTACTCTTTAAGGGAAGGTTGTGTGTGTCGAAAGATGAGGGATTGAGGAAAGAAATTCTTGAAGAAACACACTTAACTCCATATACTGCCCATCTAGGAGGTACAAAAATGTATCGTGATCTAAGGAGTATGTTTTGGTGGAGAAATATGAAACGGTGCATAGGTTTTTTTTGTCAGGAGATGCATGACTTGTCAACAAATGAAAGCTGAACATCAAAGGCCATCTGGGTTGTTGGAACCATTAACGATTCCACAATGGAAATGGGAGCATATAACTATGGATTTTGTTATGGGTTTTCCAAAATTAGCTAGGGGAAATGATGCTATGTGGGTTATAGAGGATTGGTTAACAAAGTCAGCTCATTTTCTACCTGTAAGAATGAATTTTAGTATGGATCAATACGTGCGATAATACATCAAAGAGGTCATCCGTTTGCATGGTATCCCAGCCTCAATTGTATCGGATAGAGATCCAAGATTTACCTCAAAATTTTGGAAAAGTTTGCAAGAAGCCATGGGAACCAAATTAAACTTCAGCACAACTTTTCATCCGCAAACTGATGGGCAATCAGAGAGGACTATACAGACTCTGGAGGATATGCTGCGTGCCTGCGTCCTTGATTTAGGAGACAGTTGTGAAAGTTATGTACCACTGGTAGAATTTGCCTATAATAATAGCTATCAAGCTACAATAAAGATGGCACCTTATGAAGCTCTTTATGGCAGAAGATGTAGAGCTCCCCTTTATTGGGATGAAGTAGGTGAATGAAGAGTTTTAGGACCCGAAATAATTGAGAAAACTAGTCGAGCGGTTGATAAAATAAGAGCTAGAATCAAGGTAGCCCAGGACTGACAAAAAAGTTATGCCGATAAAAGGAGGAAAGATTTGGCATTTAATGTTGGTGATAAAGTTTTCTTAAAAGTGGCACCGATGAAGGGAGTTCTTCGCTTTGGAAAGAAGGGAAAACTTCGACCAAGATTCGTAGGTTCTTTTGAAATTTTGTAAAAAGTTGGAAATGCAGCCTATCGGATCGCTCTACCACTAGATTTGTCAGCAATTCATGATGTGTTCCACGTGTCAATGCTTCGACAATATGTGTCAGATCAAAGTCATGTGGTTAGTTATCAACCATTGGATATCAAACGAAACATGACTTATGAGGAAAAACCAGTAGCAATATTGGATCGCAGAATCCAACAACTGAGGACAAAGGAAATTCCGTTAGTGAGAGTTCAATGGAGAAACCATAACGTCAAAGAGTCAACTTGGGAAAGAGAAGAGGAAATCAAAATCAAGTACCCAGAACTTTTCAACTAAGTTCAAGGTAATTTCAAGGACGAAATTTTTATAAGGGAGGAAGGATGTAATACTCCGAATTTTGTGCTCATTTAATTTTTAGAACAGCAATTTAACTTTTCAAAGTTTAGTATGACCAAAAAATTATTTATGGTTGCCAAATTTTGCATTGGTTGATTTATTAAAAGTTTTTCCAAATAATTTGTTAATTAGGGGTTTAGGATAAATGTCCATTTTACACCTAATTACTAAAGTTAAACATTGTTCCTCCAACTTGGCCGAAAATTGATGAAACATTAATGCATGAGGTGTTTTAAATTTAAGCATGAGGTGACTAACTAATGTATGAGATGTTTTAAATTTAAGCATGAGGTGACTAACTAATGCATGAGGTGTTTTAAATTTAAGAAAATGAATCCATGCAGCCTACATATGTTGAATTTCTTGAAGAGTCTCCCAAAATTTATCATTTTTCTCATCTATAAATAGATGTGTTGCTGCCCTTTATTTCCCTTGCATGAAAAACAACTTAACACTTGTTTAAAAAACGACAGAAAATGTGAGGGAAGAAGAGGACCAGCCTAGCATTTCTCAATTCATTTTCAACCGAGATTTTTTCATGTTTTATAGTAAGATGCTTTCTATGCTTAAGTGGTATGATTTCATGGTAATATTTATGCTTAAGTTATGCATGAAAACCATAATATGAAAGACGTGGACAAGTCCACAAAGTTAGATATCTATTTATGCCTTAGGACAAGTCTGAAGGGCACTAACAAGTCAGAATGTGCAAGTATGTGTTTAATTGCATTCTTTTGTGTAGTATTATCATGTTAAAATCCAAGCATGGTATCTTACCGAGTATTCTTTATATTCATAGTGTTCTATACTAAATTCTCAGATTCATAATTGTGGAGTTGGTGGAAGTCAGTCGGCATAATCGATGATGGGTTAGGGACAAGATTGTTTTGCATCAAAGTTTTGTTTTTGCATGTTTTGTTCGACTGCTTTCCATATGTTTTCTTATGGTATTGTATAAAAATATGTATGAGACATGATGTAATATGGTACCGGAAGTAAATTATGCAGTTATATCTTCTATGTTGCGTTAAGAGACCTTTTTTTTTAAAAAACTTGTCCTTGCAAGTGACAAAAGGTAGAAACGGGACAGTTTTTGGGTCAAGTTCAACACGTTATTTTTGACTTCATAAACGTCCATTTGAGACTCTGAAAATATTACTGCATTCCTCATTAAGTTGTCTTAATATGGGCACAAGAATCACTCAATTTGGATATCTGTAGCCTGAGATATGAATTTTTAAACGTTGAAGGGTCAAATTTGAAATTTCTGTGCAATAACTCACTGTTTTCAGTAAAACGCCCATATTATATAATCTTGGAAAATTTTTATATTTTAACCTAGAAAACTACTTGAAAATATCTTTCTAATATCATAAATTTCATAGAAAACGGAGTTGGGATGAATTTTATAAAAATAGTCGAACTTGCTGCCTCAACTAACTATGGCAGTGTAGAGTCTGTATATGTAAAGTATAATTTCTTGTTGACATGCACTTCTACGGGCCATTAAAAATTTATGAGAGACATTTTACCAAGTTGAAAATAAGTTTCTAACATGTAATACTTCTATTTAAGAGTATTTACATGTACCAAAGGCAGAAGCTATTACGTTTAGTATGTGACACTCGAAACTTAAGTTCGGGGTGTCACATATTATGATTTTAAAGTTTTGAACCATGCTGTATTTTTTAAAAGGCATGGTACCCCCACTACAAATTTCCCTAATTATAGTTATAAGGTCACTCACAAAAATCGTTACAATGTTTACTAGTTCCATATTACTTTTAATTTTTGTTTTTCAAAATACAGTTTTTTATTTTAATTTTTTCAAAATAAGTTTTGTAACATAATGTTTTTTTAGAAAATTATGTTAGGCAAATTTTACCCCCAAAATTGTACCACAATTTCCGCCACTTAGAATACGACATGTTACAAATTTGGCTACATATTTTAGCCATCACAGTGGCCACTACCACCACTTTTAATATTTAGTGTACTATCACAACCACTGGCTCCACCACTTGTAACGTTCATTATACAATATCATTATCAACATCACCTGATTACGCCCAAAGTATAACGCAGTAGATGCAGTAGTTGTAGTACAACTTTGTGTTGTCGTATCTACAGAGAGATGGGAGAGTTACTCAAATGATCAAAAGCTAGGGTTCTCGTCGTGATTTGTGTAAAAGCAATTTATCAATTGGAATGAAATTTAATTATCAATATGCAAAATTTGTGAAGCATCCGAATTCCCTCAATTGGACTGGACTATCAACATCAATAATTCATGGCTTTTTACTCAATTAGAGGTTTTCATCACAACCCTCTAATCAGAATATTTAACAATGAAGATCAATTAATTTTCAATTGTAATCCTAAGATCTAGACTTTTGTTGCAAACCATTCCCACACACGTTTATTAGGCTAAGATTAAGAAACAACTCTATGCACAATGCATAAGGCAGTAAATAATCCACCAATAAAATTTAATGAAACTGAAATTTAACAATTTGTTTAATTCTACAATAGAGAATACATGATTGAGTCTATGAAGAATATAGTAAAAGTTAAATCAATTTTAAGCAATTTCACGAAAGAAAATCTAGATCTAGAAGTGTTTGACAGTAAAAATATCAATTTACATGAATAATTGATGTGAAGTAGCTAAATCCAATGATTTCCTCCATAGTTTCACCTAGGAATTCAGTTCTCCATGGATTTCTTGAGCCAAACTTGAGAGAAAATTGATAGAAGATGAATGGGGGCCATTCTAGGATGACCTAGGGTCATAAAATCACGTAGGAGACGTGTTTCCATAAGTTTTGGACTCAAATTAGGATACTAGAATTGTCGCCTCGGAAGTAAACCATGCGACCGCATGGTATAGTTCCTTGCGGTCGTATGGAACAATGAAAATGCACTTTTGAAATCCCTGCAGGTGTTTGTGCGACCGCATGGTTATTGCTATTTTTTTCGCTGGACAACTTTTAGTAATTTGGCTATAACTTTCCTTCCCAATGTTTGATTGAAGTGATTCAAGTTGCATCGGAAAGCTAATTCAAAGGGATACAACTTTTTTTTAGATATTATCTTTCAATTTGATCGATTGACATGTCAAAAAGGGTCCCCACATAAGACTAAAAATGGTGCATAACTTTTTTCGATTGGGAATTGATGTGTGATCAAACTTTGACGATATTTCATTCCTTTGACTTTCTTTCTCATCCACTTGACCTCTAACACTTTCGAATATTCATCATAAGGTTAGACACAAGTTGAAGTATTTGTACTTTAGTCCCCAAACTTTCATTTTCTTCCACTTTGGTCATTTTTCGCTCTTTTCTTCTATCTTCCATCTTTTCTACCAAAATGCATCCTGAATCAAAATATAAGTATAACGAGTGCATTTTGATATTAAATAATCACGTGAATGCAATAATTAAGAGGGAGAAATATTATAGTTTACACTTTATCATCACTGCTTATGATATGCATTTTTATATTACGTTGTCATCACCGTCATCACTTTTAACATTAATTATTGTACTATTATCGCCACATGCAAAACCCTACCCTAATCAAACCTCTGCACCATTTTACCACCACTACCACCATTGTCGCCTTTCCTCACCACCACACCAACCAGAAAATGGAAAGAAAGATATTGATCACCACCATTCTAGCCTTTTCACCAGCACCACCATTCACACCACAATTATCACGGAATTAGCAACACAAAAATAAACAAAAATAACTCTACAACAATAAAATTAAAAACAATTAGAATAAAATTGAATATGATTTCGAAATCATATCTAATTCTTGCATTTAACACCAAAAAAGAACTTGTTCCATGTAATTGAAAAAAAGGAGATGATGGGAATAATGATGGTGGTAGTGGATATACGTGCGAACGAGGGGTTTCAATTGGCGTCAGTGAGCAAATGGATGGTAGTGCGAAGTATGTGGTGGAGATATATGTGGCAGATGGCAGTTCTCTATGAACTTCGCTAAACATGTGATGGACGACAATAATAAAGATGGCAACATATAGAGTGGTTATAGTAGTGGGTACTTTGGCATTGGTGGTGCTCGATGGTAAAGTAGCAACTGGTTAGGGATTGGTAAGTAGATTTGATTTTGGATTCGAAAAAAAGGGGGTGGTGATGGGTGTGGCACGATTAGTAACGCATGATCAAACTCGATTTTGGGCAGAGGAAAGTGAGGTTAATGCTCAGGCCTAAAAATTAAAAAGGGCCATAGATTTATTTTTTAATTCAAAAATGACAAAATGGAACAATACATAAATCCTATATATAAGAAACACATTTCAAAACTAACAAACTCTATAAAACTTTTCAAAAATCAAGTGACAAATCAACTTATTAAATTTTAATTAATATAATATAATTAATTACACCAAATTTTAAAACCAAGCCCTTCTCTTTCTTTGTACTTTCTATTATGTGACCATCGACTTCGATGACCTATCTAGTGACTGCTCTAATTACCGCTCCAACGACAACTCTGATGACTTCTCTATATATATAGACACACACACACACACATATGTATATAAACAAATTACTTTACAGATGGTGGTGGTGGTGAGGTGGCGTTGTGTTTAGAAAATAGATCCACATGGCGGTAGTGATAATTCATTGCAGGTGATGAAGGTGCGCTGCAGTTAATCTGTTTGGTGATGGTGGTGGTGGTGAGGTGTTGGCAACGTGTTGAATACTGTGTGATAGTAGTTGTGTTATATTGTAGCTGACGAAATAACTAGCTGTGTTATATATAATCAGATTTATAGTTTGTGACCATACCTGTGTTATTTATGATTAACTGTGACCAAACCGTCCGTGACCAGGTCATTGTAATTCATGACTGTGCGTAACCAAGTCACTGACATGCGTTATCTGTGACTAATTGTAACCAAATTTGTATTCAGTGTGACTGTCTGTGATCAGATCAGTCTAATTTGTGACTCACCTTTAATCTGATCACAGATATTCACAATGAAGATAGTATTGGTCACGTTCGATTACAATAAATACATACTTGGTCACAGAAGGTCACTACAAACAACACCAAAGCCCAACACCACAATCCACTACCACCATTCCAATGCACCACCACTACCACTTTCAACTCAAGTCTACTTTCACCTTAAATCCACAACAATAACCATCACTATCACTTCCACCAGCACCTTCAACAAACACCAACCACTACCAACAACAATTTAATGTATAACCACCTCGACCACCAATGAATCCACAGTTCACAAAACCACCAACCACAAATCAAAAAATTACCCATAGATTAGAAAAGGTTTGCCGACACCACAAACTCCATTGCAACTTCTTACTCAGCAACCATGTAAATTACATAACCACCACCACCACCAACCATTAGATCTAGTCACAGATCAGAACCAACAATTTTGGTTTTATCACTAGTTAGAATGTTGCTACGCGAGAAGCGATGAAAGAAACATCACTGGCACCGTCTCTGCTACGAGAAGCATCATCGAAGCTCTGTGATTGGGGACGAAATAGGTTCCTTGAATTCTAGAAATTCCATCCAACCAAATTCCTCAAATTGACCTAAGAATGGAAAACCAACAGATTTTAGAAACTCAAAATTTATAATTCTACATGCAATAATTAATTTTTTGTGAAAAGTTCTTTCATACCTAGATTGTGAAATAAAGCAAAAGTGTAAAATCCGATCTCGTACTTGCAATTAGCCATTCTTTTTCTACCCATGTTGTCAGTTTGAGATTAACAATCTAGAAATTAAAAAAGGAAAATCTTAAGGAGAATGATGTTGATGGAGGAGAAAAATTGTAGGGGAAATCGAGGTATAGAGAAAGCGAGAGAGAGAGAGAGAGAGAGATGATTTCTTGCAAATGAATTGGGAAAGTGAAAGTTTTTATTTGTTATAATTATTAAAACCTAATTATCACCTGATTTTTGAAATAAAATTTAATCTCTTAGTTTTTTTGGAAAATTAGTCTTTAAATGTAAGTTTCTAGGTAATTTTTCCATGAAAATAACATTTCTGTCCACCAACAAAACGAAATTTATTGAAGAACTAGAAATGCTGTCTTCTCACTTCTTTCTCTGCCATTCGCCCACCATCTCCAACATGCCACACCACTACCTACAACCCTCCTTTCTGTCTCATCTACTCGGCACTGCCTTACTGGTATGTAATCTTATTTCTATATATATTTAAATGGTTTGGTTTAATTTCTTTTTTTTTTTTTTCATTTTAAAGTTTTTATCCTTGAAATGTCACATTAAATTACTATATTAATCAAGCAAATGTTAATTTCTCATTATAAATTCATATTTTGTCGAATTCTTCGATTTATTTTACTTGTAAGAACCGTATCAATTAAAGAACTTTATATTTTTAAATTTCATTTTAACCCTAAAATTTGATTGCAAATTAGTTAGATATCAATTACTCATTAGACATTAAGCCCCCGTTTGATCCCCATTAAATTAAATTACATTTTTCTCTCTCCTATTTTCAACCACACAATCTTCCATAAAATAATATTACACGTAAATCGAAAATTTTCCTTCTTTTTCAACCACTCATTTTTCTAAAAAATACTATTCCCCCCATTTTCATTTTCAGGTAATGGGGGTCAAGCGGGGGCTAATATTCTATGAAAAAAATCAATCAAATTTTGTTTTTTTGAATTGAATATTTACAGTTCATTTGTGATTGCTCTCTGTAAAGGTAGTGTTCTTTTTTAGTTGTTTTTAGTGATAGGCATGATTGGTAGGCAACTCACCTCATTTCTTTTAATATGTTTTGGGTAGAAGATATAAATCCCATTCATTCCCATTTTCCACATCACTCTGCCGTCTTCCTTATTTGGTTTGGTTTAAAATTTTATTATTCATAACTTCTGGTTGAGTTTATCAGAAATTTTATGACATTGGTTCTTTAATCATTTCTTGGAGAACCCCTTTATTAGGAATTGGGATATAAAGATTTCCTTCCTGCTCTTTATAAATATTCTACATCTTGCAAATTTGAGACCAGTATTCATACTTATTCTATTTTTTGAGAGTTTTGGGATATTTTTGTTTAGTGGTTATTGGTGGTGGTGGTGGTATTGGTATTGGTGTTGGAGAGGATGGTGCTATTGGTTGTGATTTCTTCTTTCTCCTAACTGATTAGATCTTAATCGAAGTTTTGTGGTGATTTTTGTTGGTGGGTGTTCTTAGTTTGCAAATGGTGGTGGTGGTGTCAGTGATACACAATGATCTATTGATATAGAATTGGTGCTCCTGCCAGTAGTGGTGATAGGTCACAGGTACCCATTTTGAATAAGTCATAGGTTATTTTGCATAGATCTCAAATCAATATTCACTTGTCATAGATTAAATAGAACTGGTCATAGATTATTAATTTATGTTCATAGGTCACACTTCACATATCACATGCCATAAGGTATAGGTCACAGATCAATGTCAACAAATCAATGATTAAGATTAACTGGTCACAAATCATGTCTCACTTTTTTGTGCACTGTCAAGTTTACAGGTAGTTCATAAATTAGATGTAACAAGAAACATTTTACAAGTCACAAATTATCATATCGTATAGGTAACATATCAATGTCTAAAGGTCGTAGATCGAAGAGTACTAGTCAAAAGTTACAAATTAATGTCCACATATCACATATCAAAATAGCACAGGTTACATGCCATATATCACAATATTAATTTGTCACAGATTAGATGGCGTATTTCTTTGTACACTAATAATAGGTCAAGTTTCAAGTTTATGGGTCACAATTTATAGGTTGCAGGTCACTTGTAACAATTCCAATGTCAAAAGTCATATTGCATAGGTAACAAATCAATGTCCACAAGTCACAAATCCAAGAGAATTGGTCACAAGTCATTGGATCAATATCACAGGTAACAATTTACATGTTATATGCTACAGTTCACAAGTCACATGTCATAGTGGATCACAAATCGACGTCATCACCACCATTTGTACAAAAATGAAAATTAATCAATATTTTACGTTGCCTCTATCTTGCAAGTCATTAATTCCACTTGGCCCTTGTTTGACCCCCCATTTTCTGAAAATGAAAATGGGGGGAATAGTATTTTTTTTGAAAAATGAGTGGTTGAAAAAGAAGGAAAAATTTTCGATTTACGTGTAATATTATTTTATGTAAAATTGTGTGGTTGAAAATAGAAGAGAGAAAAATGTAATTTAATGTAATTGAATTTAATGGGGGCCAAATGGGGGCTTGATTTACAAGTAGAGTGAATCATAGGCGATGTCTCATCCACACCAACATCCTTCTTTAGACTCATTTCATTTCAAAAATGCTCCGAATCACGATTTCAAAAATCAATATCCCCTCCACTTTGTTTACTACCATTCATGAACTCTCATTTTCACCAACACAAGTCGAGAAATTAACATCCTTCTTAATTTTAGTTGCCAGACCCAATAGTTCATTTATCACTTCGAAAATCTTGGCGAGATTTACTTTGCATTGCTAAACCTTGCACTAAGATTTTCATCTTCTTCTTATACACTTCCACAGTCCGATCAGCCTCAAATATTTTTCTCCTCAACTCTTCCATTGTTTGATTAGCTTTTCATTTTTCACACTTCAACCTCTTCACATCCGAGTTCATTTGTTGTATGTTATGCCTCTTCCGACGAGGCTTTAAGCTTTGCAAGTGGTAGCCACACAGCACGACACGCTAGGCCCGCGTTTCCTATCATTCTGCACATGTGATTATTTAGCCAAGCCTTGTTAACTAAACCCAAATAGAAAGTTGAGCCCTCATTGATGAGGCGAAATGGTAGAGGCAACTTAGAGAGGGTCTTTATACAAGGTCTTAGTAATAAATGGGAGATGTGACAAATTACTGAATAGGCAACTCTAATCAATCAACAAGTGTATTTTTATATGTTAGGCTTAGGGTTGCATATGGTCATAATATTAAATGCACTTGAACCTAGATTTGGACAATTGATACCTATAACAAGCGAAACCAACCGCTAAGATGAGGCCATGTGTCTCCTCATCCAACGACTCTTGCTCATATTTTTCCACTATAAAAGCTCTCACTTAGTGCTATTTCAAGGGTAATACAAGTTTAGGCTCTTACACTATAACTTTTCTATCACTATTTGTCACTCCAAAAATCGGCCCCTTTTTTCACATTGGAGGCTCTCGTCTAGGGCCTTCCACACTCTTATAAATGCTTCAACCAACTTGACCGTTGGAAGATAGGTGGCCAACTCCATCCTCACCGGAGAAGGCCAGTTACAACTAACGATATTGTCCAAATGTGTAGGAACAAGGCTCACACGGGTATGAGAGGTCTTGGGATCCGTTGACACATTATAGGTACATTTTTTGAGCTCAACGGATTGACGTTGTCTATTGGAAACCACATTGCAAACACGAACATCCTAGTGGTGAAATCCGTCGAGAAGAGGTTATAATACATCCCAACCTTGAAGAAAGGTATAAAAGCCTTGAAGAAAGGACAGAAGGCATCTAAGAGACATCTCTCAACTTCCGGTATTAACATGCTAGGGATACATGATGAGTTACAATCACTATGGCTCATAAGGTGGAGGTCATCGACCGAAAGCTTTTAAAGAAGTCCTCCGGACAAATGTAAAACACCTGTCAACCCAACCAACAGCATTGATGAGGTGGCACAACCACCCTTTGGCAAGGGAGGTGAGAGAAATGGCTACAAAAATTAGAAACATAGCCAAGTAGAATGCTATCATGCAGTAGTTACTCATGCAAATGCACCAGCAGATAGGTTACCAAGCACCTCAACGAGGTGTAATACAACAGGAAGATGGAAATGACATCAGGAGCTACTCACAGAGGAATGTAAGGGAACCCAGTCCCATTGAGAGGGAAGTGGTAATGGACACATCAACAAATCATCCATTTGGTCGACCCGATGGAGGTCTGTCACCTGGAGAAATTTTTCCTCTAGAATATGCACAAGAGCAAATACCTCAAAGATTTGTTAGTGTATTCGATAGGATTAGACCATCAAGGCCAAAGAGTAGGCCTCAAAAGTCGTCCCTATTTAGAGGTAGTTGAAAAATGAGCAGGGACAAGAATCCCAATGAGCTCGACAGCTTAGAAATAGGCAAGAAAGGTAGGATGCTGCGAACTTGAGGAATTAAGCTGGGACATCCCAACCACCCCACTACCAAGATAAGGAGAGGGAATCAGATGGTCTTTGTAGGTTTTTTGAGTTGGACGATGACGAAAACAGTCTTCCATTTTCACGAGAGCTGAGAAATGCCTATTTTCGAGCCACTTGGTGCCACCGAAAATGCCTAAGTATGAAGGAAAAGGGGATCCTACAAAGCACTTTAACAATTACAAGATCTACATGTCCATTAGCAGAGCCTTGACAGAGTTGAAGTGCAGAACTTTTCACCTCATATTGATGGGGGTTGCTGAAACTTGGTATAGCCACGTAAAGGCTGGAAGTATTATAAGTTGGTCGGATCTCAAGAAGGCTTTTTTGCATCAACATTTGTTGAGCAAAAAAGGGTAGGCCCCTATCCAAAGGCTCCATACAATAGGCATGCGAGACTTTCAAGAGCTATTTGGCTCGATTTATCGATGAGATAACCCATTGTGAACAGGTCACTAACACAAAGGCTTTTTCGGTGCTGAGGGAAGGCTTTAACATGAACACCCTCTTCTGGAAAGATGTGTGAAACAAGAATCCAACCACTTACGACACTTTGATGAAATGATGAGAAGTAAAATAGTCAATGAAGAGTTGAGTGACCAACACAATCAAATTTCATTGGGTCTCCCGTCTATCAGATACAAAAGTGAGGTTGTGTCTCACACTTAGTAGATCAACAGTGGACCCAATCATGATGCATCATTGTCCCCACCTCAGGCTAGGCTTTAATCTTTACCACCTTAAATGCAGTACCTTCCTTGGCATACAAGGCAACTAGTCCCGACGTTCAGAGACTAATAAATCAAGGAAGAAGCAGAGGAAGAGGAAGAAGCAATGAACCTAAAACTAGGCCATATTGCACTTATCACCAAACTTACAACCATGGCACAAATGACTGCATGTCAAGACCATATCATGCAAAGCCATTGTGCTCATACATCAACAAAAGAAACTCATGATAGACCCAAAGAAATATGCCTCAGAACAGACAAGATCAAGAGCCTAGGCGTGAAAATATAGGCATCATCATAAGGGTCATGATTATGCCCAAAGTATAATGCAATAATTGTAGTACAGTTTTGGGGTGTCGATTCCACAAGGAGATGGAAAATTATTGAAATGATACAATAGCTTGAGGGTTTTGTAAATTTTGTAAAAAGAATTTATCAATTTGAAATAAAGTTTAACTATCAATGTTTGAGATAACGAAGTTTGAATAAATATACTAAATAGTGAAGCACCGGAATTCCCTCAATCAGTTCGAATTAATCAATAACAATCATGCATTCTAATAGTCATTAAAGATCTTTTGTCCGAATACTTTAATTGGAAGATAAAACATTGATCATCCATTTACTTTCACCATAATGCCATATTAATTCTAAAATCCAAATTTCCCAAAACACAACTATTTTAATCCATTGAAATAAGATTCAAAAGCAATTAAATACATCAAGCATATAATGGTAGAGATTCACACCAATATGATGATAGAAAATGAAATTCAATCAATACTTCAGTTCTTCAATGGAAAGAACATGATTAGATCCATGAAAAACTTAATACCAATTAAATCAATTTCAAAATACAGTCATAAAATCGGAAATCCAAACCCTAGAATTGTTTATCAAAGAAAAGCCAAGTTACATGCATGAAATGACATCAAAATCACCGATACCAATTGAGTTCGTTCGTGGCTTCACCAAGTATTCTCTGGCCTTCCATGGAATTTTCTTGTTTCAAAAGATGAGAAGAATGGTGTCTTGGTTCCTTTTCCCACGTTCTGGAGTGTTATTGGCTTAAAGAAATCTGTGAAAACATGTTTTCATAAGTGGTAGCATCAATTTAGGTAGCTGAAAATTCGACCTCGAAGTATAACCATTTTCTTCATCGGATAGCTTTCAGTATTTTGGCTATAATTTTCTCTCCTGATGTCCAATTGAGGTGATTCAGGTTGCGTTGGAAAGCTAACACAAATAGGTACAATTTTGGTTGAAATAGGATTTTTCCAATTCGACCGTTTTCTTGGTAAAAAAAAATTTGCCCCCTTTTGACCCCCATTTTCTGAAAATGAAAATGAGGGGAATAGTATTTTTTTTAAAAATGAGTGGTTGAAAAAGAATGAAAAGTTTTCGATTTACGTGTAATATTATTTTATGGAAGATTGTATGGTTGAAAATAGGAGAAAAAAAAATGAAATGTAATTGAATTTAATGGGGGCCAAACGGGGGCTTAATCTCAATCTCTGACCGAAAATCTAGAATATCCTTGTGCGATTGGAATTTGATTTGTGAATGTATTATGATCATATTTCACTTCTTTTGACTTCTAATTGCACCCAATTGACTCCTAGCTTTCTCGAATCATCATTCCATTGCCCATCTCATCTTTGTATTATTTGCAACCCCTGAACTTTTAGTTTCTTCTATTTTGGTCCCTTTTCACTCTTTTCTTTTATATTTCACATTTTCTACCAAAATACAACCTGAATCAAAACATTAGTATAATGAATGTATTTTGGTATCAAATAATCACATGAGTGCAATAATTAAGAAGGACAAATATTATATTTTACACTCTTATCAGGTCAATCGCTTAGATAAAGGGATAACAAAAATAGAGACAAGACTAGCAAAGAAGAGAAGTTTATGTGGAAGCAGAAAATGACCATATCAAGGAGATCGACACAATAATTGGGGGCAACATGTCAACAAAGAGTCGAGAAACGCTCAAATGAACTATGCGAGGAAAGCCAAGGGCATTCCTATGACGAGTTATCTATATCAAACAGGCCAGTGGGACTAGAACCAATCCCCCATTAACATTTACGCAAGAAAACATTGTTGGGGTCCTCTACCCCACTACGACGCCATGGTGGTGCGAGCTATTGTGGCAAGAAATGGTTTAAATCGTATATTAGTGGACAAAGACAACTCCATCAACATTTTGTTTGGGGTCACTTATGATAAGTTCCTGATAGGCTTGGAATTTCTTATTGTGGATCATAGATAAGCTTATCGTGGAGTGCTAGGATGACCTGCTTTGAAAGAACTTTGGACCATTACCTTTTTCCACCTCTAGTGCATGAAATTTCTCACAAATCAAGGTATTGGCACCGTTTGAGGCGATAAGATGAGTTCAAGGAAATGCTATCTCAACTCCTTGCGAAAATCTGAAACTAGAAGTTTAAATATGGTCTAGTAGGCGCCAAAATGCTTGATGTACCTGAAGAAGCTCTAGCTCCTGAACAAGGGGAAGATGTTGAGATGATAGATGCACTTGCGGAAGGGGTCATCCCTGTAGAAGGGACCATGGAAGCAAGTGTGGATTCTAGGATCAGAGAGTCAAACTCTCAGGCGACCCTAGTAGAGGAGTTGAAACTCTTTACGGTAGATCCATCCGACCTCACGAAAACATTTCAAGTGGGAAAATAATTAAATTTAAAGGTAAACCAAAAGCTCAAGGACTTCCTATTAAAGAACTTGGATGTGTTCGATTGGAAGCACGGAGATATGGTTGGCATTAACCTTGAGTTAATTGCCACCACCTTAATATCGACCCTAAGTTTACCCCACACTGGTAGAAGTGGAGGACTCTAAATCCAAAAACATGAGACCCAGAAAGAAGAGGTACAAAAGCCAGTATCTGATGGTTTCGTCAAGGAGGTGGTCTTTCCAAAGTGGATATCCAATCCGATTTTGGTGAAGAATTACAATGGCAAGTGGAGCGTATGTATAGACTTCTCCAACCTTAACTAAGCATGCCCGAAAGATAGCTTTCCATTCCCAATAATCAACCAACTTGTGGATGCTACAGCAAGATACGAGTTGGAAAGTTTCATGGATGCTTATTCTGGATACATTCAGTACCATGAATCTTTTCGATGAAGAGAACACCTTTTTCATCACAGATCCCTAGGCTTTATTGCTATAAGATTATGCCCTTCAATTTGAAGAATGTAGGGGCTACCTATCAGAGACTGGTCAACAGGATGTTCGTTGACCTCATTAAAAAGCTAAGAGCAAGAAACCATGTCGACCACTTAGAGGCAGCCTTCAATGTCTTGACAAAGTATCGAATGAAATTGAACCTGATAAAATGTGCCTTTGGCGTAGCCTTAGGATGGTTTCTGGATTACATGGTCAACCAACAAGGCATAGAGGCAACTCCTACGAAATTAAGGCCCTACTAAACATGAGGTCCCCCAACAAACCTAAAGAAGTGCAAAGTCTAATGGGTTGGCTCACCATACGGAGCCAGTTCATCTCGAAGGCAACCGGTAGATGCCTTCGATTTTTCAAGGCCCTCAAAGGAGAGAAGATATTCCAATAGAGCGAGTCTTCGACAGCTTTTCAAGGCCTGAAGAAACACTTGGAGAAAGCCCCCTCTTCTATAAGCCGAAGCCAGGAGAGACACTCCTACTATATCTAGCTATATCAGTAGATGATGTGAGCTCTGTTCTTCTAAGGATTTCTCATCAACAGAGTCACGATATACGAACATAGAGAAGCTCGCTTACTCCCTAATGATCATTTCCAAAAAATTGAGGCCCTACTTTTATTCCCACAATGCTTTAGAAACCTGACACCTCTGGGAGGCTAATGAAATGGATTGTGAATTTGAGTGAATTTGACATTACATACAAACCAAGGATTTCAATGAAGGGACTGGCTTTGGTAGACTTCATAGCAGAGTTCATCGATGCTCCGAATATCAATACGGCAATGGAACCATTAAATCTCCCAGCTTGGAGTCTTTTTGTAAATGGATCCTCTGGTGAAATAGACTCTAGAGCGGGGTTAATACTGGTAAGCCCCGAGGAGAACAAGGTCGATTGTGCAATAAGGTTCGGGATCAAGGCTTTTAACAATGCGACTGAGTATGAAGCCTTATCGAAAAGCCTCAGGCTATGAAAAGAAATGCAGGTGAAAAGGTTGATAGTTAATAATGATTCACAACTGGTGGTAAGCCAAGTAAATCACAACTTTACTGCAAGAGATAATAACACGCATCATACCTTAACAAGGGGATGGAATCGCTCCCATTCTATGATAAATTTGAGCTAAACCAAATTAGAACGTGCATGTCGATGCTCTATCAAAGCTAGCCAGCAACAAGTATTTAGAGCCACTCAATGTAGTAGCTATCGTTGCCTTTAAAAAGCCTTTCATATCCAAGAGAGAGGAGACGATGTGGATTGAAGGTACCCCTCTTTGGACGCAATCGATCATGACCTTCTTTAAGGACCAGATGCTGCCTGAAGACAAGGAAGAGGCTCACAAACTTAGGTGCAAGGCCGTCCACTTTGTGCTCCAACACGAGGTTCTTTACAAAAGAATTCTCTTTGTCCCTCCTATGATGCATCGACGGAGAAGAGGCCAATTATATTTTGTGTGAGATCTACAAAGGGATTTGGGACAACCACACTGGTTGGCCCACGCTAGCACATAAAGTGCTTAGGCAAGGGTCCTACTAGCCAACGCTTAAGAAGGATGCCATGCAGTTTGTGAGGAAATATGATAAGTGCTAGGGTTTCTCTACCATTCAGAGGCAGCCTTCTCAAGAATTGACTGTAGTATCCAAACCTTGGCCTTTCACCAAATGGGAGTAGACCTCATAGGCCAACATCCAAAAGGGGAGTGCAAGCTATGCAATTATCGCCATTGATTACTTTACCAAATGGGTTGAGGTAGAACAACACCATGGCAAAAATCATTGAGGGAAATACCTCCAAATTTATATAGAAGAATATCATTTGTTGCTTCAGAATTCCCACTTACTTGTATTAGACAATGAGAGGCAGTTTGACAATAAAAAGATTAGGGACTGATGTGAAGAGCCAAAAATTAAGAAACATTTTTCTTCTTTTAACCACCCAAAGCAAATGGTCAAGTACAAGCAGTTAACATGACCATCAAACTAATCTTGAAGAAGAAGCTTGATGCTTCAAGGGGTGTGGTAGACGAGCTTCCCCATGTGCTATGTGCAATACGCACTACCAATTGAACTGTAACGAGAAAACCCTTTTCTTCATGGCTTATGGTGTAGAGGCCACAAGCCTTGTAGAAGTAGGCTTGACCTACCTCTTTGCCTACACTTCAACGAGGTGACGAATGATGAGATACAACAGTGTGAGTTGGATTTTCTTGAAGAATTGAGAGATGATTCTAGATAAAATGGCCTCCTGCCAATGTAAAATGACTAGATACTACAATGCCGGAGTTAGAAGAAATCATTTTGAAGTGGCGACCTTAGATTGAGGAGAGTTTTCCTTTCTCCTAAGGAACTTGGCAGACGAGTTGAGGATGAGGACTTTCAGGATAAAAAATTTAGTAGGAAAGGTACAAATTGTGGCAAGTCCATAATTGTGCCGAGCTCATATGAGTAATCAAACTCTAAATTCGCTATGATGAGCTCATAAGCGAGACAATTATGGTGAGCCCATGTGTTTAATCAAATTTTAAATTAGCTATGACAAGCTTGTCTGCAAGATAATTATGGTGAGCCCATATATATAATCAAATTTTAAATTGACTATGACGAGCCCATATGCTTAATCAAATTTTAAATTAGCTATGGCAAGCTCATATGCCAGATAATTATGGCTGGCCCATATTTCTTAGTCAATTATGACAATTCAGTATACAAATCAATCATACTATGTTCAAATCACGAAGGGTTTAAACAAGCTTTAAAGTAATCACATCAAAAGGACTAATATCATTAAACAGAATAAATTCATTACAAAAGAAGCTAGCTATTACAAAGATGAGCAAGATAAATAGGGAACGTTTACATAACAGCTTCATGCTACTGAGGCTCAACTCATTATCCTTGCCATCTGAGCTGGCATCATTATCTGCAGGGGTGGATGATTTGCCTGGGAGAAATTCTTCCTAAACAACCACTAGATCTACTTGGGGATGCAGTTCAGCAATCCTCCCAAGCACTTCAACACATGCGACCTTCCTCCGGTACTAGTCGAAGGCAATTGTTCACAGTTACCTTCCCAGCCTAACTAAGCTGCTGCCTTGGATTGGCAACCTCAGCAGTCAGCTCATCTACTTGAGCCCTTAACTCCACTATCTTTTTTGGCCACCTCTGGGGCCAATGAAGCTATCTTTTATAGGTTATTAGAGTTTTCGACCTGTTTCATCATGGCATTAACCTCGACTTTGCAAAGGTAGACTCCCTTCTTCATCTTTTCATTTTCATTAATAAGAAGTCCAACCCTTAATTCAACGTCGGCATGTTTACCTTGAGGGCCTCGATTACTTCATCAGCATCGGAGGCCTAAGCTTTGAGCCTTTTAGCCTCCGCCTCACATCAATAGCTTTTTGGCTAAACTCCCTATTTAGCCTCTACAGTCTCCCCATGTCCCTTTGGGCACTTAAGAAGAGGCCTTGCGAGCGAGCCTACAGGACGTAGCCGGCTTCCAGCACGTCAACTGAGTCACAGATCTCAACATAGGACGAATACTTATCAGTGCAATACATGTGATGGATCCTTACAGCCGCCTAGACCTCGACAGGGAGTATTTCCATCACTGCAAGGGCTATTTCGTCAGACCTACCCCCAGGAAGTTTTTAGCCTTTCCTTCTAAAGGAGTACCTATTGCCTGTTTCTCCACGGGAGGATCCACCTACATATCCCTTTGCTCTTTTTTTTTTTTTCTTTATGAGGCCTCCCTCTTCTTTATTCACTTCGTCCACCTCTCCGACTTTAATGGAGGAAATGGGTTCCATCTAATGGCCCTCTTCAATGACTCCTCAATCGTCGTTTGCTACTTTGGGAGCGGAAGAGACTTGGTATTTTTTACTAGAATTATTTGTCTCTTTTGAGTCCGCTCCTCAGATGGTTCAACCTTTTCTTTTCCCTTTCGATCCCTTTTATTCTTTAGGGGAGGGAGTGGATTCAGCTTCGACAGACGGGATAGCTCAACCCTGATTCTTGTACACAGAAGAGCTAGAGCTCAATGGTTTTCTCTTCTTCTTTTCTACCAAATGCTTCATATAGAACATGTCGGGCTTGACGTACTCTTTTCTATCATATTACTCTACAAGTAAATTACACAAATAGTTGGCGTTATCAAATACCTAGTCGAATAGATACGGAGTTTGATGATGTGGTAGCTTACCCTTTGTTGCTATCAATAAATGTGTTACGAACAAGCCCTTTTTGCAAGCACTATTTTGAAATACGTCTTCTCAGAGGGAGTTTGTAAATGGCTCTGATGGTTGCCTACTCAGAGGGCTTGCGCTATATCCATGATATTGGGTCGATACGGTAATTTCCGGGATCGTATCCCCCTCCGCTGTCTGGTAATGACTCGTAACACAGAAGCAAGATGACTTCTAGTTCTTTATCAAGGTTGGGCCCCCCAATATGAAGAGTGAATGCAGACCCCAAGGGTTTATACAGTGCCACTCCTCACAATCTTTAGAAAAGGGTTTGGAAAACATGGGGAGGTATATCCTTGCCAAGAGTGACCTCCTTCCGAATAAGGAAGGCTCCTACCAATTGGCTCTACGCATTTGGTACTAGTTGGGAGAGAGCTAGGTTGTACTGCCTATGGATGTACCTAAAGAAAGGGTAGAGGGATAGTTTCATTCCCCCACTCAAGATCGCCTCACTCACCGCCATGCAACCCTATCTAGGGAAATAAGCTCCTCATTAGGTGGTCGGGACGAAGATTTCCACAGTATCAGGAATCCTATACCTTTCCCTAAAGGTTTCTAGCTTGCTTTCTTTCACAGAGGTTGGCCACAATAAAGCCCCCTACCTAGCACTATAGTCTATAGGGCCCTCCTACATCAGCCAAGCACTATGAGGTCCTCCATTGCCTCCATGATCCTATCTGTTAGCATCACAGGAGGCAGACCTGCCTTAACACAAATTAGTTCCATATCAACATTTTTAGACAACCCCCTGTTATTTTCCTCATTGAAGATGATGCCATTAGGTATCTATCCTACAGCACTAGTGCAAAAAGCTAGAAGTTTTTCACCTATAAAAATTTCTCTGAAACGGGAATGGGAGCACTCATCAAAGCAATAGTAACAAAGATTGAAAAGTTTAAAATGAAATTATCAAGAGGTTTGGGAGATATTTGCAAAGTAAAATGGTAAAGAATGGTTGATTTCTTCTTTTTATAGGCACTGCGTGCAAAGTACCACAGTAACTAGATTCAATCTTGGTCGAACACTTGTTTCACCATCAAACACCTTAAGTATAAAGCGTGCTCAATACAAACTTAAATGGATGACTCTGATGGATTCGTGAATCACATGCGTTCAAGGTTCGTGTGATCCTTGCCAACTGTATTAAACGCATCATTATGCAGTTAATGTGCACGCAACGCACACACTGGAAACCACCATGCCACGCCGCGGCTGAACCATGATAAATGACATTTCTTTCAAATTATTATGGCACACATCTCCATAAATTACAAAGGGCCTCGTCCAAGTTCAATTCAACCTTATCAACGGTTGCCTATTCACTAATTGGCTCTTTCTTGCACAAAAGGCCTCACCTAAGATTCAGTTAAGCCTTATCAATAGCTATATATTCATTGATGGTCTTTTCCATGTACAAAAAGCTTTGCCCAAGTTCCCAAATTGCTTCAAAAAAAAAAAAATCTAATAATGTTGTATATTCTAAGTCTACTCATTATATTAATATTCATCCATGGACTTAGGGAACTACTGTTATGCATCTTCCAATGAAGGCTTTAAACATTGCCAAGTGACAACTACACAACACGACACGTTAGGCTCGCGTTTCCCATCATTTTGCACATGTGGCGATTTAGCCTAGCCCTTAATAATTGAACCCAATTGGGGTGCTGAGCCTTCAATGATGAAGCAAAATGGTAGAGGCAACTTAGAGAGGATCTTCATATAAGATCTTAGTAGTAAATGACAGATATGACAACTCACTGAATAAGCGGTTCTACTCAATCAACGAATGAAGTCTATTCTTACATGTCAGGCCTAGGGCTGCATATGGTCATAACATTAAATGCACTTGAACCTAGGTCCGGCCGATTGATACCCACAACAAGAGGCCCTAATAGTTGGGATGAAGCCACGTGTCTCCTAATTCAATGACTTTTACTCACTCTCTTACACTATAAAAGCTCACACTTAGTGCCATTCTAGGGTAAAATAAGTTTAAACTCTTACATTATAACTTTGCTATCACTATTTGTCAATTCCAAAACGTTGCCCTTTTTAGCATTGGAGGCTCATGTCTAGGGTCCTTCCAAACTCTTATAAATACTTTAATTAACTTGTCAGAGTGCATGTGGCCAACTTCATCCCCACCGAAGAAGGCCACGTGTAACGATTTTGTCCAAGTCTGTAGAAAGATAGCTTACACGGGCGTGAGGGATCTTGAGATCTGTTGGCCAAATTGAATACACATTTTTTTGAGGTCAACAGTAGCCTCAAGTCCAATTTTAATTTTCTCCTTCTACATCTTTACATTTTGCTGGCTTTCCTATTTTTTATTCTTCAATTCCTTAATTTTCATCTTCACAGTTAGCCATCGCACAATGCTGATGCTCGCAGCTGTTCGAGAAAAGGAGAGCAAAGATGGTACTAAGAGAGAGAGAAGAGAGATGAATGAGGGAAAAATTTGAGATCTAGGTATGAATCGAGATGGGAATGGGGTGGTGGTGGGGGTGTTGGTTAATTTAATTTTATAATATATTATATTATATATATATTGTTCATAACCTTACTTTTGAAAGTTTAAAACTTATTTCTTAAAATTGAAATGGTGTATAGTAAACTCTTTATATATGTATTTTTTCCATTAGTTAATTGTAGAACATGTCAATTAATTAGTTGGTAATTCTCATTCTTCTAGTCCTTATTTTGTTTGTGACCCACTAGGTTCCTAATCACGATACCTACGATTTGAATTATTATTTTGATCTAATCAAAATCGATAAATTAAAATATTACTTTTTAACTTATCACCATTCACTTCCGTCATTCCAAATTGACATCTAGTAATATGTCAGTAAAATACATATGACGAGAAATATCATGTGGTATGACAAAACTAAACTTGTTTCTTACTGTGAAATTATAATCTGTTTGTCAATATGATCCAATCAATTATGAGATATGGATATGTGTTAATCTCAATTATTGATCATATCTTTCATTCCACTATTAAGTCAATGTCCTTTTCGACTTAAGTACACCTTGGCCAATGATTTTGTTATCAACATAAATGAATAAAATGTAGATCATAATCTCTTACTATTTAAGAGCGATAAATTCTCTGTTGATCATTCACAACCTTCATATGATTCTTGACATATCCAAAGGACTAAAGTATGATTACCCTCATATAAACACTATGATGAGCTCATGTCAAAGGACCAATTCGATTATTGAACGTTAGAGATTAAACACTGATACTCAAATAATTATTTATGTGGAATCTCCCTAGTGAGTCTTCATGTTTTGTTCTATAAGAAAACATTCATATAATCATTTAAGTGTTATTACACTTGAACTTATGAGATTAGCAACTTACTTTACAAGTAAGAAATGTCAAACGAGATGGTCTATTTGTAATAACTATATTCGTATCTTCTTATTACTTACGATCACGAATGTTTTAAGATTCACTAATGTTGTAATTTATACCTTACAATCACAACTTTTGTGCTAACAAAATTACTAAGATTTAAATTGGACTCTATTATTTAATATAATTTATTAGAATAGTAATTCAAATTAATAATAGATCTTACCAAAATAAATGCATTAAACTTATTAAAAGTGCTACGACCCAAATTGATGGACATATGGCATTAAACTTATACAAATAGCCTCTTAATTTTGGATGACTAAAAATATTAAAACAGTCCCCTTTAAATAACAGTATACTCAAAATAAATACAAACATCAAATTCTTTGATTTTTCGCTCTCCAATTTAGGCATTAATTTGAAATTCAAAATTAGAACTCTACAAGACCTTCTATCTTGCCCACCCATTTGAACTTGAAAATAAAAATTTCGCATAGTTATTTTATTTTTAATCTCTACTACCACTTAAAATTAATATAAAAGTTCTTAAAATAACTTCCCATTTTCCCACTCCAAGCATGTTTAAGAAACATTACAGGTTTTTTTTTTTTTAATAGTCAAAATCAAATATTAACGTCAACCACATATTTCTTAGGATTAACAACCCCTAGACTATCTACTTCTTATTCACATAATAACTTTAGCGAAACAAGCACAATGCTTTACTTTGTAAGTTTATTAAAACTAATAAGTACTGTTCAATCTATTTTCTCCGACTTCTTACTTCTATCACAAAGCAATGCCTTGTTTTTTGCATCGATATATTTCTTTTTGCTGTTGGTTTGATTTCTACAATTTTTTAAAGTTTATAATCTGAACAAATAATTTGATCACCTTTTGATTTTGAAAAACGGTAGTGTGCCATTTTGGTATAGATATTAAAATGAAACCTTGCTCTTTGTGAAGAGTAGGAATGACGCATTGATATTTTGTGAACGAAAAATAGGCTATTCAATGAACAAAAACGCTGTTTTGATAGCTTTTAACAAAACGACTTTGTTAAAGTCATCAAAACAATACTTTTTAAAATAAAAATTACGATAATGATATGCTCTATAACTAATCTTAAATGCCAACACAGGTGTGAATGTAAACCTTGAGAACACCTAATATAAAGATAGCAATTGATTGTAGTGGAAGTAATAGTATATATGTTAAATACCATAACAAACTAAGGTATTTAAATCGATTGATCTTTGTTTATGAAATTGATTGTCTAGGCTACACATATATGATCGAAGTTTA
>NC_036244.1:10043236-10073210 GCF_002742605.1 Olea europaea var. sylvestris | reverse complement strand
GAAGTTTTTGGCTACAGGGTTAATTTCGAGGCAAATCGAGAATAATGCAAATGGATGGAGTTCAAGTGCAGCAGGTTTAAATGTAAATTTGAGAAAGTTAGGCTAAAGTCGTGGTGGCTCAGTACAGAGCATCATTCACCTGACCTCTAACTGTGATGCGTTGGCAAAGTACTTCTATGTTGAGTAAATCAAGCTGGCTCAGTTCTTCACCTAGTCAAAGCTACTTATGTAAACGTCGAGTTCTTTTATGAATTGAGAGTGGATTACTATGAGGAGACTAACTCAGTTGGCTTCAATTCCCTCAGCCCTAATAAAAAGCTTGGGAAAGAATTTTGTCAAGGTCACAATTTTTCTAACAAAAAGTTGTCGATCCTTTCATTTTCGACGGATTTTTTTTCCAAATCAACACAGTACTTAATAATTCTAATTAAGCCTAAAAGTCTACAATGCTTGTAGTTATGCCCCCACAGATTCTAATGTCCAAGAAATGTGATTGGCCAAATCAAAGTTCATGCTATTAATCAGTTGTACTTTTATATATTGAAAGTAGTGTAACCTATGTGAGTATTCCATTTGTTAAAGTGTGACTCGAATTTTATTGAGTAATGGATTTTTGGTTAAAGAGAACTTGAAGAGGTCAAATTATGGACAAAGGAGAAAATCTCGATGTATTTCCATTCGCTGAGCGCTAATTTCCCACTCCGAACATGCAAAGTAGGAAGCTGGAGCCTACTAGGTGTAGCTTGTCTCTAAAGTTGTTGTTCGTTCATCTGACCCAAGGCCCATTTCATGATTTAACGTATTTTCTATATTCCAATCATTCTCTAACTCTATTTAGGGTTTATATACACAGCATCCACGACTTGTAAACATAACATTGAGAGAGCTACAGATCTTGATTTATAGCGTTAAGATCTTGTATTAAAAACATTCATTATTGATTATAGTGAAAAGCTCCTCCTTTGCCCTTAGTTCTTTCCTGTCTTAGGTGTCTACGTAAATTATTGGTGTTCTTGTATTTGTATATTTTATTTTATCTTGTAGATTTCATAACAAACAAGTATCGAAGCGAAGTTGATCATTCACACAACAACGATGAAATAAGACATTTTATTATTAGATTGCAACACGACGTTTTCTCTATGGCAAGTAAATATATGACTATTCTTGTACAGAAAGAATTGGATGATACCTTGTTAGGCTTTGATAAAATGCCTTGAACTTGGATGCATGATGAAAAGCAACATAGGGGTTGGAAAGCCCTTTCACAAATCTATTTCTATCTATCGAATCACATACTTTCAAGATGTTCTGAAGGAGAAGAGTGTCATTGCATTACTGTTGAGATTGGAGTAGTTTTGTATGACTAAGAGTTCGACTAGTTACACTTGAAGCATCATTTCTTTTCCCATCACATGTCTAAAGGTATGTCAATAGACGATCACTTGTCTATGTTTTAACAAATTGTGTCTGATTTAGAAACGTTGGAAGTTAAGTATGATGATGCGAATCTTGCGTTGATATTGTTCTGTTCATTATCCTTTTTTGTATTCAACTTTTAAAAATATTATTCTTTATGGTCGTAATGCTCTCACTATGAATGAGGTAGAACTTTAGGCGGTTCTAAAAAAAAAGATAGCAAAAAAAATTATCCCTAGAGTTGAGTTCTTGATATAGTTCTTCACCTTAACGATAGAAAAAAAGATTGATAAAATTCTATTGAGTACTAGTCTCTAAAAATTAAAATCAAATTAGCCGTATTTTCATCGAGTTTGACCATTTAATAGAAAAAGCACATTCTTCTTCTTCTTCTTTTTCCTATGATACTTTATTGTTAAAAGAGAAGATGAAGAATCTTTTAGCTGGATCTGAAAGTCAAGTTGAGGGCCTTGTTGCTTATGTGAGGAATCAAGATAGGAATTTGCTGGAAACATGAGGGTAAATTGAGGGTGTACATCACTTTTTAAAAAGAAGGGACACATTAGAGCTGATTGCTATGAATTGAAAAATAGAAATAAAATGGCCGCTGTTATTACAAATAATGGAAAGCAACATGAAAATAAAGGAGAAGTTGATATTATGGAGAATGGGTAAAGTGAAGGAGAACTTCTTGTGATTTCAGATTGAGATTCCAAACTTTGTGAAAAATGGGTTCTTGATTCGACTTGTATGTTTCATATGTGTCCCAAAATGTGGAAATAATTTGCCTTGCAAAATAGTTGGGATTAGGACAATTAGGATTAGAATGTTTGAAAGAGCTATCAGGATACTTATTGAAGTAAGGCACATTCCAAAACTGAATAGGAATCTTATATCTTTGAGCACTCTTGATTCAAAGGGTTTTCAGGGTAAGCAGAGGCTCTCTTGCTATCATAAGGGACATAAAACCTTCAAGCAATTTTACATTTTACAGGGTTCTATAATTATAGGGATACAGCGGTTACTACTTCTTCCTTGGCAGATAAAGAAGTTACAAAATCCTTGGCATATGAATGAGAATGGCATAGTATATTGAAGTATTGTGAGCATTGTGTTTTTAAGAAATGGAAAATGGTCATATGATCTAAAGGGAAACACAACACAAAGGGAACGCTCGAGTATATCCATTCAAATCTTCGAGGACTAATGAGCGTGACTCTTAAAGGAGGTGCTTATTACTTGTTGATAGTGATAGGTGATTTTTTTTTTTTAGAAAGACATGACATTCTTCTTGAAAATAGAAGAATGATGTGTTGTAAAGAGTAAAAAATAATGATTGAGAAGCAGACTCGAACGTAGGTGAGTGTCTATACATAAATACTGGGTTGAGGTTTTTCTGATGCGAACCCACGTAGCAACGAAGGCTAGGAACCCGTAACTAGATTGTCAAAAACCCAGAAAAGCCAATTAATTAATTTGTGAGTTTGAATCCAAGAAAAGTGAACAAGAAACCCAACAACAACGGTGATTGAAAGACCCCTTGATTACACAATCCCGTACCCAGATTTGAGAACGTCACAAGAATGTAATCCTTGATAAGTTCAAAGTGTAAAATGAAGAACAATTAGATTGAAAGCACTAATAGTCTCTCAGGAAAATTTCTCTCAATTTTATTGATAATGTAATGTGTCTTTACAATGAAAGAAGATAACTTATTATTAACTAATCTCAAAGCCCTAAAATCTACTAGAAAATGGAAAATAATCGGCCAAGATTACAAAAATTTGACCAAAATTAGAATTTTACTAAAACATGGAAAGTTCGCGAAAAGGGAGAATTTTGGCCTTGAGAAATAATCATATGACCGCATGGTTGAAACCTATGCGGTCGCGCTCTCCCTTACATAACCCTTGCTCATCAACTTATCTACTTTCCTCTGAATCTCCTTTGTCTCCTCAGGATTGCTCCAGTCAACTATTCGAATTGGAATGACAGCTCCAGATATAAAGTCAATCTGGTACTTAATACCTCGAATGGGCAGTAAGCCACTAGATATGTCCTTCAGGAATATATCATTGAATTCCTACAACAAAGATTTAGTCAAACTAGTGAGGGGTGGGTTAAATTCCTCAAAATCGAGGAGTGATTCTTTATGCAACAACAAGTTTATCTTGCCAATTAATTGTTGATTTCATAACACATTCAATATCATTTTAAATTATTGATAGGCAAATATTCAGCTAAAAAGAAAGCTCGAATGAACCAATTTATGCACAAAGGCCTCAATTTCTCAAAGAGGTAAGATTTATGCTAGTCCATTGTTTTTGAGGCCACGAAGAACGTGTTTTTGAGAGTGAGGTCTTTGCAATGATCTAATCTCTCAGCCTTAATCTACCAACTATTCTTTTTTCAATATGATATTTTCCATTTCAACATTTGTGATTCTACCTTCAGTGGTGTCATTGCCATATGCCTGGTGGTATTTGTAATACTTGGTTGACGATAAGGTCTCACTACACCCTATCTATCCTTCACTTCCTGCTCTTGTTTCCACCTTATTGGAGAGGCAACCTTGGTCTTTCCAACCTGTTAAAAATATCGGTGGATTTAAAAGGTCACTATCCTAGCTTACGATGACAAACCCTTGTGGTGAATCAATTGGCGAGTCAGCTGCCTGGTAGTAGTGCAGCTTTGTACTACTTCTACGATGAGCCCTCAAATCTACTCCCACCCTTACCTATATTATGGAGGTAAAAACGTACATCTCTGGTACATTAAGAACTACCTCATGGTAGCATTGTCTTTATCAACATGTTGAATATTAGGGGGCAAGTGGGCCACTGATTGATTTTAATTGGATAATTTTTCTTGATGACCTTGTATTTTTGTTTTCTTCAAGCATTTATCTCGATTGAGACACCATGATTTTTATTCTCTCCTTTTGTTAGGTTTCATCCATGTTAGTCTCATTTTCACTTATATATCTTGAATTTTATGTTCCCAACGTGTGTTTTCTCATGGTTTTGGTTAATTTCTCATTGATATTAGCAAAAAATTGACCTCAAAAAATAAAAAGTAATTTTTAAAGTCTACAGTCAGGTTTTTGCCCAAACTTTGGTTTAAGTTTTAATTTTTTTTGGAAATTTTGGGGTGTGTTTTGAATTTATATTTTGTAGAAAAGGACTTGGAGATCTCAGTGTTATTTTGACAGAAAAATGCATTTGGATCAGAGTATATTTGAAGTTTGAGAGTGTTGGCCCCTATATTTCTTTTTATCTCATGCAGCTTTGGTGGTGAAAGTTTGGATATTAAAATTTTCAATTCTTTTTTTGTGGTGCAAATGATCCTATTATATTGAAAGTCATAATAAAGTCCAATTTCCAAGATCTTGTTGAGGTTTGTTTTATGACATTTGTCAAGAAATTCATTGTATGCATTCATGGGTTTTATGCATGAAATCCATGTTGATTTTAGCAGAATTTGCACTAAAATTCTCGTATATGTTTGAGGTCTAGTCGGGCCTTTAAATCTTTAGGTAGCCGATGCTTTTAATTGTGTTTCAAACCAAGTATTTTGATTTTGTGATTTTTTTCAATGTTGCTTCTGAGATCGAGACATCTTCGTATTCAAATATATCTCGATGGTTGAGATGCAAATATGTCAAGAAATATGGACATACAATGGGGTTGTAGGCCCCGAAAATTTTATAGAATATGATAAATTGTTCTAAATGCTATATTTTATATTTTTTTGAAGGTTGAAGGATTATAGAGAAATATGTTTTAAATTCTTATTTTTTGGGTCAAATAATTAGATTTCGATAGAGAGGGTTTTAGTACATAAATATCCGGCTACTTTTGTAGCTTGAAATTAATAGAAATTTTTGAATCGAGAGAAGGTTAATTCAAGTGAGTTAGGCATAAGATATTGAAGTTTAAAGAAGTTATCATTTATTATTAATTAATCTAGTTACCTATTTGATTTTCAAATGGTTGGCCGGCGCATGTATGATTAAAAAAAGGTACAACAGTGTGTAACTTGGGCCAATTACATGGAAAATGATTGATTAAATGATATGACAGGAAATTTAAATTTGTTTACATGTGTTATCTGACGTGATTTAAGGAATGATTATTGTCTGCCTTAAATAAGTGCTCCGAGTTGGGAATAAAAGAATTATGATATGTTCTGCTAAATCAGCTATGCATATATGTACACAACATAGGAGAAAAGGTTGTTTCCTGTGAAATTATTGCCTTTCTTTCAAAAGCTATTTCCATCAATCAAGGTAGGAGTATGATGTGCAAGTAGTTTATCCTTTTTAATTTTATTTACTTCATGTTTATTAATATTATACTACCAAATTGATATAATATGATATATGATAATGGCCATCCAGTATAAATGATATGATATGTATGAGCTCTTACCATATTCTAACAATATGATATGACAGTATGATTATTTTGAAGCATGAATATTGACTATTCCCATATACTGACCATTTTTCCCACCTCAACAGATTAGAAATCTTGTAGATTGCTGGGCGATGAGGTGCTATCATTTTGCTTGGATTCCTTGAAAAAGCCTTCAATCCACTTTTCTTTGTCTCCCATTTTGAAAAGAAGACATCAACTTTAGTCATTACTTTTGACTGCTTTTGATAATGTCTCCTTGATTGAATATCACCTTTTGAATGAAATGTTATCCTTCGAGTATATTATTGAGATTGAATAATTCTTCATCATCATAATTGAAGTCTCCATCATTAACATAATTTGAATAGGTTCCTCACTTTGATAAATTAAATCATCAAAGCATTGTTGAGACATTGATATTTCACTATCAAATATTTTTTGAATTAGAGGAATTTGAGTTTGAGTCCATTTTTTTTTTGTCAGTAAAAATAACATAATGTTCATTATAGAACATCACTTGCAATCTTGAACAATCAATATTTGCTCCGAGCTTTTTCTTTGTAGCAAGAATATATTTTGATCTGATTTTTGTAAGAATTTTTCTTACATGATTTTTAAATATGATTTCTTTTTCTTCAGGACAATAAAATTTTGATGAGTTATTTGAATCTGGAATTGGAAGATTATTTGACAAAGTACTGCAGATAGTAACAATTTGTTTGACTGGAAAATGCTCTTCAGTTAAAAGAGTATCATTGAACTTTTCTTCTTCGTCAATCCATTCAGGAAGAATTGTTGAGAATTCAATTTTGAGAGTTTTGATTTTGAATTCAAAAAGATGATTAATAACTCTTTTGAGAGAGCTATTAAAAAGAGAAATATCTGTTTTTGAATCACTATATATTGAGGAAATAAATCCCCATTTGATCATTTGACGAATTTCTTAATTAATGACATTAGTGATTGAAATACCTTTGAGGGTAAAATGAAGTTGATGATAACTTTCACAAGTCTCGAAAACATTGAAATAAAAATTATCAAATATTCTGAAAATAATATTTTTGAATGTTTGAGCACAAATAAGGTCTCTATTGATAATATTTAAATAAATATCATCAGGAAGTTGTTAAACTTTTTTCGCAAGATTTCTTCTATTCCTTTTTAATAGGAATATATTCTAAAAAGAATTTTTTTTTTTTGAAGAATGTTGAAGAAAAAATCTTTCATCTTTCTGAGAATTTTTCTGAAAATTTTTGATTATCTTATTACTACTGTAAAAAATTTTAGTAGTAATTTTGAGACATCTTATAATACCCTTATTACTTATTTGATAATAAGCAGTAAGAATATCACTAAAATTATCTTTTTGAAACTTGAATAGTCTTGTATGAGTTTTAAACTCATAGAACTTTGGTTCAGTTCCTAAATAGGAATTTGACTGAGAAAATTTACTTTTATTCAAAGAATTTGATTCTTTGGTTGAGAAAGGTTTGTATCTTGAGAAATTTTGGTCTTCAAAGGATTTTGAAGAAGATCCTGAAACGATATCTGAATAATTTTATGTATTCATACTTCTTTCCATAATATTCTTCTCAAGAGATAAGTTATACAAAATAGTTTGAATTTATTTGAATAAATAGTGTTTTGAGATAAAGATAAGACAAAATATCTTGTTATAAAGAAAATTTTTGTTTTGAGATACGTGAAACTTTGAAAAATGAAATTTTTTTTGAGGACCAGTTTTCGACAATAATTGAAGCAGTAGGGTCAAGAATTGATAATCATGGAACATTTTTGACCTCTTTTTTGATTTTTTGTACAACTAATGTGCACTCGTGACTCCATGGGTCCGGGTTCTTTTGTAGTCTTTTGAAAAGAAGAGCATAAATCAACCTTATCTTTTTGATAAAGTCGCCAACATAATTAACACAACTAAGAAATCTTTGAAGAAAAGATTTGTCTAAGATTTCATCAGGAAATTTTTCAGTAAAATCTAGACTTCTCTGAATTGGAATAATTGAACCATTTTGAATATTATGACCTAAAAATCTTATCTTTGTTTGATATAAAACAATCTTTTAAACCATTTTTCTTGATAACATGTATGAATGTATTGATATGTTTGAAATGTAACACTATACTTTCTGATAATATAAGAAAATCATCAATGTAAACAATAGCAAAATTTGAAAAAGGATTAAAAATATCATTCATGATTTTTTGAAATTCTGTATGAGCATTTTTGAGACCAAATGGCATAACATTTTATTCGTATTGACCAAAAAGAACATTGAATACAGTTTTGTACTTATCTTCTTCTTTATTTTGAATATGCTAGAAACCTGACTTCATATCGGATTCTGAGAAGATAACAGCTTTGAGTAATCTATTCAAAAGATCTTTCTTTTGAGGGAGCGGATAACATATCCATTGAAGAGCAGTATTGAGAGGCTTATAATTGATAACAATACGTGGAGTACCTCGTTCAATTTGAGCCTAATTATTGATGTAGAAAGCTGAGCAACTCCAAGGAGATTTGCTCGGAGGAATTAAACCTTTGACAAGTAAATCATTGATTTCCTTGATACAAGAGTCTAATAATTCTTTATTCATTTGAATAAGACGAGACTTTGTAGGAATATTTGATTCATAAAAATCAGAATTGTATGGAAAGAGATACCACATGTTTCTTACGATCCCAAAAAGCATTTGGAATGGTAGAACAAATCTCTTTCTCCATTTTTTTTGAAGATTTGAAATATTTTCTTGAATTGAAGGATTTTGTAATTGTTCTTCAATTCTTTGAAATTTAATTTCTTCTTTGAGAAATTGAATATAATTTTTCTTGAAATTAATATTATTAACAGCTTTTGAAATTGACGCTTCTTTTAAAGAATTTACATCTTTATAAGAAGAAGGATTTGTAAATTTGAAACAAATTTCTTGATTAAAAATTTTTGTAGTTAAACCTTTTGAAATAACTTGAAAAGGATAAATTTGAATAATAAAAGGAGTACCAAGAATTACTTCTTGATCTAAATCTTTTACAAGATAAAAAATATTTGAATTACAAATATGAGCTTTTGAAAGTTTATATTGAATATTGAATTTCTTACCATTAGCACCATAAAGACGCTCAGTAGTTTTTTCAAAATATTTTGTAGGTATCAATCCTTCACGGATACAATTTTGATCAGCTCTAAAATCAATAAGGACTCTAGAATCAAATTTGACTTCTTTGTTGACTACAATAGTCATATTGCAGCACCATTTTTGAAATTGAACACGATTAATAACATTAATCATTTCTTCTCAGATTAAATATTTGAAGGAATGAGAGGATTGAATTCCTCTTCACCAAAAGAATTGGAAGAGGATGAATAAGAAGAAGTCTTTGACTTTAGCTTCTTATATTGAGTTTTGAGAAGAGAAATTTCAATTCTAACATCTTTCATTTGTCGTTCAAGAATAGAAATTTGAGATTTCACAGAATTGACTTCTGATTTTAAATCAGAACTGGAAGATTTTAAAATTTCAAAACGATTTAAAACATTTTGCTTATTGAAAGGTTCGTCTTTTGATTTTGAAGGAAGAAGTGAATTAAGCTTATTCTTGAGTTGTGGATTTTCAATTTGATCAACAATCTCATAAATTGTAGATTTATTTTATTTAATCAATGGAAACATGTATGAATTATGCGGTATCGAAAAATTTTCATTGTTAAAAAAAAAAAAATAAAGGAATTAAAAATTTCATTGTAATCTTGAGTAAACTACCATCACATAGCAATTTTAAAAGAAACTTTTGGTAACGAATCAAATTTTAAAATTTGGGTCGTTACAATATGTTATCAGATCTTTAGGTTTCACTTTATGTAGACTCATTTAGATTTTAAATTTTTTTTAAATGAAAAATGGATTTTAAATTGTATAATTCTTTTTAAAACTTGAACGGTTAATTTAGTATGAGAATAAGTCAGGATGTGATTTTGATATTAAACTTTCATGATTCTTCGTACATAAATATTTATGTGTTTAATGCTAATTTTGAATGATGTCAATAATAATTAATAATTTAAATGAGACTTATAGGTTTTAACGATTATGTAAATCTTTTGGAAATCCTTAAACATATAATAATATGAAAGATCCTTGACACTCAACGAACACTTATCGACCACCACCGACAGCTTAGGGTATGTAACGTAGGTAAGAAAAGAAACGATTATTCAAATCTTTTGTGTAACTTTACATTTTTTTTTAGTAGAGAACTACCTTAATTGTTAGGCTTGGTATTTAATTAGTATAGATGATCCTCATGGGGATCATAAGATGGACATGGATTACATTTTTATCTAAAGGACATGAGGTACCCACACAAATTTGATGCTTGACATTTTGTGAACGATACAAGAATTGAGCAGACTGGGTCAAGCATCATCATCATAGAATGACCAACAACTCAAAATGCACATCGATCTAACCATAGAGCTATCCATTTTATTGGGAAAATTTCTTAGATACAAGCCTCCTACTTCTGATGGTGGTTCCAATCCATTAGTTGTTGGGAAATGGATTAGAGGTCTTGAGCTCATCTTCCAACACGTTGCCTGTACAAATAAGCAGAAGGTTCAACGCACAGAATTTATGTTTGTTGGAGCAGGAAGTCATTGATGGGAATCTATCTCACATACTAGGATCGAATAACAATACCTTAATCTGACTTGGGGGCAGTTTAAGAATGAGGTGATGGGAAAGTACTTTCCTCAAGCTTTGAGAGACTTTAAGAAAGTAGAGTTTCTATAACTCAGACAGGGAAACATGTCACTTACTGATGATGGAAGAAGTTTGAGCAGCTCTTAAGGTATGCTCCACACTCAGTGGATATAGAAATAAAGAAGGTCAGGAGGTTCGAACATGGACTACACTTGGAGATTAGCATGATCATCATATCTCATTGTTTCACATCATACCATGAAATATTGGAGAGAGCTCATGCTACGAAAGACTACATTTAAACTACCAATTAGAGCAAAAAGCCATATGGGAAAAGAAAGTGGAATGATCAAAAAAGGGAAATGCGTAACTGGCAAAATAAGAAACAAAGCATAGAAGTCCGTTTTGATCGAACAAGTGGGAGGATTACACCATGTCCTAAGTGTAATAAACCCCCACAAGGATGAATGCTTATTTAGGAAGAAAATATATTTTTGATGCGATAAGTCGGGACACATTGTGTTACAATATATAAAGCCTCTACAGAAAAAGGATGATGACTAGAACAAGAACCGAAAGGGAAAGGACCCATTTTTGCACTGAATCAGCATGAAACTGAGCAGCATCCAAATGTGATAGCAAGTATTTTAATATTATTGAATGTAGCTGCTATGTTCTTTTTGACTTCGGAGCTACACAATCTTTTATTTATATATCTTTCATTGCTAAGTCTAACACTACATGTGTGATTACATCCCCTCATGAAGAACTCTTTGTACAAAACAGATAACTGAGGCTATTAAGTTAGAGATTGATGAAAAGGTACTAGAGGTGAATCTATACAATTTATAGATGAAAGATTTTGATATTATACTAGGCATGGACTTGTTGGGATATAATCACTCGACCATCCAATGTCACGAGAAAGAAGTATTGTTTTATAGATCGGGAGAGGAAGATTTTCGTTTTCTTGAAGCAAAGTTCGATTCTCTACCTCGTCTTTTATCGGCTTTACAAGCGGATAATATGATGAGGAAGGAATCATGTTAGGAATTTTTAGTTAATATCATCGGTTTCCAACATAAAAAAAACAACTGTTAATGATATTAACATTGTGCGAGACTTTGCAGACCTATTTTTAGAAGATCTACCAAGCATTCCACCAAAAAAAGCGGAGTTTACAATCGACTTGGTCGCCTGCACAGATCCAAATTCTATGGCCCCATATAGATTGGAATCAAAAGAACTTCAAGAATAGAATTATAGTTGGAGGAGTTGCTTGAAAAAGGTTTCATTCAATCGAGTGTATAATCTTCGGGTGTTCCAATACTTTTTGTGTAGAAGAAGGATGGAAGTATGATGATGTGTATTGACTATCAAGAATTGAACCATTTGACTATCAAAAATAGAAGATTTGTTCAATTAGTTAAGAGGTGTGAAGGTGTTATCTAAGATCGACTCTAGGTTAGGATAACCAGCTAACAATACCAAAAACAGCTTTTAGGACTTGTGATGGACATTATGAGTTCATTATCATGCCTTTTGGTTTGACTAATGCCCCAATAATATTTATGGGCCTAATAAACCGAGTATTCGTTAGAACTTATACTAGTTCATCATAATATTTATTAATGACATACTTGTGTAATCCAAAGATACAAAGCAGCACAAGGAACAACTTTGAAAGTACTTGAAACGTTGAGGAAAGAGAAATTATATGCCAAATTCAAAAACTGTGAATTTTGGTTTGATCGTGTAGGTTTCCTTGGTTACGTGGTTTCCGCCCAATGAATTGAAGTACAGTTAAATTGGAACCAATAAGAAATTGGCCTAGACCGAACACTATGGGTGAAGTTCGTAGTTTTTTGGGATTGGTTGGTTATTACGTGAGATTTATTAAGGGTTTCTCAAAAATAGTGTTGCCAATGACTCGGTTGACTAGAAAGGGTGTGAAGTTTCAATGGATAAAAAAATTTGAAAAGTATTTTCAAGAACTTAAGGAAAGACACTATCAGCTCCTTAGTGATAGTGCCTAAAGTTTCTAATTGATTTGTCATTTGCAGCGACGTCTAGGTAGGATTTGGGTTATTTTGATGCAACTTGAAAATGTGATTGCTTATGCTTCAAGAGAATTGACGGAGTACAAGCAAAACTATTTAACGCATGACTTGGAGCGAGTAGCGAGCTAACATGCCTTAAAGATTTGTCGTCATTATCTTTATAGTGAGAAGTGTGAAATCTATACAGACCATAAGAGTCTCAAATACTTGTTCACACAGAATGAGTTGAATATGAGACAGGGGAGATGGGTGAAATTAATGAAAGATTATGATTGTACAATTCTTTACTAGCTGGGTAAGGCTAACATAGTTGCAAATGCCTTAAGAAGGAAGATAGGATTGCAATTAGCAATTTTATATATGGTACAAGAGCATTTGATAAAGGACATTGAGAAACTAAGATGGGAAGTCATCAGACTGCTGACTCGAACTTTAGGGAGGGTAGAAGCGTTAATAATTCGACCTGATATCAAGAGATCAAATCGAGGAATGAACCATTTCTACAAAAGATTAGGTGGATATTAGTACAAATAAACAGTTGGGATTTGATATATCTGTTGAAGCACTAACTTTTAAAGGAAGATTTTGTACCAAAGGATGAAAGTATAAGAAATGAGATATTGGAAGAGGCTCACTCCGCCCCTATGTTACACATCTAGGCAGTACGAAAATGTATTGAGATCTTCGATATATATTTTGGTGGAGAAATATGAAAAGAGGAACATCAAAGATCATCAGGACTATTGAAATCGTTAGATATTCTAGAATGAAAACGAGAATATATAGTGATGAACTTCATAGTAGGTTTTTGGAAATCAGTAAGAGGAAACAATGCTATTTGTGTAGTGGTTGATATTTTGGCAAAGTCAGCCCATTTTCTACCAATTAAAACAAATTTTAATATGAAACATATTGCGCAATTGTACATTAGAGAGATAATTAGATTGCATGGGAGTTCTAGTCACCATTGTTTCCAATACATACCTAGGGTCCACACCAAAATTTTGGAGAAGTGTGTAAGGAAGCCACGGGGATAAAACTAAAGTTTAGTATTGTTTATCATTTGCAGATGGATGAAGAATCAGAACGAATCATTCCAACTATTAAAGATGTTGAGGACATGTGCTTTGGATCTTAGCGGTAGTTGGGAGACACATTTACCTAGCTCTTTATGGTAGGAATTGTATATCCCCTATCTATTAGGACGAGGTTGGAGAGAACATAATTTTGGATCTTGAAATCGTTGAATGAATAACTAAGTGGTTGACAAGATTAGAGCCAGAATAGAGATAGCACATGATCGACAGAAAAGTTATGCTGATGGTAGAAGAAAGGATTTGGAATTTCAAGTGGGTGACAAAGTTTTTCCAAAGGTAATACCAATGAAAAGTGTATTGAGTTGGTAAGAAGGGGAAAGTTAAGACCATGGTTTATTGGAAATTTTGAAATTCTTGAAAGGATTGGTATTGTAGCTTACCAACTTGCTTTACACTTGAGCTCAAAACAGTGCATAATGTGTTTCATGTTTCGATGCTCAGAAAAATATATTCATTACCTCAATCATGTGGTAAATTATAAAATCTTGGAGTACAAAAAGATTTCTCGTACAATGAAGCTCTTGTGTTGGATAAAAAATGCGTCAATTCGAAAATAGAGAAGTCCCACTGTAAAGGTTGAATGACGAAACCATGGACTTGACGAATCAACTTGGGAAAATGAGTAGGAGCTTAAAGCAAAGTATGAACTCTTCGATTAGTCAAGGTAATTTTTGAAGACAAAAATATATTAAGGAAAGGATCTTGTAAAGCCCCAAGAATTTTCTAAAATAGGTTTAATTGTTCTGAATGCTATATTTTATACTTTTTGAAAGTTAAACGACCATATATAAATATGTTCCAATTTCTTTTTCTTTTTTTTTGGGGGGGGGTTTCAAATAACTAGATTTCAATATAAAGGGTTATAGTATAAAAATATTGGGCTCTTTTTGTAACATGTAATTAATTAGAAATCTATAAATTGAGAAAAGGCTAATTCGAACAAGTTATGCCCAAGATAAGCTCAAAGAAGTTATCGTTTATTATATATTAATTTTGTTGCCAATTTGATTTTCAAATGGTTGGCCGGCACGTGTATGATTAAAAAAAAAAAAAAAGAAAAAGAAAAAGTATAACAGTGAGTAACATGGGCCAATTACATGCAAAATGCTCACCTATATGATATGATAGGAAATTTTAGATTTGTTTATACATATCTCACATCGAAAACAGAGAGGTCATATCAGCGAACCCTGTTGCTGCATTGACTACGAAACCTATAACTAGATTGTTCCAAAAACCCCAGAAAAGCCAAATAAAAGGTTTGGAGATTGAACCTTAAATTACTGAACCAAAAAGCCCAGCAAGAACGTTGCTTGAAGGACCCCTTGATTACACAATCTAAGACCCGCACCCGATTTACAGAATGCTACAAGAATAGTTTTGATAAGTTCAATGTGTTCAATTAAGAACAAGGAATTGAAAGCAAAATTGCCTTTCCTATTAAATCTCAAATAATGTCTCATAAAAAAAACAATGAAGAATTGAACTTCTATTTATACTAGATCCTAGAATAGAAGTCGAAAAGGAATAAAATTCTAATAATCTAGTAGAATCTGAAAAATATTCGTCCAATATCTCTAGAATTTGAATAAAAATAGAACTCTAATAAAATATGGAAAAAAACGAGAAAAAGGAAAAATTTTGCCTGATTTAATACCATGCGACCGCATAGTGTAAACCTATGCGGTCGCATAGTTCAATTGAACTATGTCCGCATAGTCCCTGCCTCTATGCATGCGATCGCATGCCTATTATAGCTATGCGACTGCATAGCTATCACTTTTGCCCCCGACTTCGTCCGCATGTATTGAGTTAATCCACATTGATTCGGCCCTCGACCGGAATATGAAAGTTGTCCCATTTTTCATCCCAAACATTGTCCCATCAATGGTTTCTTGAACGAGCAATCCCATCGCTTATTTCACTTGCTTTGATCTCGATCGCGTCATTGGTCTGCCTTCGTTAATCAACGGGTCTCAACTCGAACTTGCCGTCTTCAAACTTGATTCTTGGATCACATCATCCTATCCCTCTTCAAAAGAATTTGTCCACGAATCTGTACCTACATCAAAAAAGGAAAGATCAACATCATTAAATGTAGCTAATAATACTCACCTGGCAAGTCCACTTTGTAGGCATTATCATTGATCTTCTCAGTGACTTGGAAAGGACCATCTCCCCGCGATTGTAATTTGACCTTTCGTTGCTCCGGAAAACGTTCCTTCCTGAAATGCACCCATACCCAATCTTCGGGTTCAAATGTCACACGCTTCCGTCCTTTGTTTGCCTTTGATGTGATGAGCTTGCTCTTCTCTTCAATTTGCGTATGGATTTTCTCATGAAGTGCTTTCACCATCTCAACTTTCCTCTTACCATCGATGCTATCTCGTTCATTCACAGACAAAGGAAATAAATCTAATGGAGTTAGTGGATTAAATCCATACACAATTTCAAACAGTGAATAAGAAGTAGTCGAATGTACAACACGATTATAAGCAAACTCAATAAACGACAAGCAATCTTCCCAATTGTTTAAGTTTTTATTAATCATTGTTCGAAGCAATTGTGTCATGGTCCTATTTACTACTTTAGTTTGACCATCTGTTTATGGATGACAAGTTGTAGAAAATAACAATTTAGTTCCTAACTTATTCGACAAAACATGCTAGAAATGACTCAAAAATTTAACATCTCGGTCCGACACAATACTCTTAGGGACTCCATGCAAATGTACTATCTTCCTAAAGAATAAATCAGCAATGTTAGTGGCATCATCAGTTTTGTGACATGGTATGAAGTATGCCATTTTACTAAACCTATTAACCACTACAAATATAGAATCTCGACCTTTCTTTGTCCTAGGTAACCCCAACACGAAATCCGTAGAAATATCTTGGCACAAGTAAAGGTGTATACAAGCTATGGGGCAAAACTTTTGATTTAGTCTGTTTACAAGTTATGCACTTCTCACAAATCCGTTCTACGTCACTACGCATTTTAGGCCAATAAAAGTATTCCCCTAACATGTCTAAAGTCTTTTGAATCCCAAAATGACCCATTAGACCCCCACTGTGTGCTTCCCTTACCAATAATTCAAGCATTGAATAATTTGTGCACAACCTATCTTCCCTAAACAAATATCCTTCATGTCTATAAAATTTATCAACAGCCATTTTATCACATGAATTATAAATGTTTGAGAAATCAATGTCATTTTCATACATGCTCTTAATATACTCAAAACCAAGTAATTTCGTACTTTAAGAGTTAAGAAACACGTACCTTCGTGACAATGCATCTGTAACTACATTTTCGTTACCTTGCTTATACCTGATAACGTATGAAAACGTCTCTATGAACTCCATCCATCTTGCATGTCACTTGTTCAACTTACTTTGACCCCGTAAGTGCTTTAGGGACTCATGATTGGTGTGTATCACGAATTCCTTAGGCCACAAGTAATGCTGCCAAGTCTCCACAAGAGAATACAGCTCCTTGTCATATTTTGGGTAGTTCAGTGCAGCTCCACTCAACTTCTCACTAAAGTAAGCAATGGTCTCCTTTCCTGCATTAACACTGCTCCAATACCTATCTCTGAAGCATCACACTCAATCATAATGTTGTTGATAGCTCTGCAATCCACGCACATTCTTCAAGATCCATTTTTTATTTGGCACAAGCAATACTGGTACAGCACATAGACTCATGCTCTCCCTTACATGACCCTTGCTCATCAACTCCTCTATTTGCCGCTGAAGTTCCTTTGTCTTCTTGGGATTGCTTTGGTAAGCTAGTTGATTTGGAATAACATCTTCAAGTATGAAGTTAATCTGGTGTTCAATGCCTCGAATGGGTGGTAACCCACTAGGCATGTCCTCTGGAAATATGTTTTCGAATTTCTACAACAAAGACTTAACCAAATTAGGGAGGGGTGGGTTAGTCTCCTCAAAGTTGAGGAGTGTTTCTTTGTACAACAATAAAATCATTTCTTTCTTCTCAACCACTGCTCTCTTCAAATCACTCATTTTTGCTAAGAAATTCGATCGTGACTTCTCTTTTCTCTCAGAAGACTCTCTTTCTTTTCTTTCTTGTGGCTCCTCTCTCTTTTTCTCTCTAACTGCCACCTCACAATTTTCTCCTGTATTCAAAACCTCACCGTTTTCTCTCTTTTTCTCTAGCTCTTTTATTCTCCTCCCTTCCTCATTCTTTAACTTAACTTGATCCTTATATACCTACACCGGAGTTAATGGCACAAGTATAATGGTCTTTCCATCCTTAACAAAACTGTAGCGATTCTTGTACCCATCATGTTTAGCCTTTCTATCATACTGCCAAGGTCTCCATAACAAGATATGTCCTGCCTGCATTGGTACTACATCGCACACTACCTCATTCCGGTAACTTCCAATTGAGAGATTGATAAACACCCTTCGATTAACCCTAACTTCTCTACTTTCATTTAACCATTGCAACTTATATGGCCTAAGGTATCTCAACAATGTTAAGTTCAATTTCTCTACAAGTGCTATGCTAGCAACATTTGTACAACCCATTATCAATAAAGACACTAGATACCATATCGTTGACATAGCATCGAGTATGGAATATGTTCTCCCATTGCAACTCTGAATCATCCGCCTTGACATGAGTAGTAAGAGCTCTTCTTGCAACCAAAAGATCACCAACAACACCCTCAATCTTCTCTTCTTCACTAATCTCCTCCAATGCCGGCATGTCATCATACTCACTTTCACTTTCACTCACCATCTCTCCACTGTCTAGCAACACCATTGCCCTTTGGTTTGGACACTGAGAAGCAATGTGCCCCCGACCCCAAACATCTAAATCACTTGATGTCTCGACTCCTTGATGGTTGTGACTCCAATTTTTGGTGTTGTTTGCTAGCTCCTTCATCCTTTCCCTTCTGCCATTCATTTCTACCTTTAGGTACAACCCCATTTTCTTTGTTGTTGTCCCACCTCGGTTTCCAAGATGAATTAGAACCCGAAGCACCCATTTGTGGCCTAGCTGTCCCCTTCCTCTTCAATTGCCTCTCTACCTTTATGGCTAAATGCAACATATCTTCTAATTCCACATAATGTTGCAATTCCACTACATTAGCAATTTCTCGGTTTAGCCCATTCAAGAATCGTGCCATGGTAGCTTCCCAATCCTCAACCACATTTGCCCTAATCATAAGAATCTCCATCTTCTTGTGGTAATCTTCCACACTCTTCGACCCTTGGTACAAACTTTGCAATTTTTTATGGACCTCCCTATAGTAGTGACTAGGAACAAACTGCTTTCTCATCAATGCCTTCAATTCTTCCCAAGAGCTAATCAGTCTACCCCGACACCTACGTTGTGAAGTAACTACTTGATCCCACCAAGTTATTGCATAGTCTATAAATTCTAAAATCGCCAACTTCACCTTCTTTTTCTCCGAATGTTTATAACATTCAAAGATCAACTCTACCTTTCTTTCCCACTCCAAATATGCTTCTAGATCACTTCTCCCTTTAAACTGTGGAATGGTCATCTCTATCTTTCCCAAATTTCCATCCATCTTGTCTCCATGATTATTCCTACCCTTTCTTTCAAACCTATCGCCTATATTCCTCTTCCGTCCCCAATCCATGTCATTAGGCTCAAACTCATTCATATCACTATCAAACTCCTCACGCCTTACTCTCCTAGGTTCTCGTCCACCCAGTCCCCTAGCATTTGACACCTTCACTGGTTGTCCCCTACTAAGGTTAGCCATCGATGTATCCAACCTAGTTATCCAAGCTTCCTGCTTAATCATCCAAGTGTCCTGTTGATCCAACCTATCCCTCACAACTCCAAATGCACTCTCAAACCGCTGCATCAAATCATCCGTTGCACTGTTATGATTGTCGTGTCGGCTTGACAAATATTGACAATAAATTCTGTCAAACATTAAGACATCTTTGGATTGACTCAATATTCACATAACGAAAGCTCTACAATTCTCACTATTTATTACCACATGTGTGCAAATAATTCGACTAAATATTAACTATTATTTGGGCCAATCAATACCCATATAAATTACGTACACGCATTCCTAATATTCCAAATAAATCTATTTACACAAGAGAAGTTTGATAACGTGTTCCTTCAATTAATTTATTTCGAAAAATTAGCAATCCGAAGAAACTTTAATAACCAGATTTGAATTTGATTGCCCTTTCTTATCTCTTATTTTTATTTCTTCTTTCTTTTATTTGTAAAACAAAAGAAAATAAATAAATAAATAAAAGATAGAAACGAACCAAAAAACAAGCCCTGCAACACTAAGCCTCTGCTACAGCACTAGAACGTTGTTTGGGTAATCGATTGTGCTACCCGAATCTTGTAAACATAGCATCATAATGCCTCATGCAACACCAAATGTTGTGTTACAAAGTTGCGACAATGCTGTAAGTCAGAAAAAATTTCCCAAAATCCAAATTTTTTTTAAATTTAGGACTTGAAATTTTTAGAAAAAATTGCAGTAGAGGCCGCAAATCTTTTAAACATTAGCAGACTTTTCCTAAACCTTTAATTTATTGCAACTGTCACCCCAAACCTTTTGAAACGTTGCAGCAGAGGCCCTTTTGGATGGAAAACATCCAATTTACCGTTAGTTGACCAAAAAATTAAGTTTGACCACATTGTTAATATTTTTATAAAGGGCAAAATAGTAACTTTTTATTTACTAAATTAAAATGAGTTAAAAATTAAATTAGAAAAAGCAAAAAACAAAAACAAAAAAAATTGAAGTTGTCAATCATCATCTTCCCCAAGGCCATCGGCCATCGCCATGGCCAGATCTCTCTTTCCTTTCTTTTCCCTCCCTTTCTTAGCAACAAATGAGCCGCAGGGAAAATGGAGTTAATAGCTGAGATTTAAGGCTAATTTTTTGCCTCCATCAGTCGACTTCTATGATATTTCAAACACTGTCATGTCATTTTTTTCCAATGGGTGGTTCAGCTGAGGCAAGCTCCTCAGCTATGCATTATTAGAGCGTCCCAACTTCGAATTTGCTATCAAGAACCAGTAGTCATAGCCTAGATCTGAGGCTCTCCTTACAGTCTTTTCAAGATCAAATTATGCTCCACCACCACCAAAACGAACAGCCTCATCGGTATCAAATCCTCAGCCACCACACTGAACAAGCCCATATTCAAGCACAAGCACCAGTCCGCCACTTCCACTAGGGTTTGATGACAACACCGACTGGTCTGAACACTATCAGCAGCCTAGTTGGAATACAGTGGTGACGCCTCAAGCGGGAGCAACGGAGAAGCAGGATTCTTATTCAATTTGTCGCCTGCCCAGCTATTAGGCCAAAACCAGTTTTTTTTCTCAGAGGGGGTTCCTACAGTCCAATAATTCACAGTCCCCGATTTTGGTTAGGGTAGGGTTGGGTAGGTTGGGGAAGGGATGGGAGGAAGGAGAAGATAAAAGTTTTCCCTTTTTTTTTTCTTTTAGGTTTTTCAATTTAATTAATGTAATTATTTAATTTGATAAAACAAAAGTTACTATTTTGCCCTTTATAAAAATATTAACAATGTGGTCGAACTCAATTTTTTGGTCAACTAACAATAAATTGGATGTTTTCCATCCAAAAGGGCTTCCGCTGCAACGTTTCAAAAGATTTGGGATGATGGTTGCAACAAATTAAATGTTTGAGAAAAGTCTGCTAATGTTTGAAAAGTTTGGGGCTTCTACTGCAATTATCCCAAATTTTTATCCCAAAAATTTGAAATACAGAGTATGAATTCCAACCAAAATATCCTTACTCTCAAAGGTTTAACGTAGAGTTGGTTCAGATACCACTTAATAAAAAGATAAAAACAAATTGTTATTATCCCTACCTTTCCAACATTATTTTGCAAAACGTCCCTACCTTTTATTTTTTGACATTTTCACCTTATTTTCACTTTATATTGCAAAATCATCATTTTCATGCATTTTCTCAATTAAAAGTTATAAAATGACTAATATACCCTCAAATTTAAAATAAAAAGAAGAAAGAACAAATTGTAACAAATTGTAACTATACTTCCAAATTTTTCAAAAAAACTACGACTAAATTCCAAATAAATAATTAAAAAAGAATATGAATTTTATATCTTTTTTACTTGTTTATTTGAAATTTATTTGTATATATTTTTTTGAAAAATTTGGGAGTATAGTTGGAATTTATTCTCTAATTTTCTTTTCTTTATTTTTATTTTATTTAAGAGGAGGGTATATTTATCATTTTATGACTTTTAATTGAGAAAATGGATAAAAATGATGATTTTCGCAATGACATGTGAAAATAATAGTGAAAATGTCTAAAAAATAAAAAGTAGGGATGTTTTGCACAATAATATTTAAAAGTCCGTGGACGTTTGCTACAAATTACCCTTTTTATAATTTATTTGGTCTCATTTACAATTTTTTTGAAAATCTTGAGAACATAATTGCAATTTGTTCTTTAAATTTTCTTTCCTTTTTGTTTTATTTAAATAAGTGGGTATTGTCATTTTACATTTTTTATTGAAAAAGGGACTTTTCCATTATAAAAGGTGAAAATAGGTGTGAAAATGTGAAAAAATGAAAGTAGGAAATTTTGCTCAATAATATCAAAAGGTATGGACTTTTGTGCTTATTACCCTTAAAACAAGAAACTTTTGAACTTGATAATTCAAATTCCTTGAATTGCCAAGATCTTCTAGTCAAATCACCAAGAGAATTAATTAATGCAGAATATATCTTACTTCTTTGGGAATAATTCCTTAGTATTGAATATTGAAGATCTACGGGAATCTCTTTGGCTTCTACGCTTTTAATCTTGAATTTTTCCTTTTCTGATTCTTTAATTTTTGTTCTTATCCATAATTTTAATTCTTGAATTCTTTTTCTTGATTCTAAAATATGGATATTGGATCTTACTCTTCAATATATTTTCTCTTGTATTCTTGTGTTGATGAAATGACACAAAGAATGAGAATCAAATATGAATGGTGACCATAACCATATATACATCCATAAATATTTCTTCCATCATGAAGAACAACCCTAATGCATCCGGACTCTACACATATTTCTTCCAGCACTTTATTCAAATGTCCTAAGTTCAACAAATTAACTCTTTGTTAGATTATTTTAATTTTGAGCTTAGCTTTAAGATATCCTTATATACAATTTATTACACACCACCCAGATAACAAATTAATAAATCCAACAGGATATTTATATGAAACTTCTTGTAGACCTCAAAAAATTTACAAAGTGCTTATTTAGTTTGTGCTTTTGCAACATTTGAGGAAAAGGAATTAAGGGAACACATAAGCTTTAACTGAGCTTGATGTCTTACCCTCAAACATCTATCCTTGTATCAACTTCCTTGGTTGGTTGAGATTATTCTTCAAGTTGCTGCTTCTTTAATCAACAAATATTAGCCCATTTTCATTAGTCTATTCACATGAATTTCTGGTAGTTATACCCAGCTCTTTGTAGTTATTGGATATACCCTATATTCGATTTTACATTTTGAATCCTTTAAGAGAATAGAATTGGAGTACATATGCTTTGACTAGAGTAGCTATCTTAGTTTGTGGATAGTCAGAAGCCTCATTCTCGTGAATGTTAATGGCATACACTAGCTCCCTTGATTGGATTCAGCGTCGCTAAGAAAGATACCATGTGGTGTCTTTGAAAATGTCAAGGCTAATCGCCATCTGGACCTATTTTCTAGATAGAGGTCATCTAACTTTGATAATTTATTTTAACCTGATGAAGTGCTTTATCGGCCATTTGCATGAACTGCTAAAAGCATCTCTTCCAAACATTTCCCATCTCATGTTAAGATTAGTTAAATTACCATTAGTGATTCCTACTACCTAATAATATTTAGTGCTGCTTCCGTCTCAGATTATATGTTCGTCATTATTATTATTATTATTATTTTTTGGGTATGGATTATTCTATATAAAATTGATCCATCCATTTGAAATGTCCAATGACATGAAATACTAAGTATATTATTTAGCCCACAGTTTTTCACAGACCAGACTCATGCTGACTGTGTTCACACCATGTACTTTGTCCAAGAGTTCTATTTGCTTCAATAGTGCCACAATTGTGCATAATGGCCGATGAACTATCTCATGTATACATGTTGTTTTTTCGGGCCTACACAGCCTGACGAGAACATTGGATGTGTCTCACAGTCAAATCAAATAGTTCCATAGCTTTATGCACTAATTTAGTTGTGATTGACCCATTTGTTGATGAGTCAACCTGAGATTTCTCAAGAAAAACCAGGAAACACATTTTTGTGAAGAAAAAATCATTTTTCTCCTATAAATAAAGCAAGAAAAATGAACAAAACAAAAGCTAGAAATAGTCTAAATCAATATCAAACAAAATAGTCCACGATAGCGATGTAAAGTACTTATTGTTGTGTAATCGTAAGTGCAAGATCTCAATTAAATAAGCAGTGGACATGAAGGATCTAAATTATTGTTTCACGAGGACTGATTGTTTCACAATTAAAATTGATTTTAATTATAATCATATATTTATCATGTATAGAAATTATTAGGGTTTACGAGTTCGCTATAGCTATTCCCTTAGTCTCAATGATACAGTACCAATAACAATTCATAATGTGTACCTAGTGTAATTCTTCTACATTAATTGATTTATGTCTCTTGAGTTCAAATAAAACCTACTTAGTTAAGTCAACTCACTACATTTGTACCTGAACTAGGATACACATTAATTAAGAGTATTCAATCACCAAAGAAATTAAATAAATGACTTCAAGATTATTAAATATGCATCTCCATCTTCTATATGAATTTCAATTTTCACTACATGATCTAAAAAAATAACTCACTTGCAACTTATTACCATTCATAAGTCAATGAAATGAAATAGTGAACAATTATTCCATAGCCTGAAGAATAGAAGTAAAAATAATACATATTTCTTGAAGATCAAAACTTCATAAATAAAATTAAGCTTCAAAACTACATTAGAATCATTTAACAATTAGTTACACATCATATGAGAAGGAAACCATACGAAGTTCCTTACCAAATTTAAAAGAAAAATATGATCTTCTCCCACATGCCACGTTCTTGAAATCCAAATTTCTTCTTAATTTTTCTCTCTTATATCTTCTATCCTTTTCTTCTAAATTGCTAGTGTGTTATCCCTTGTCAACCTACAATAAGCCCCCGTTTGGCCCCCCATTAGGTGAAAAATTAATGGGTGGAATAATATTTTTTTAAAAAAATGAGTGGTTGAAAATGAAGGAAAAACTTTCGATTTACGTGTAATATTATTTTATGGAAGATTGTGTGGTTGAAAATAGGAGAGAGAAAAATGAAATGTAATGTAATGTAAATTAATGGGGCTCAAATAGGTGCTAAGTCTTCATATAGTGTTCATCTTGCCCCAAAAGTCATGCTTTGGGAAACCCAAAAAAAAATTGAAATTGAAATTAAAATATTAATGTAGATCCCTGAATTTTTCTAGTTGTGTTGCATATAATTTATTTGTTATACCTAATAGTTAATTTGCATCTATATGATTTTTCCTTAACAGTTGAGAAGTCAAAATGGAAATAAACAAATTGTAAATTAAATAGTATACATATCCCTTTCCTTCATGACATTTTGACCAATACAGTTTTTGGAAAAGTAAAATAATTTTGAACAAGAAAAATGATACTAACTATCCCAAATTCACTAAAGGTGATAGTTATTTAATTTGACTAGTATGTTTTGAAAGTTGAATATATGAATATATTATATTTATTTTAAACTAATTAGACTTATCACCATACAGTTAATCAATTGAACTTGGATTTAAGTTTGTGGTCTAGTTAGAATTTAATTATTAATTAATTTAGGAAAGCCATTCGTATTTCGACACGTTATTGTATGTATTTATTATTAATAGAATTGAACTAATTAATTAGTCATTATCTACATAATCTAGGATAATAACTAATTGGTGATGATACAATGTCAATCCTATATTTCTACAATTTTGTCCTCCACATTTATATTCGAAAGGTGAGGTGCTCAGTGCTATTAGTGATTTTTTCACATCTTTTCGAATATGTTGTTATGTGTGAATTTAATTATTTCAATTCAAGGTTCTTTAAAGAGAAATCATGATATGTTTTTAAGGCATTCCTATGGGGTATTAGTTTGCGTTAACGTTATTTTGCAACGCTTGTTAGAATTATCATTTGTCATTGTGGGATTATTCTCATTTTATGTTCGTCAAATCGCCGACAATATATTGACCTGGTGATCACAAGAGTCGAGAATCTAAACTGGATTGTTCCAGGGGAAGTAAATCTTGATAAGCTTAGAATTAGTTCAACAAAGAACAAAAATTGATAGCAAAAATATGATCACAAAATAATCTCTCAAATTGTATGTATAAAAATTGTTCAACAATGAAAATAATGAGTTATATAATGTTGGTCTTGGTAATGAGGCATGCGACCACATGCTTGTTTAAAACTATGCAGTTGCATAGGAACTATATCACACATCACTTCATCATGACATCTTTTAATTGAGAAACTCACCAATATTCTCATATTCACTGTAACCTCTCCACATTAACCATTGCAGTTTGTAAGGCTTAAGATGTTTCAACAAGGTTAACCCCAGTTTCTTAACAAGTGTAGTGCTAGCCATATTGTACAACTACCCCCATCAATAGTCATTCTACGTACCTTGTTGTCGATATAGGGTGGTATGGTATATGTTTTCCCTTTGTTGCTCCAAGTCATCCGCTTTAATTTGAAGACTAAGGTCTCGCGCTCATAACCAATAGGTCACCCACTACCTTCTTCCAATTCCAGCATCTCATCATAGTCATCCTCACAATCACTCCCCACTTTTCCACTGTCTCGCAAAATTATTGCCCTTTTGTTTAGACATTGAAAAGCAATATGTCTCGATCCCAAGCATCTAAAGAATTTGATGTTTCAACTCCTAGATGGTTGGGATTCTGCTTTCAAAGTAACCTTGCTAGTAATTTCCTCTCTTTCCTTAAGTTCAGCTCTTCGAAACAGTTCCATCTCCCTTGTTGTTATCCCACTTCAATTTTCTAGAAGGATTAGAACCCGATGGAAATCTAGTTGTTCCCTTCCTCTTCAAGTGTCTCTCCACCTTCATAGCTATATGTAACATGTTCTCCAACTCCATATAATGCTGTAATTCCACCACATTAGCTATTTCCCTATTCAGACCATTCAAAAACCAGGCCATGGTGGCCTCTCTATCCTCCTCAACATTCACTCTAATCATAGAAATCTCCATCTCCTTTTGATAATCCTCCACACTCCTAGAACCTTGGTAGACAATTTTTGATGAAGCTCCCTCTAGTAATGAGTAGACACGAACCTCTTCTTCATAAATAGCCTTCAATTCTTCTCGAGTATTAATAGGCCTCTCATGATTCCTCCTCTTAGATGTCACTACTTGATCCTACCAAGGAATATCATAATCGGTAATCTCATGTACCACAATATTTACCTTCTTATCCTCGTAGTTGTGGCTATCAGCTTCTTCTCCATCTACAAGTATACTTTCGGATCTACCCTTTCTTTGAATAAAAGAATTGCCATTTTAATATTGTCCATACATCTATCAACTCCATCTTCAACAAGATCTCTACTCCTCATTTCATGCCTAACTCCTCTATTTCTCATTCTTCCTATCTTGGCATCCTCTAATGCATCCTCATCAATGTCATTACCTGCTTCATATTCACCATGAATCTCCATCGTAAGTGAGAGCATACCTTGCGTCCTTGTCTATACGTAAATTAGCAAAGCAATGGGTCCTATCTCTCCATCCACACCTCTTGCCATCTAATCTGTCTCTCATATCTCGAAACAACCTCTCCAACCCGTATCACTTCATTCAACATGTTGACTTTGTTATTAATCTTGCTTGAAATAAAATTGTCTTTGTCAAATATCCTAAATCTAAAGTAATATTTACCTCACATATATACGCTCATGTATTAGTCAAATTTGGCTTTTTTTACTCTGATAGTCTCACCACTCTTGCCTTTTTTCCACTCAATGCTTTTTTCCTTTTTTTCCCCTTCCCATTTTGTAAGCCAAAAACATTTAGGCGAACCGCATGTATGTTCACTGTTTCCCCATTATACTTATTTAAATTATTTATAAAAAAGCAAGGGAGAACAATCCATCCCCCCTTCCTTTTAAACCTACCTAACTTATAGATATTTATTTCGAAAATATTTAACATTGAAATTTACGGAACTTTATATCAAAGAAATTTCTAATTATTTTTAAAAATATTTTTTCGTAAATATTTAACACTGAAATGTAAATTCTAATTTCTACTAATAAAGGTATTTATTGCAAAACTTTGAGGAAATTTTACATCTGAGAAATTCTAATAATTTATTTCACAAGTATTTAAATTATTTTTACATTAAAAATTTTTTGACTTAATAGAAGCAATAAGAATTGTTTATGAAAGGTCAGCGAACTGCACGTATAGATTTTTTTTTTCATATTCTTTCAAGCGTACCTAACGTAATAAATTCCAATTTCCACTAATAAAGAGGTTTATTTTAAAAAGTATTTATTACCTAAATTAAAAATATTCATGTCAAATGTATTTAAAATTATTTATTAAAACAACTAAGAACCAAAGGTATGGTTCTCAATTTTCCCATTTTCGTAAATATATTTAAATTTCAGAGAAAGGCATGTATGGTTGTTCATTTTTCTTTTGACTTTCCATTTTCTAATCCAAAAAATATTAAAAAGAACTACACATATGGTTCTCTATTCCATTTTCTGAATTTTAGATTTAAAAGAACCGCATTATGGTTCTCTTTTTGTCTTTTCACTTTCCACTTTCTTTTTATTTATTAAAGAAGAAGAAGAAGAAGAAGAAGAAGAAGAAGAAGAAGAAGATGGTTCTCTATTTTCTTTTTCTTTTTCACTTTGCACTTTCTTTTTATTTTCCCATTTTTGTAAATATTTAAATCTCAGAGAACTAGATATATGTTTCTTTGTTTTTCGTTTTTACTTTCCTTTAATTTTAGTCCACAAATATTAAATAGAATCACATGTATATTTCTCTATTTTCCGTTTTCTGAATTTTAAACTTAAAAGAACTGCTTTTATGTTTCTATGTCATCTTACTTTAATTTTTCGAGAAACACATGTATGGTTCTCGATTTTCCTATTGTCATAAATATTTAAATTTCATATTTTACTTTGCATTTTCTTTTAGACCAAAATATTGAACAAAACTGCTATTTTCCATTTTCTGAATTTTAAATTTAAAAGAACCGCATTTATGGTTCTCTCTTTGTCTTTTCACTTTTCATTTTCTTTTAAAATAAAAATATTTTTTCGAGAGCTGCATGTTTGGTTTTCGATTTTCCTATTTTGTGGATTTTAAATTTAAGAGAACCACATGTATGGTTCTCTATTTTCATTTTCATTTTCTTTTAAAACAAAATTATTTTAGAGAACCGAATGTATGGTTCTCTTTTTTCCAATAATATTTAAGAAGACTTGGGGGAGTAGTATTCATTTGTGTCACATCCCTTTTCACACTTGGATTAGTTAAATAAACTATTTCTAAACCAGTTTGCACCGTTTGTTGTTCCGTTTCGCACTTGAAGTACTCTGAAACCCTAAATCATTTGTAAACACTTCCCCTTCATAAGCAGACAAACTACAAAAGAAGCTCCTTCTTCAAACACAAATCCGAACAAGCTCTGTTAGTTAAGGTGTTATTTTGAGCACAAGTGCTCCAAAAACTAATTCAGTCTCAACCAAGTTTTATTCTCCAAGAATTCAAAATATAATGTGAGTGAGAAATTGTAACTTAAAAGACTCAAGGAAGGAAAGAAATTATATACTGTTGGCAATTTTCGCAATTTCTTTAATTCCAATTTTTTTAATTTGTATTTTTTTGCTCGAAAATTCAACTACGATATCAGCAAGAGAAATAGAAATTGATTTGGGTCACACAAATAACTTTTGAAGTTTTTTGATAATCTATGGATAAAGACTCAAAAGATGAAGAATGAAAAGAAATGAAAATGAAAGACTCAAACAAAAAGGACAAGGACATAACCTTGATTTTTTATACCAATTGATGCTAACCCACTAGCAAAAGTACCTACAAAACCTACGCAAGATGACTCAAACCCAATAAAGAAAAGAATCAATG
>NC_036244.1:10026045-10043219 GCF_002742605.1 Olea europaea var. sylvestris | reverse complement strand
CATGCTTCATACCTTGTTGTTGATATGGCACCTCGTATAGAATACATTCTTCCTTTGTTGCTCTAAGTCATCCGCTTTGATTTGAACACTAAGGGCTCACCTCGTAACCAATAGCTCATCCTCCGCCATTGTATAATATCTCCATCATAATCACTAGCTTCTTCCAATTTCGACATCTCATGATAGTCATCTTCACTATCACTCACCACTACTCCGTTATCTTGCAAAATCGTTGCCCTTTGATTAGACATTAAGAAACAATGTGTCCTGATCCCAAGCTCCTAAAGAATGTGATGTCTCGATTCCTAGATTGTTGAGTTTCTACCTTGGATGTGACCTTGCTAGTAATTTCCTCTTTTTCCTTTTGTTGTTCAATTTTACTCTTCGAAACAGCTCCATCTCCCTTGTTGTTATCCCACTTTGATTTTCAAGAAGGATTAGAACCCGTTGGAGATAGCTGTTCCCTTCCTCTTCAATTACCTCTCCACCTTCATAGCTATATGTAACATTTCTTTCAACTCTATATAATGTTGTAATTCCACCACATTAGCTATTTCCCTATTAAGACCATTAAAAAACTGGGCCAATGTGGTCCTTATCCTCCTCAACATTTGCTCTAATTCATAGCAATCTCCATCTCCTTTTAATAATCCTCCACAGTCCCAAACCTTGGAAGACAATTTTTTATGACGCTCCCTATAGTAATGAGTAGGCACAAACCTCTTCTTCATGATAGCCTTCAATTCTTCTCGAGTATTAATAAGCCTCTCATGATTCCTCTTGTTAGATGTCACTACTTGATCTCACCATGCAGAATCATAATCGGTAAACTCAAGTACCACAATATTTACCTTCTTATCCTCTGAGTTGTTGTGCCAATCAAATATCAACGCGATCTTATCTACAAGTATGCTTTCAGATCACACCTTTTTTTTTAATGAAAGAATTGTCATTTTGATGTTGTCCATACTTCTATCAACTCCATCTCCACAAAATCTCTACCCCTCCTTTCATGCCTAACTCCTCTATTTCTCATTCTTCTTGACTCGACATCCTCTAATGTGTCCTCATCAATGTCACTATCCTCTTTATCTTATATTCACCATGAATTTTCATTTTAGGCTCCCGCCTACCATGTCTCCTTGCATTGAGAGCTCTTCTAGGTTGTTCTTTACATAAATTAGCAAGCAATAGGTCTTGTCTATCCATCCACGCCTCTTGCCTATCTACCCTTTCTCTCACATCTTCAAACGACCTCTTGAACAACGAATCACCTCATCCGATATGTTGACTTGAATATTGTTCCCACTTGAAATAGAACAATCTCTATCAAACATTCTCAGTCTAAAGTAATATTTGCCTCACGTGTATACACATGCATCTGTCAAATTTGGCTTTTTTACTTTGTTAGGGTCACCACTCTTGCCTTTTCCACTAAGCCTTTTCCTTTTTTCCCTTCCCATTATGTTTTAAGGCGAACCGCATATATGTTCTCTATTTCCCCATTATATTTATTTAAATTATTTATAAAAAAGTATTTTAGAACTGCCTCCCATCCTTTTAAGCCTGCCTAACTTACAAATATTTATTTTGAAAAAATTTAACATTGAAATTTAAATTTGTAATGAAATTTTGAGGAACTTTTACATCTGAGAAATTACTAATAGTTTTTAAAAATATTTAACATTGAAATGTAAGTTCTAATTTCTACTAATAAAGATATTTATTTCAAAACTTTGAGGAAATTTTACATCAAAAAATTTCTACTAATCTATTTCGAAAGTATTTAAATTATTTAAAAAAATAAGGGAGCACCGCAAGTAATAAAAATTTTATTAGAATTTTTACACTCAAAATTTTTCTACGTATTAGTTAAGAAGCAATAAGAATTGTTTATTGAAGGTCAACGAGCCGCACATATGGATTTTTTTCATATTCTTTCAAGTCTACCTAACTTAAAAATATTTAACACTGAAATGTAAGTTCCAATATATACTAATAAAGACGTTTATTTCAAAAAGTAAATATTACCTAACTTACAAATATTTATTTCAAATGTATTTAAATTATGTATAAAAAAAAAAGATTGAACCACACGTATGGTTCTCGATTTTCCCATTTTCAGAAATATTTAAATTTGAGACAACCGGACATATGGTTCTCTCTTTTTCTTTCCTTTTAGTTCAAAATTTTTTAAGAGAACCACATGTACGGTTCTAATTTTCCCATGATATTTATTTAAATTGTTTATAACCGAAATGTAAATTCTAATTTTTACTAATACTACTGTTAGCAATTTTCGGAGTTTTTTTTAATTCGTAAATAATTTTGGCTCAAAAATTCAACTATGATACTGCAAAAGAATCAGAAATTGATTTGGACGCTAAATTGGCACACAAACAATGTTTGAATTTTTTTTCGATATTCTATGGATTAAAGACTCAAAAGACAAAGACGGGAAGAATGAAAAGAAAACAAAAGATTCAAACAACAAAGGACAAGGATGTAACCTTGATTTTTGGATAAAATTGATGCGAACTCACGTAAAAATAGTAGCTAAGAAACCGACGCAAGATGACACAAACCCATGAATGCATAGAATCATTGTTTAGAGTTTGATCCAAAACTAAACCAAAGAACTAACACAATCGCCGACAATATGTTAACCCCGTGATCACAAGACTCAAGAATCTCACCCGAATTGTTTGAAAGCCACAAGAAATAAATCTTGATAAGTTGAGAATTAGTTCAATGAAGAACAAAGATTGAAGGCAAAAATATGCTCACAAAATAATCTCTCAAATTGTATGTATAAAAATTGTTTTAATGAGTTTTGTGTATAAGGAACTCATGTCAACCTCGTTAAAATGAAATCAAATTATAAAGATAACAAAGAAAACCAAAAAATTTAGAGTTCTAATTAAACGAGGAGATTTTATGAGTTTTGGAAAATTTCACATCCAGATTACTATGCGGCCACACAGTGTTAAGCGATGTGCTTGCATAGAACACCTCTCAGCCTACATGTTGGTCTCAATAATGAGGCATGCAACCATTGTTCAAACTAAGTTGATCCACCTTGTGTCTTAATCCGAGTCTAACACGAGTCTTGTTTCTTTGCTTGCCATGATCCACATTTCTTCCGCCATGGCTTGAGCAAGTAGTTCCAACGCTTCTTTAACCCTCTTCGCTCACGTCTAGTCATAACCCCTTCTTCAATGATCAATGGATACTTGCCCAAACTTGCCTTTGTGCCATGGATCACATCACTAGAAGTTCCAGAAAGTCTCAAATACCTTGCTCAATAAGAAATAATTCTACTTTCAATTGTTTATATGATTTCAGAACAAGCATAAATTTAACCCCCGTTTGACCCTCATTACCTGAAAACGAAAATGGGGGGAATAGTATTTTTTAGAAAAATGAGTGGTTGAAAAAAAAGGAAAAGTTTTCAATTTACGTGTAATATTATTTTATGGAAGATTGTGCGGTTGAAAATAGGAGAGAGAAAAATGGAATGTAATGTAATTGAATTTAATGGGGATCAAACGGGGGCTTAATACCTTTTTCTATCTACTTGAATTTAGGTTTGAAAGAGCTAAAGGATGTGCAATCTCCCTTCAACTGGAAAACATATTCCTTGTGAAGTGAATGAGAATGTACTTATTAAAGTGGGCAAATTCATATTCCTAGTAGACTTTGTTGTCTTGGTCAAAAAAGAACCATGGGATGTGTCACTACATCTATTGGGACGATCTTTCCTATCAACAAGTCAGGCTTTCATGGACTTTAATGTAGGCAAATTGACCTTGGAGAATGGGTGATGAGCAAGAGAAGTTCGAAATTTATATAATTCTCGAGAAAACATCCTATGAAAAAATAGAAAAAATGTTTAAAAAAAAGCATGTGGCATGTACTTCAAAGCTTAGGGATTAAAAAAATTGTAACTTAATTCTTATATACGTCTTCTTCTTTCAAAGGTACAAAGACGTCGAATAGGAGGAAGCTTAACAAACTGAAAAATGGAATGGAATGATCCAAAAAGCCTACTTCCAATATCTGCCAAAAAAATCAGAGTATTTTCTTCCTTTCTTCCAGTCATTTATGTGCTATATTAGACTTTTAAGACATTGAAGACAATGTTTACTTTAAGTTTGGGGGAGGAAAAGTATTGAGTTTTTAGTTTTTGTATGTGATTGTTCATTCATTGCTTTTATTATATATGATATATGAGATTTTCTTGTTTATTGTGTTCTTGTGTGGGTTAGATAATCATGTTACCAATAATGAATATATTTGGAATTATGTGTTGATTCAAGAACTACGAATAGATTATATGCATAAATAAATGGAAGTATACCATGTAAAACTGATAATTTTTATACACGTGAAATAAGTTTAGGATTATAAAGTAATGAGTTTATTCATATGCCTGATAGGTTGAAATATGTAAACTTAGATCCTCAATCACATTTCCCATAACCTATTATTTATTATCCTTGAACCTTATATTATATTAATTTGTGGATGGTTGAGACAGTGAAAGAGAAGATCTAGCCCCTGTTTGATCCCCATTACATTAAATTCTATTACATTTCGTTTTTCTCTCTCCTATTTTCAACCACACAATCTTCCATAAAATAATATTATACGTAAATCGAAAACTTTTCATTCTTTTTCAACCACTCATTTTTCAAAAAAGCACGATTCCCCTCATTAGTTTTCCTACGTAATGGGAATCAAACAGGGGCCTAGTTTTGTGGTGATTTTGTGCATTTTGAAAAAAAAAAGTGTGGAATGTTATCCGTAGAAAACTTGCAAGCGCACAAGATTGTTATACAAGTACTAAGATTGTGAGTTAAGACAATGATTCCCAGGAAGAATAAGGTCTAATATCTAGTTCAGTAGCTTTTATTAAATTCGAAGTATTATAAAATTAAAAAAGTTGTGATTTGTATTTTTTCTATACTAATCCAAAACTAACAAAGCAAATAAACTATTTATTTAATATGTGAATATTTGTATTGGAAACTAACCCTCTATTGTTATTTAATTCAACGCTTAATTCATGATTTAGTAAATTCACGCATTCAAGACAATCGATAATCCACTTTTATTCAATATTCTTTACGAAGATATATTAAATCTATGTTTAACACGACTTTATTCTATTCCTAGTCCGAATTCTTATGAAAAACATGCACTGATTCACTAGATTTATCACACATGATTGCACATGCTTAGATATTATTTCTAATACCTATTGTCCATATGTTGATTTTATTGCGTTTCAGACTTATTGTGAGTATTCCTACACTCTAAAGAGATACAATTTTTCCAATCCGAAAGTTCTCTATTCGAAAAATGTGTCTCAAATTGACCAAAAACCTGAAAGATATCTTACGTGATTGAAAGTCGACATATGGTAATATTCTGACCATATATCTTTCCTTTTTTACTCCAATTTGCATTCAATTGACTCCTATCAATCTTCAAAGTATCTTTTGTGGTCCAAATCAACCATTGGATATTTACACTTTGGTCCCCATACTTTGGATTTGCTTCATTTTAGCTATTCTCCATTCTTTCTTCTAATTCTTCTTTGAAACATAAACTTTTCATAATAAAAGCAATAAATAACAAATTAGGTACTAATCTATTCAAAGAATAACAAAATATCATCATTTAGTATCCCAAATAAGTGTAGAAACTACACTTATCTAATGTCTCTAACTATCAAGTGTCTTTAACCATCAAGTATGAACTACGTAATGACCATATGCTAGGAATCTAAACCCGTTTATGTTTATCATTAAAAAATAGAAAAGGGCATTGCACTTGATAATTCTATGTCTCACACCCCATTTTTACTCGGGTCAGTAAGTTCATGGGGATATCTTGAAATCCAATACCCTTTTTTAAAAATTGGGGAGTTACACTCGAAGCTCATTACATGAGTCAAGAAGAGAAAAAAAAATGGTGAGGTAGCTTGTGAACTGAAAAAATAAATATCAAAATAAGCAAGTTATTATGCTATTGTGTAAATAAGATGAAATGTTGGAGGCTTAGTAACAAGTGGGTTTGAATTGCTTAGTTATAAGCTTGACTGTCAAAGCACTCAAACTTTGGGAGAATCTTCACACGCATGATTGTTGATATTACCAGTTAGCCTCTAATTAGAGCGATTTAAGGAATTAGTAATTGAAAGTCAACATTAGAATAAACCTCAAGAAGAGAATTAAAAAAATAAGTTTCGGATGTGGGGATGTGTAAATCTTACGAGTGAAGAAAGGACAAATTTGATCGTAGAGAAATAACTTGTGAGTCAAAATATTGGATTCAATTGCTCTGCGAGTACTGTAGGTGACACTGCGAGGCGTTGTTCAGTTAGCCTCTAATTAGAGCGATTTAAGGAATTAGTAATTGAAAGTCAACATTAGAATAAACCTCAAGAAGAGAATTAAAAAAATAAGTTTCGGATGTGGGGATGTGTAAATCTTACGAGTGAAGAAAGGACAAATTTGATCGTAGAGAAATAACTTGTGAGTCAAAATATTGGATTCAATTGCTCTGCGAGTACTGTAGGTGACACTGCGAGGCGTTGTTAGACTATGGACGACCTGAAGAAATCGTAGGCCCAGACAACAATCTACGATCTTTGGCTTAATTCTTCACACGAACATCGATTTTGCTTGGAGAGGTTGAAATTGATTTCCATATACTGATCTTGAAGCAATTTATATATTTAATACAATGACTAAATCTTGAGACAAATTGACAAATTATCTAATCAAAACTTCTTGCATGCAGGATGTGAGTTTGGTTATTGGTTTTTAAAACATTTTTGAAGAATTAATCTAAATTTAAGCGAGTGAAATCTAAATATATTAATTCAAATTATAAGCACAAATATGAAAACAATAATCCTTTGTTTGAGCCACATTATTTTTATAAAAATGCATTTTTGAATAGTTTATTGATGGAAAATATGTGTTTAAAAATTAAGGAAAAATTTTGGATTTACGTATAATATTATTTTATTGAAGAATGTGTGGTTGAAATGATGTCAAATCACTATTCAAGAATGTATTTTTTTACAAATAATGTGGACCAAACAGTAAGCAAAAAAGGGAGAGGATACAAACGATATAATTGTGGAGGTTTGATCCAAAGCAATGATATATATTCTCCGTTACCAAGCTCTTAGGCACCAGTAAGGCCTTTCACTATATTGATTGACTTATGGTGCAATCTAACCTTTTACAACGCTTTCAGTAACTTACGATCAAGGAGCACCGATTTTTATACAATATTGAGCTTTACGGGACGTCAATATGACCCACTCTATCACTTACAACAAGGAGCACTGATCCTTGTGCTATTGAGCTTTCACAGAGACTTCAATATGATCCACAAGTTTAGAGCATTGATTTTACAGTGAAATTTCTCTTTTAATAAATGATACAAAGGAATTTAGTACTAAAAGTGACTAACACTTCAATGAATAACGATAAATGACAGCTTAAGTGTTAGACGAAAAAATTTGATGAATACAATGATTAACAATTTGATTCGATCAATCTAATTTTTCAATAAGAAGATGAAGAAGAAATAAATACAATGTAATTCTAAAAATGTTCTCAAAATATATCTTTTTCTTAATGAATGATGGTAATAAATTAAGCCCCCGTTTGGTCCCTATTTTTTGGAAATGAAAATGGGAGGATTAGTGTTTTTTTGAAAAATAAGTGGTTCAAAAAGAAGTAAAAGTTTTCGATTCACGTGTAATATTATTTTATGAAAGATTGTGTGGTTGAAAATAGGAAAGAGAAAAATAGAATGTAATGAAATAAAATTTAATGGGGGCCAAATGGGGGCTAAGTACCAAGAGAGAAATAAGAAACTTTGATGTATATGATGATTTTTCAAGTTTGATTCAACAAATCAAAGTTAGGGTAAAGAGAAGTAGAAGAAATGATAAAAATGTAAGTTCGGCTCTTAAGCTAAATGAGTGATTTTGATCTCGACCTCTTTCATGAGTTCGATTGTGATAATAGCTTTTAATCTTTTGAAAATCATTGATCATTTTTTCATTGGATGCTTTGAAGAGTATAATCACTTTGAGTTCAATTGTTAGGTGTCAAAACTTTAACGTAATCTGTCAACAATGTCCCCGTTATGATTATGACAAGCAAAGATGATTTGCAAAATGAGATTGAACAATTGATACTGAATATAAATTTTTAATGTTGCATGCAATCCATTTATTCTCCCTGTCATTTACAAACCAGTAATCATTTTTTGTATGTGTTATGCCCTAAGTCTAATCAATTTTGTACATAAACACTTTTAATATATAATTGTTGCAGTTTTATGGCAGATTCCATTATTTAATTAATATCCAATTAAATTAAATAATAGAGTGGCATTTCTTAAATCACCCATGGTCGTAAGTAATAACGAGATCGAATATCATTATTACATATAGATCATCACGTGTGGCTTTTATTACTTGTAAAGTAAGTAGCTGATCTCACAAGCAAAGTATGACGACGCTTAAATGAACATGTAGATGTTTTGTTGTAGAGCAAAACATTAGAGACCCATTGAGGAGATTTCACATGGATAAATATCTAAATGTCAATGGTTAATCTCTAACGTTCGGTAGTGGAATTTGGAGCTTTGACTTGAGGTCATCATAGCTACATGAGGACAGTAATACTTTGGTAATATTGGATATTGCTCTACCAAGGGTTGCTAATAAGGCATCATTCGGGTATGTCAAGAATCATATGATGGTGTTAAATGATCAATAAAGGATGCGTCACTCCTAGGATAGCAAGAGATTATGATCTATATTTCATTTAATTAAGTTGATAACCAAATCCTTGGCCAAGTGTACTCATAAGTCGAAAATAAGTTATCGATTTAATAGTGGAATGAAAGACACGATTGATAATTGAGATTGACACATATTCATATCGCGTAATTGATAGGATCATATTGATAAAAGGATTATAGTTTCACGGTAAACGAACAAGTTTCGATTTGTCATACCGCGTGAGATTTTCATCACATATATTTCCCTGACACATTGTAAATGACAATCTGGGATGACGAATACGAATTGGTGATAAATTAAAAATGGGCATTTTAGTTTATTGATTTTGATTAAATCAAAATAATAATTCATGTCGTTAGATAGGAAACCTAATGGGTCACACAAAAAATGAGAACTGAAAGAGTGAGATTTACCAATTAATTAATTGATAAGTGTTGGATAATTAATTAAGTGGGTTGCTTGTTAATGGGTCCGAAGTAATTAATTGGATTAATTAATTCATGGACCAAATTTAATTAACTAGATTAATTCAATATTGGACTGGATTAAATTAAATGATTAGCCAAGTCCACTTGGGTAAATTAATTGGTTGCCAGGGTTTGAAGAATTTAGTAGAAAATATAATTTATTCTTGTTAGCACAGGAAAAGTAAAAAACCTAGTCTCTCAATCTTGTTTGCCGTATGGATTTTTGTTGGATGCTAAACAATTGGACAACTGTGGATTGCAAGTACTTCCGGAGATGCATCAGAAAAGGTTGATTTGAAGTTTCTCATGGAAGCTTTGATGGGTGAGATGAGGAGACCGTTGAGAGTAAAGATGGAGCAAGTTCATGAACGGATGATCAGGTAGAGAATGCAAGAGTTGGGCAGGCATAAAATGCTCCTAATGTGCGAAGAAGAGGGAGAATTCGGCCTAGTGAGGTCAAAGTTGAAGATGAGTATTATGGGGACGATTTTGGTGAGGAAGATGATCAGGATTTGGTTCTTAGCAATAGGAGATATGGACGTCGGGGTAGAGAGGCTAGAAATTGGGAAGATAACTTGGGTAGTGTTAAGACGAAGATTCCATTGTTTCAAGGAAAAAATGATCCTAAAGCTTACCTTGAGTTGGAAAAAAAGATGAAATTAGTGTTTCATTGTCATAATTATTCCGAGATTAAAAAGGTTAAACTTGCAGCCATTGAGTTTTCTGACTATACGATTGTTTGGTGGGATCAACTAGTGTTAAACCGGAAGAGAAATAGAGAGCGCCCAGTAGAGACTTCGGAGGAGATGAAAACTATTATGAGGAGGCAGTTTGTTCCAAGCCATTACTACCGTGAGTTGTACCAAAAATTAAATGTCTTACGGAAGGTAATTGGAGTGTGGAGGATTATTATAAGGAAATGGAAAATCGCTATGATCCGAGGGAATGGATTATTATAAGGAAATTAAATGTCTTACACATGGAATTGCTAATTTGGTGGAACTGCAACATTATTTGGAGTTGCAAGATATGGTACACATTGCTATCAAAATTGAGAGCCAACTTGAAAGGAGTGGCAACAATACACAAAAACACCCTAACTTGGATTCATCTTGGAAGCCGAATTTGTGAAAAAAGAGGAGAAACAAGCCATGGTCAGCCCAGAATCGAGCGAAAGCAAGAACCAACCAGCCATGGAAATCAAGGTAAACCCGATTCTTCAACTACCCGAAATCATGATATTAAGTGTTTTAAATGCCAAGGCAGGGGTCACATAGCGAGCCAATGTCCGAACAAAAGAGTTATGGTATTGTGAGATGATGGTGACGTTGAGACCGAGGGTGAAGAAGACACCGACTCTATACCGCCATTGGAGGATGTGGGTGATGAGGAATACGCTACCCAAGGAGAATTGTTGGTTGCAAAATATGGTATATACTGCGATTATTGAGGGAGGAATTTGTACTAAAGTTGCTAGCACTACAATGCTTGATAAATTAGGGCTCCTAACAATTACACATTCTCGGCCTTACATGTTGCAGTGGCTCAATGATAGTGGGGAGGTAAGGGTGAACAAACTTTAGTTTCCTTTTCCATTGGAAAATATGAAGATGAAGTTTTGTGTGATATAGTTCCGATGCAAGTTGGACACTTGTTACTAGGCCAGCCATGGTAATTTGATCGGTGTTTTAAGATGATGGCTTCACCAACAAATACTCATTTGTGCTTAATCAAAGGACGATAACTCTAGTTCCTTTGACACCAAAGTAGATTTATGAAGATCAAGTGAGGTTACAAAAAGTGATTGATCAAAAGAATGAGAGTGAGAAAAAGAAAACAAGTGAAAACCAAAAGAAAGAAACACGAGAGGCCGAGAAAATTCAGAGAGAAGACAAGAGAACAGATTCGGCCATTGAGAGAAAAACAACTTTCTATGCTTTTGCAAGTGAAATTTAAAAGCGATGTTTTCAAATCAGCCAATGATTGTACTTTTGTACAAAGAGGTATTAAACACTAACAAGCTTGACACATCTTTGCCTAGGTCCATTGTTTCTCTTTTGAAGGAGTTCGATAATGTCTTCCCCGAGGAAACCCACATAGTTTACCCTCTATTCGAGGGATTGGACATCAAATTCTTTTTGTGCCCGGTGCTTCCATTCCAAACCAACCAGCTTATCGAAGCAGTCCAGAAGAGACGAAGGAACTAAAAAGGCATGTTAGTGCATTGATGGAGAAGGGATATTGGAGAAAAAGCATGAATCCATGCACTGTTCCAATGATTTTGGTTCCTAAGAAGGATGGAACGTACAGAATGTGCCGAGTCGTCAACAATATAACATAAAATATTGACATCCTATCCTCTCGCTTAAATGGGAAAGAGGGCGATGAGTGGAAAACTACTTTTAAAATGAAACATGGTTTGTATGAGTGGTTAGTTATGCCGTTTGAATTAACTAATGCACCGAGTACCTTCATGCTCACAACATGATCATGTTGTGCATTTAAAGTCAATTTTGGATGTACTTTTCTTAAAGAAGTTATTTGCTCACTTGAAGAACTGTACCTTTTGCACCGATAAAGTCGTGTTTCTTGGTTTTGTTGTGAGCGTACAAGGATTACAGGTTGATGAAGAGAAGATCCGTACGATTCAGGAATGGCCGAGTCCGACGAGTGTGAGTCATGTTCGTAGTTTTCAAGGAGTCACTAGTTTTTATAGATGGTTCGTTTTCGAATTTTAGTAGCATAACCAGACCACTTACCGAAGTAGTAAAGAAGAACGTTGGTTTCAAATGGGGAGACTAGCAAGAAAAGGCATTCCAATTAATCAAGGAAAAATTAACTCATGCTCCTTTACTTGCTTTCCCTGATTTTACTAACATGTTTGAAATTGAATGTGAATGAAGGTCCATAGGTGCAGCTCTTACGGAAGGAGGGAGACCAATTGCATATTTCAGTGAGAAGTTAAGTGGGGCAGCCTTAAACTACCCTGCTTACAACGAGGAATTGTATGCATTGGTTCGAGCTTTGAAAACATGGTAACACTAAGCCTAAGGAGTTTGTGATTCACACTGATCATGGATCATTGAAACATTTGAAGGGGCAACACAAGTTGAATAGGAGACATGCACAATGGGTGGAATTCATTGAGACATTTCCATATGTCATCCGATACAAGCAATGTAAGAAAATTATCGTGGTAGATGCACTTTCTCTAAAGTACGTATTGATCTCTGCTCTTGATGCAAAATTACTTGGTTTTGAGAACACCAAAGAATTGTACCCTTTGGACCACGTTTTTTGTGAAGAGTTTCGAACTTGTGAGAAAAATGTAGTAAGTAAGTTCTTTAGGCACGAGGGCTTCTTGTTTCGGGAGAACAAGTTGTGTGTACCGAATTGCTCATTGTGAGATCTCGTTGTTAATCAGGGAATCACAAGGTAGAGCAATGGGATACTTTGGAGTTGTTAAGACCTTAGCCATTTTGCAAGAACAAATTATTGGCCACACGTGAAAAGGGACGTCACATGTAGGCAAGCGAAATTTCGAGTGCAACACCATGGTTTACACACTCCACCGCCCATTCCTAGTGAGCCTTGGATCGATATTTCAATTGATTTTGTGTTAGGTTTACCTAGGTCTAAACGTGAGTGAGATTCAATTTTTGTGTTTGTGGATAGATTTTCTAAGATGGCACATTTTAGTCCATGTCACAAAACTGATGATGCTTCCCACGTTGCTGATTTGTTCTTTAGAGAAATTGTAAGTTTACATGGTATACCTAGGACAATAGTGTCAAATAGAGATGCTAAGTTCTTGAGTTACTTTTGGAAGACTTTGTGGTCTAAGTTAGGAACTAAATTATTATTCTCTACAAGCCACCCACAAACTGATGGTCAAACCAAAGCAGTGAATAGGGCTTTGTCTACTTTGTTGAGGGGCTATTATTAAAAAGAACATCAAAACTTGGGAAGAGTGTCTACCACACGTTGAGTTTGCTTATAATCGTACTGATCATTTTGCTACCAACTTTACACCATTTGAAATTATTTATGGTTTAAACCCTTTAACTCCATTAGATTTAACACCATTACCCTTGACTTAACGTGCTAATTTGGACGGAAAGAAAAAGGCTGAATTTGTTAGGCTCTACATGAGAAGGCAGGACGCAACATTGAGAGGAAGACAGAGCAGTATGCAAAACAAGCTAACAATGAGCGACGAAAGCTGATTTTTAACCGACGATTGGGTTTGTTGCACATGATGAAAGAAAGATTCCGACGCAAACGCATTCTAAGTTGCTTCCCAGGGGAGATGGACCTTTTCAAGTCCTTGAGCGTATCAATGACAATGCATGCAAATTGGATTTGCCAGGTGAGCACAATGTTAGTGACACTTTTATTGTTACTTATTTAAGTTATTTTGATGTAGGTGATGTTTTGAGGACAAATCCTTTTCAAGAGGAGGGGAATGATGAGGGCATGTCTTCCAATTAGTCCAGTTACAAGAGCTTGATCTAAAAAGGAAACTCTCAATGGGTTGATTCAAAATATTTGGACTGAGGTGAATTCTTGAAAGTCCAAGGAAGATGCTCCACGTGCTCCACAAGAATGGTATTATCAAGCAATAAAATATTTCAAGGAGACAACTCAAGATTGTGTGTATTAAAGGAAAATGTTCCTAAATAGGTGACTTGCACGATTGTCGTTGGTTGCCATCTAGAAAAGCAATCTTCTTAATATGGCTAAATTTTCTTTCTATATTCTTGTTAGTTATTTTGCTGAATTGTAAGGCTTGAGTACCAATTTAGATACCTTCCCTTTTTGAACATGGAATAAGCATGATTTAATGAGTTCCATTAGGGATAAATTTGCAAAATTCATGGCAACTAATTTGGAATTTTCTAGTTGTCAAATTTGTGGATCTCCTTGTATTTAAATAGCTATTAGCTTGATGAATAGAGCAATTCAGATTTTCAATCAAAATTTTGTGAGAGTAAATTCTCTTTGGTTCTTTTCGAACTTCTGAACTTATCGGAGTTTTCTGTGGCGTTCACCTATCAACTTATCGATCGATCCCTCCATAATTGACTGTGGCATTTCCATTATACCAAGGTTCTTGCTTCACTACTAGCAACGGGTCGCGATGTCATATAAACCTATTCATTTCCATTATACCAAGGTTCTTTCTTCAAAAGAAGCAACGGGGCTTGGTGTCATCCAAATCTGTTCCTAGACGATTTTGGAGCCTTTCTTGATAACTTTTTGGCGTGGATCATATCACACCCTCTTGTGACCAATAGAGGCCTAAATCCTAACTGCCTCTATAATCACCCAAGAAGTATTCCACCCGACAGTGCAAATAATGATAACATCACAAGGGCATGGTTGAGTTGTCCACCCTCCCGTGATCACCAAAGGAATGTATCTACCCTTTCAATCACCCAGGAAGTATCACCCGCGATGCCAAGACATATTACACAAGCATGCCTCACATGCCTCGATGCCCTAGCAATGGTCAACTAAACATTTTAAGAGGTAAAACTCGATTTTAAAATCATGTTGTACATGCTAGATTTTCAACCATGGACATGTCGTGCATGCTCATGAAAATATTCGTGAATGACATGCTTAATCAATATACTTTCAGAGTCACATGCTCAGTTATCATAACCATCACATGGTATGCCACAATCACCTTATCAAGGTCATATAAATGCTACAACAATACTCTATAGAAAATATTTCACGAATACTATGTTCTTGCATCGTAGTTGTAAATGGATTCTTACTTACCTCTTTACCTTTGTGTGTGATCTTTCCACAGAATGTAGGTTAAGTTCTCTTTATACCTAACGTCGGAATATAATCTGTATTACCATCTAATATTAAACACGATCCTCAATTCGATAACCCTAACACACAACTCATTACTATGAACATCAATACCAAAATAGTTCATATAATGTTATTATTTCAAGTTATCGGTTTTACTTTAAAACAATCCCATAAATTCCATTATTTTCCTAGTCTAATCATGGTCACCATCATCAAATTGTCTCCAACGACCTAACACTTTCTAAAATTATTTCTCCAAGCCTTTGAGATAAATAGTGCACATGTAAAGATTGAAACTATATAAACCACTAAAATGGACGGAATCCATTTTTAGGTTTCCATCCCCGTTCAATTATTTTTTCCAATACTTTTTCACGTCCTTAACTATATCCAATGTCTTCCAAATTTTTACCACACTTCCATAAAATGTATGTGAAGGTAATCATGTCATAAGTTTGTGACAAATGAAGGGTTAGCATCTTCAAAACAACCCCTTTTTCACAATACCAAATCAAGCAGTTTCCTTGTGACGGTTTTTGGTTTCCATTGTATTAGTATACTAGTAATAAGATTCTAGGCCATTAAAAATCATTTCTATACTTCTTGCTTGCATATAAAAACATTCATATTGATAGATGTAAGTTATACTCAACTATCATCCAAAATCAAGGGTTGAATAGGTAGAATCCAGCAATTCCTATGCTTACTTGTTTCACTCAATATATCTTCAATAATTTTAACTCTTTTTGTCATAATAACGTCTCAAACACCAAACCCAACATTATATCAAGTAATTTCAGAGGCTTAAGAGATTATAATACCCTCAAAGACAATGAAAACAACATTTGATACCGTGAGCTAAAGTACCTATCCAAAAATTTAGTTTTCAGCTCCTTGTTTCTGCTTCTCTCTATTCCTTTTGCTTTCTCTTTCAATTGATGGTCAATTGGGGATAACTTGGAAGGCTAAACATGTTGGTAGGAGGTCTATATAGAGTCTTAGAGGGGTTGGGGCGTGACTCTCCCTTAAGGATTAAGAAAATGTGATTAAAGGACAAGTGGATTCAAGCATGAGGTGTCCAAGCAGGATGTGGCTTCATGCAGCCAACTTTGACTTTTCCCCATGACTATATGTGACTTTGAAAGATGCATATCTATCCTATATAAAGTGCTAAGGGTTTAGAAGACACACTGGAGGCCTTAAGGTTGAAGGATTTAGATGATAAAGTGACAAGTCAACACATGTTAAGTAGGAGGTGTCTTCTTTTTATTACATTCTGATTTTGTACCTATATTTCAATGATTTGCATGAAACTTAGGGACAATACACCACATATAGGAAGTCTTAAAGGTGTGGTAGACGTGGATAATGCTCAATGGTGAAGGAATTGACCATACAAGAACAAATCCATAGGCATGAGGTGGTCTCTCGTGGTTAAAATCTGATTTTGTACCAATCCTTGCAGGTACAAATCAAGTATCCTCGGTTTTATCTTGATACCTTTAAAATCCATTTTAATTGCCCTAGTTTCCAAAATATATTAGAGCTAATTTCTTAACTGTTCGTTTAACTACTTACCCGATTGAAACCCGATTCTTGACCGACTTCAACAATTTTCACCTCAACATTTATATCGTCACATGGACCTTATTGTATTTTGACCATGTCACTTCATGCCTTATGTCCCAGATATGTTAAAGACTTAGTTAGGGTTTAGGATAACCATGAGTAACTGAATTAAAAGCTAGAAACTTTACCGATGATGATTCTGAAACTTACAAGATCACCATCTTTAACACATCAATATCCAACATCTAGACTAACATAATTTTCTATCATAGCTCAATGTTAAGTTTCTCCACCTAAGTCATGGATGGAGTCAAAGACTAACATCATATAAAGATCTTTAAAACCTCAATAATTCAATTCACCGTTTTCAGAGAAAACAACTAGGAAAATTGATGCAAATGACATTGTAAATAGCATGAAATGCATGAATTATATTGGCCAAATGTGTAATGTAAAGTTTGGGA
>NC_036244.1:10020001-10023844 GCF_002742605.1 Olea europaea var. sylvestris | reverse complement strand
ACGTGTGCTACGTCTCAAAGTGTTCGTTATAGCAAAATCCGATTTTAAATCTATCCTTATAGGTATAAATCAATTGTCATTGGTTTATTCTGATGTGTTTAAATCTATTTCACTTTCCCTAAGATCCCAACATATTTTGTAGAGCTAATTTGTCAACCGTTCATTTAATTTCTTACCCGATTGACACACAATTGTCAACCGATGTCAACAATTCGCACCTCAATATTTATAACGTCATATGAGATATATATTATTACGTTGTGATTGTGTCACTTCATGCCTCATGTCCAAAATATGTCAATTACCTAACTAGGGTTTAAAGTGACCTCGATCAACCGAATGAAAGCTTGAACCATTGTCGATACTAATTTTCGAGCTTCTCGATTTTTCTTTGCTTAACAAACCAATTTCCAACATTTAGTTAACCTAATTTTCTATCGTAGCTCAATATAAAATTCACCACCTAGGTTGAGAAGTCAAAGATTTGATCCATGTAAAGATTTTAAAGCCTCAATGATCGAATGCACTGTTTTAAGAGAAAGCAATTAGGAAATCGATGCAAATGATAATGTAATTAGCATGAAATTGCATGAATCATATTGGCCACATGTATAACGTGAAGCTCGGGGTATTACAACATAATGACAATACAGTTGAAATGGAAAGACTTAAGAGGAGACTTTAAAAAGAATTCCAAGGGAAATATTTGGGACAGATGCAGTATTTCTTGGGAATGCAAGTTGCTAGATCAAAGAAAGGCATTAGTGTTCCCAATGAAAATATGTTCTTGACCTCTTGATTGAAATTGGCATGCTGGGAGCAAACCAAACAACACTCCTATTGATATAGGCATAAAATAGAAGAAGTTGGAAACCCAGTTGACAAAAACCGATATCAACAACTAGTTGGCAAGCTAATCTACCTATCACACGCTAAGCTTGATATTACATTTGCAATTAGTGTGGTAAGTCAACTTATGCATTTTCCAAAGGAAGTTCATCTAGAGGCAGTATATAAAATTCTCAATACCTTAAAGGTTCTTCCGAAAGAGGACTCTGATTCAAGAAAAGTAAAATGAAAGAAGTGGAAATATTGACAAATGTTGATTAGGCAGTATCAATAGAAGATAGGAAGTCAACAACTGGCAACTTGGAGAAGTAAGAAATAGAATGTGATTGCCAGAAGCAGTTCCAAAGCTAAGTTCAAAGCCGTTCCTCAAGGAATATCGCTGTAAAACTTCCAATCAAACTCTATTGTGATAATAAGGCAGCTATCAACATCTTTCTTAATCCAGTTCAACATGACAACCAAATGTGTAGAAGTTGATCGACACTTTATTAAAGAAAAGGTTGAAGATAGAGTTATTTGTATGACTTATATTCCTACAAAAGACCTAATCACATATATCTTCACCAAATGACTACCAAGACAAAGTTTCGAAAAATTCATTTACAAGTTGGATTTGGTCAATATTTACCATCCAACTTGAGGGAGAGTATATAATTGTGATTGATTTGTAATTATTGATACATTGTACCATATTTAGATCATTCCTTAAATAGATAGTCCATAATGTATGATTTATTTCTTTCCTAATTGAGAGATTTTTTTCATTTTCTATCATATCAGTTGTAGCATAAATAGAGGGATGTAGTATTGTAAATTGATCAAGAAATACAGACTTCCTCTTCTGATTTTTAGCTTATGTTGAGAACTTCCTCTTGACTTTCATTTTCATCATGATCATCATCACTCTCATCTTGTCACTTGGAGTGCTTTATTTTTCATAAATATTTTCTTGTCTGGACATTAGATTTTCTTGTGACTGGACTTGTCACAATCATAACAAACAATTTTATTACTGCTTTCTTTGATCTTTACTTCTTTCTTTTAAGATCGCCAATTATAACGAAGACTTCTCCAATTTTTGACAGAAGAACTAGGTTGTCAAGATCTTCACCATTAATATTTTTACTTGAAGTGCCTTCATCCATTGCTGACTTTCAAATAATTTGGCCTTTTTCTTATTCTATGCTTTTCATTGTTTTCTCCTTTGTCTCGGTGCAATTTAGCTCATATGTCATCAGTATTCCATAGAGCTCTTCTAATGGATATGTGTTGATATTTTTAGTATTTTCTATCAACATTCTAAACGAGCTCCAATTATCCGAGAGAGACTTAAGCATTTTACTCACAAGTATGAACATCTAGTAAATTTTCGATCAAACCCTTTGAGGTCATTAACAATATCAATGAAATGAGTAATCATGCAATAATAGGTTCATTTTGTTTCATAAAGAAATTTTCGAATTCCTTCACCAAAATATTTATTCTGGTTTCTTTACTTTGTTAGTGCCCAAGTGTGTGTGTGACACTGAAAGCATACCATATATTAAAAGCAGAATCACGTAGGCATTTGCGATTGAATTCATTTTCATCTAAGGCACAACAAAGTATTTTTTGGCTCTACAATTCAACGATAATTTTCTTTTATCTTCTTCATCATATTCCTCTCTAGATTTTGATATTATTTTATTCGATTTACTGTCCTCCTTAATAAATAATACCTTTCCAGGCAATAGGGTGGTACCAATTTAATGACTTTCTAAACTAATATATATATCATCCTAATTTTTCAATGATTATAATGTATGCCATCAAAAAAGGAAGACGATTTGTAGAATGCCCCTCAATGTTTTGAAAATGTGGTTAGTCATTACTCAAGATTGTAAAATCTTTAAAAATGAGTATGATATCAATTGAAAGCCCAAGAATAAACTAACCAAGGGGATGAATTCGTTTTTAAAACTTTTTAGAAGAATTAATCTAAATTCAAGCAAGTAAAGACAAATTAGATTAACAAAATTATAAGCGCAAAATGAAAATGATAAGTAAAAGGGAAAGAGGGAATGCAAATGATGTAATTGTGGAGGTTGGATCCAAAGCAATGATCACCTTTTCATTATATTGATTGACTTATGGTGCAGTCCAACCGTTTACAACACTTTCAACAACTTACAAACAAGAAACACCGATCTTTATACAATATTGAGTTTTACGGGGCCTCAACATTGGGTACTATCAAGCTTTACATGACATCAATATGACCCACACGATGACTTACAACAAAGAGAACCAATCCTAATATTATTGAGCTTTTATAGGACCTCAATACGACCCACAAGTTTAGAGTAATGATTTTACAATGAAATTTCATTCTTAAAAAATGATGTAAATGAATTAAGTACTAAAAAAGTCTAACACTTCAACGAATAACAATAAATAATAGTTCAAGTGTTAGATGAGAAATTTTGATGAATATGATAATTAAAAATTTGAATCAATCAATCAATCAAAGTTTTTCAATAAGAAGATGAAGAATAAATAAGTACAATACATGTCCAAAAATCTTCTCAAAATATATCTTTGTTTTAATGAATCATTGTAATAAAATTTTATGAATATGATGATTTTACAAGTTTGATTCAATAAATCAATATTTTGGTATAGAGAAGTAGAAGAAATGATACAAAGTAGGTTCAAAACTTTTCTTCAAATTATATCTCTCTTCTATAAATGATAGAAATAATTTAAGTATAAAAAGAGAGATGAAAAACTTTAATGATGATGATGATTAAAGAATTTAAATCAATCAAAGCTTTTTATATGAAGAAATAAATGAAATGAATGCAAAGGAAAGATCACAAAATTCTAAAAATATATCTCACTTTGATGCTCTTGTGAGTCTTATGAAGAATGAAAAGAGTGAGGATATTTATAGAATTTAAAACACCAAAAAAATTCTGTAAGTTTGGATAACATGTTCAATCAACTACCTTTTGT
>NC_036244.1:10019722-10019901 GCF_002742605.1 Olea europaea var. sylvestris | reverse complement strand
TTTTTCTAGCTCTTCTGCAGAAAAGATTTTAGCAGATTCCATACTACCCTCATTTGATGAAAATTGCTGCTTCAATAGCAAACTACCATTTTGCCGGAAAAATTTCTCTCTCAGTTTAATAAGCTTCCTTTTTTGAATGCCAAAGAATAACCAAGTAATACCAATTATCAAGGTCAACT
>NC_036244.1:10018032-10019622 GCF_002742605.1 Olea europaea var. sylvestris | reverse complement strand
AACAGAATAGACAATAAACAGTACCAAAATGTAGAGATTAAGTTGTACCCAAATTAGCAATTAATAAGGTTTATGAGAGTCCAATATCAACCTTCTATAATGTTTGGTGCTGGCACACCATCGTAAACTGTTGTACAACTTGTTTCCCAGGGAAATATAGGATATTTTCTTCTTTTTTATTTTCTGCAAGCAGGGCCATGAGAAGGGAGAATTCTGTTCCTTGTTTTAAGTTTTAATTTTCTTATATGATTGACATACACATAACTTGATTTGTTTATGATCTATAATTTACATCCATTAAACCTCTTGATGTTAAAAGTAAACCAAGGGACCAAAAGAAATACCAGTGCTTTCTGTTTGAATTTTTGGCTTTTTGATTCTACGTTCTTTTATAAAACCTCGAGGCCTATTGCTAGTTAGAATCGTGTTTACCAGTTCCAGTTATTGTATATTTTATATTCCCTCCCGAGTATAATTTTCTTAACCACAGACAAAAAACCAGATCGCTGATCATTTTATTAAAATTTCAACACATACTTTGAAATGAGAGTTAATGAAACAGACAACCCCACCCCACCCCTTGAGCAAAAATAAGCTTAACTATATATATATATATATATACGGATTTGATCTTCTAAGCACCATGCTTATGTGTCACAATAACTACCCACCCATGTATTGTGCTACCTAAGCACGGTGCTTAGGAGATCATTATCGTATATATATATTCATTTAAGTTTAAATTCGAAACATTTTAATGTAATATAGCAAAGCTACATCACCTGAAATTCCATCTGTATTGGTGGCCGAGTCCAAGACTTTTTTTCCGTTATTGTTGAAATCAACTCTACTTCAGCACTCAATGTCGGCTCAGTTTGTCCAGGAAATTTTCTTATCCTGCAAAGAACACAGTATACCCAAAATTAAGCTAAACAGGAAATGTAAGAATGTACGACATACTTCCAAATTATAATGTCTGCAGTTCTATTATGTGCAAGGCAATTCTCTTATAGAGGCTGACTGTGATTGTAAAAGAGGGCAAAAAGAGAATGCCTTGTTTTAAAATTATCACCAAAAAGGCCTACTTTAACGAGAAAATGCCAATAATTCTCTTCTCAGAAATGGGCTTCCGTTGTACTTAAAATATTCCTCATTAGACAAAATGAATAGTGAGAAATCTGAGAACCTTTAATTGCTCGGCAAATAAAATTAATTATTGGAGCTTTAGTTTATTCATGCCCATGAGAAATGAAAATAAAGCTATCAATGCTGTGGAAAGAGAAGCAAGCAGAGATGAAATTTATTGGTTTCTATGAATCAAAGCCCAAAAGAGCAATCTACTCCCTCATTTTTAATGTCCTGAATTCTTTCAGAAACATGAAAAATATTGATTCTATGCAATATACCAAAAATGAAAATAAAAAAATAATACTCCAACGGACATGCAATCACTGGCATTGGAATCTTTTTCTCTTTGCCACGACACGATGAGGATCCTAGGAATACTCAATACCTCGAGAGAGCAAATATGGTGATTGGAGTGCTCTCCACCTCGGGAGTACAGCTTCAAAGTACAATACTCAGGACAAG
>NC_036244.1:10016116-10017932 GCF_002742605.1 Olea europaea var. sylvestris | reverse complement strand
ATCTATGTACGAAAATTGGGATAAGCCTAGTAATCTTTTAGATCTATCTCTATAGATCTTGATTCCCAAGATATACGCTGCTTTTCCCATATATTTCATGGAGAAATTATTTGACAACCATAATTTTACCGATTGAAGCATTGGGATGTCGTTTCCCATTAATAATATGTCATCGACATATAATATCAGGAATACGACTGTGCTCCCACTTGTTTTCTTATAAACACACGGTTCATCTTCATTTTTGATAAAATCAAACCTTTTAATTGTTTCATCAAAACGAAGATTCCAGCTCCTAGAGGCTTGCTTTAATCCATAAATGGATCGATTTAGCTTGCATACTTTGTTGGCTCCTTTGGATTCAAAACCTTTAGGCTGTGTCATATACACCTCCTCTTGCAGGTTTCCATTAAGGAAAGCAGTTTTGACATCCATTTGCCATATCTCATAATCATGGTATGCAGCTATTGCAAGCAAAATTCGAATGGACTTCAGCATGGCTACAGGCGAAAAAGTTTCATCAAAGTCAATACCTTGTCTTTGTGTGTAACCCTTCGCTACTAGCCTTGGTTTGTATGTGTGGACGTTTCCATCCACATCGACCTTTTTCTTGTAAACCCATTTACAACCTATCGGTTTTATCCCACCTGGAAGGTCGACCAAGGTCAACCTTGTTCTCCTACATTGAGTCCATTTCGGATTCCATGGCATCTTGCCATCTCTTCGAATCAACACTTGATTTTGCTTCTGCGTAATTTGTAGGTTCATCATCCTCGATTAATAATACTTGATTAGTAATCGTGAATTCGTACCTTCTGGGAGGTCGAATGATCCTTTTTGATTTACGCTGAGCTGGAGTGTCCTCAGGGTTCTCTACATCCTGATCAAGAGTCTGTCCACCAACAGGTGTAGGATCAGACTCAAGTTCATCTAATTGGTCAACAGTGTCTGTGGATTCTTGAACTTCCTCAAGTTCTAGTTTGCTCACACTACCCTCTCCTAGAATAAACTCTTTCTCTATGAATATGGCATGCCTTGAGATGAACACTTTCTTCTCAACGGGATTATAGAATTGATATCCAATTGTCTCCTTTGGATATCTCACAAATACACATTTGTCAGATTTAGCTTCAAGCTTATCTGATTCATTTCGCTTCACATAAGCGTCACAGCCCCAAACTTTCATATGAGATAAGTTTGGTCTTTTCCCTCTCCATAGCTCGTATGGAGTTTTGTCAACCGATTTAGATGGGACACGATTAAGTGTGTAGCACGCAGCAATTAGTACATGACCCCAAAATGATTTTGGGATGTTCGCATGGCTCATCATAGATCGTACCATATCTAACAAAGTGCGATTCCTCCGTTCAGATACACCATTATGTTGCAGTGTATATGGCGGAGTCCACTGTAAGAGAATCTCATTCTCTTTAAGATAATCTAAAAATTCTCCCTTTAAATATTCTCCACCTCGATCTGATCTTAGCGTGAGTATATTTTTACTAGTTTGTTTCTCTACTTCAAGTTTGAATTCCTTGAACTTTTCAAGTGCTTCATGTTTGAATTTCATCAGATACACATAACCATATCTAGAATGATCATCAGTGAATGTGATGAAGTAAGAGAAACTACCTCTGGCAGTTATTGACATGGGTCCACATACATCAGTATGTATTAGTCCCAGCAGTTCTGTGGTTCTTTCCCCTTTTCCAGTAAAAGGGAACTTGGTCATTTTGCCTAACAGGCACGACTCGCATCTGTCAAATGATTCAAAATCAGTTGACCCTAAGTATCCATATTTATGTAACTTGGAAAT
>NC_036244.1:10002199-10013352 GCF_002742605.1 Olea europaea var. sylvestris | reverse complement strand
TGCCTGCAGCGCCGCACGGCGGCACCGCCCCGCCCCTCGACCCAAATTTTTTTTTTTTTCAAGAACAGATCCAAAAAGACAAAAAAAATTTAAAATTATATTTGCTAGATTTAGGAATGAACGTGATTAAAATAACATTTAATTTAATCAACACGTTAAACAGTTCCTAACAAATACAAAGTTAGCTCTGATACCACAATTGAGAATTTACTTAATTAAACATGCACAGCGAAATTTAACAAATTTCAATTTTCATTCAGGATTCAGCTTTGTATTTAGATAAAAACTGTGATGAAAAATATACCTTTACTTGTGATTTGCAAACTCCTTCGCGTTATTCCTTTCCAACAGCTTGAATCTGCCTCCCACAGCTGTCCAATTGTCCAGCCTCCAATGAAATTCACACAGAGAGTAGACAGCAACTGCTAGGGTTTCTTTCTTATGCTAGCAAGAATAATGAATAACTTATGGACCTCAAACCCTAACTGCATATAATATAAACCCAGACGGACCCGGCCCGGTCCGGTCCAATTTTTTATAAACCCAAACGGACCCGGCCCGGTCCGGTCCAATATTTAATTAATCCAATTAATCAAACCCGGTCCGTGAATTAATTAATCCAATTAATTAATTCGGGATTATAAATAACAAATTCAATTAATTAATTTATCCAACGATTGTTAAATTAATCAATTGACAATTTGCAGTCTTCCAATTCTCTTTTGTGTGCGACCCATTAGGTTCCCGACCGAAATATTATTTTGATCTAATCAAAATTGATAAATTAATACACCCTTTTAATTTATCGTCAATTCACATTCGCTGTTCCTGATTGACATGTAGCAATGTGTCAGGGCAATACATGTGACGGAAAATGTCACGTGGTATGACAAAACCAAATTCGTTCGTTTACCGTGGAACTATTATCCCTTCGTCAATACGATCCGATCAATTACGAGATATGAAATTGTGTCAATCTCGATCATCGATCATATCTTTCATTCCACTATTAAGTCAATATAAATCGAAAACTCCTTTTCGACTTATGAGTACACCTTGGCCAAGGATTTCATCATCGACTTAATTGAATGAAACGCAGATCATAATCTCCTACTATCTAAGAGTGACGAATCATTTATTGATCAATCACAACCTTCATACGATTCTTGACGTACCCGAACGATGTCGTATTAGCGGCCTCTTTCAGAGCAACATCCAACACCGCCAAAGTATGATTGTCCTCATATAAGGTATCATGACGACCTCAAGTCAAAGGACTAATTCCACTACCGAACGTTAGAGATTAGCCACGACACTCAGATAGTTATCCTTGTGGAATCTCTTAGCGGGTCTCCAATGTTTTATTCTATAACAAAACATCCACGTGTTCATTTAAGTGTCACCACACTTTAACTCGTGAGATCGGCTACTTACTTCACAAGTAAGAAATGCCACCCGTGATGGTCTCACTGTATTAACGATATCCGTATCTCGTTATTACTTACGACCATGGTTTATTCAAGATCCAATTATATGTAATTTGTATCTCACAATCACAACTCCTTGTGATCAACAGATTACCTAAAAATTGGATCTTCGGATTCTATTATTTAATATTATTTATTACAAAATTAATTTAAATAAATAATAGATCTCGCCAAAATCAAATGCATTAAATATATTAAAAGCGTTTACAACCTAAATCGATTGGATTTAGGGCATAACACTTACAAGAACAACAGCACACAAGTGCAATCCCTAATAGACTAGTGGCACTTATTCAATTAATATACATTCAAACTAATGCATAAATCTGCTGATTATATTCCAACTCTGTATTGATAATATTTAATTTCACAGTATCACTTTTAGGAACCAAATGTCACTAATTTTAGAGAATATCAATTTCTTGGATATATTTATCCAATGACAAACTTTAAGTTAGCTTTAATGTGAAATTTTCGTATAAAATTTGATCCATTTTCAGTCTGTACAAAATTTCTACCCTTTTCTTGTCCCAAGTTTACCTGACTTTTATCAGGTAACCGAATTGACTGAGAATTTGGCTCTTGAAGGCTTGAAAATTACATGGTCTGGATTTCAACCTTTCTTACACAACTTTGTTGACGCATTCTCTTTTGCCCCGGTTCACAACAGTAAGCTCGCTTGTCCCTTTGCATGCTTCCCTGGGTTTTAATTTCTTGACGTTTGGCCTTGCAATTTTCAACGTCAACAAACCCAATACTGTGTCTCTTTCTGCAATGCCTGTTGTTGAATTGGTCTACTTCACTGGTATTGAGACCTGAGTACACTGGACTTGGGCTGGTGTGAATGTGTCTCAGGTCTAAGCCTATTTACCTGCTAAAATCGTGTTTTGCCGAAAATGCAACTTTGCCTCTATTAAAGACTGAGATCTGGCCTTACACCTGGCCTTCTCCCGGCCGTTGGATTGGTGACTTCTGGGTTAGAATATAAAGCCTCAGACGTCTCTCATATTGCAGTGTGGCTTCTTTGTGTGCTCTAGGATTTATCTCAAAGTGTTATGTATTTTTCTTCTTAGTGTTCAATTTCTGCAATGTTTTGCTGAGATTTTTCTTTGTTTTTTTTAGTGAGCAATTTAAGAGATTGTAAAGAGTTTACTTGATTATATTTTTAGAGAGGCGAGAGGATATATTTGTAACGATTCTTGGTTGATTCTAGTAGATTTAGAGTTACATCTATTTATAGATGCTCAATGTGGTAATTAGACCGAAGGTTGAACATCTAGGCCCTTAAGGATAAAAATAATTCTCTGTGCTCCTGAAATTTTTATTTCTACTAGTTACTTCCTAGTAATGCATTTCTCCTGCAATTTCATTGTCCGAGTATATGACAAGCGTACACAATTTCTAGCAATGACTGCTTGCTTATAACATGTACTGTTAATTTTATTCGACATCTTCAACTCAATAGTGAAATGAACAATTACAAATTGTCTACTAAGTAATATTAGCATACAGAAAAGGCTGTTTTTCTTCATGCGGCTGCTGTCCAAGTCGACAAAGGAGGTGTGTCTGCATTTTTCCATGTAGGAACTTCAGATCCATATCTATCACCCTTCACTGCATCAGCTGAAGCAATGGATTCGAGCTCAGCCATGTCTTCTTTTGTCAGTTTTACAGACAATGCTCTGATGTTATCATTGAGATTCTCAATTTTCGTGGTACCGGGTATGGGACACACGTCACTTCCTTGATGATGAACCCAGGCTAAAGCTAGCTGTGATGGGGTGCATCCCTTTTTGTTTGCCATATCATTGACCCTCTCAAACAAATTCTTATTATGCTTCAGATTCTCGGGTTGGAATCTCGGTTGTGACTGCAAAATAAAAAGTGCAATCTTTCAAAGACAAACCTAAAACCAAGTAAAAAGATCAAAGCAATTGAGAATTTAAAAAATAATAATAATAATAAATAAATAAATGGAGGAGACATTAACCTGATCTTTGTAATTCCAAATGTTTTAGTTAAATATTACAAATTTGGAAAGGGTTATTAATAATATGCACGATAATGGATGCACAAGCATAATTTGAAACTCGAAATGTAAAGTTTATACAAACCTTTCGAAAGTCTCCTTCAGGCAAAGTTTCAACCAGCTTTGCACCGGAAGAGAAGAATCCCTGTCCAAGAGGACTGTATACCACCATTCCAATGCCAAGTTCCCTAAACAATTTCACTAAAGATCATTTTAAATTTTATTTTACATTTTGGCTCAAAATATAAAATTATCAATATATAATCATGAAACCTGCAAGTGGGAATTATTTCAGCCTCTGAATCTCTGCTCCACAATGACCACTCCAACTGCACCGCTGTAATTGGATGAACAGCATGCGCTCTTCTGATGGTTGAAGCAGAGGCTTCAGATAGACCTATATATTTTATCTTACCTTCTTCCACCAGTTTCTTTAGTTCTCCCATCTTGCATGAGAAAACACAAAAAGCATTAAGGAGATGCACAAGTATGGAATTAAAATCAAAAGTATAAAAAGAACGTATCCATAACCAAACATGCACAAATGCATCAAGTATTGTGTTGCTGCTTGTACTACAAACTTGTTTTCTTATCCACGGTCCCATCAATTCTCATTGTGTTGAGAGGATTGGACTATGGCTGGACTCCTTTGTTTCCTTTTTCTTTTATCTTAAAACTTTTTTACTGGGTCTGTATGATGATGGTTCTAAGGGGAAAATTTTCTCATTGCTAAATAAAAACAGATGGAAACTAATAGAAAATTTTCCTCCATCGATCTTTTGGATGTTTACTCCCATTACAGAAGAAAAACGTCTTTTGAATCACCTCATTGAATGGAACATAAAATAAGAATCTAAAAAGCTAGTGTCACCATGTCACAATTGTTTTAACTAGTTAATAAAAAAAATGAACTGATTTCAGAAGCACCAATCGACTTACCAATTTTTTCAAACACTATGATTGGGGGAAGAGACTGATGCACTAGCTCATTCGAAAAGTTTTCAATTCTTTTGGTGTTAATTTACAAATGAAACACACAATATTGTTGTTGATGGCGTCTGAAATCCAATACATTCGTATATTCGAGTTTTAAATCAACCTCCATTACTTTTATAAATTTTAGTTTTAAAAATCCGTTAATTATTCATTCGATAGTTTTAGTCACAAACACGAATTCAAATTTATCAAATATCCTAGAATTAATCCTTATTCCCTGTGGGACGATACTTTACTCATCACAATTATTACTTGTCAACGAACCCATACGCTTACGGGAATTTACTCGAACAACTAGCTCATTCGAAAAGTATTCAATTCTTTTGGTGTTAATTTACAAATGAAACACACAATATTGTTGTTGGACCTAAAGAACTTCTGATTCTAAAAGTGATGTGATTTGAGTTAAGAAGTCCAAGAGATGGACTGGTAATTAACATGATGAAGTGGTGAAAAATGATTTACGTCATTGCCCCAAGTTTATTGAAAATAGACAAATTATTATTGTACTATTGTTTATCACATTTAAATATAATTCGAAAGCGTTAGCATCCTAGTGTGACTTAGGCTACAATCAAAGCAATTCTGTATAATAGCATATGTGTTAGGCATGATAAAAAACCAGGAACTACAAACGTCAATTTTATATAAGGCAACCAGAAGTTCAAACTTATGTTAAATTTCTTATGATCTCCTTCAGCTTTTGTTTTTTAACTGTCAATAGACACTCAAGCCACCCTTTAACCACAAGTACTACCATTTATTTCCATTTATAAACATTTTCCAAACATGCTTTTACAAGTTTTCGATCATCCTATTATTTCAATTTTTGGTTCTTAGGTTACTTCAAACAACTTAAGATACAAGCTCAAGGATCATCGCTAAGTTAAAGCTCGGATGGGAATGGTACAATAGTCAAAACCCAAACTATAACACGTTTTTAGAGTTCATTGTTTATCAAGACCAACTTAAACTCACTCAGTAAGCTATATATATATATATATATATATATATATATATATATATGAAAAACCACCAAACGAGTTGAGTCCTCCTCGTGACTGGTTAGATAAATGCTACTTGACATGAGCTCATTAAGATCAAGCGAAGCTTAAGCTCAGTTTAAAGTTTATTAAGGCATTAACCAAAGCTTGAACAATCGATCTTTCGGTTTTGCTTATTGGTACCTTACATCAAAATCCCATTTAATCTTTCATCGGCATCAAGAAGAATTCGTTGCTAAGAGTTTGAAATAAAAGATAAATAAACTCGAACAAGGGAGGGTACAGCTCTAACCGTGACTTCAATAGGCACACTTGTATCAACACGATGTTGATAATAAAGATCAATGCAATTAAAATCAAGCCGCTTCAAGCTGGCCTCACAGGCAGCCCGTACATAAGCAGGGTCTCCATGTATACCCATTTGCCCATCCGAAAACCGAAGCCCGAATTTCGTAGCCAACTCTGCTTTCTCCCTCATCCCATCCTTCAAAGCCTATGCTTAGACAAATTTTGAACATAGCAATCAATTATAAACATTAAACTTTCATATATTAAACAAATGCACCTATAAGAACTGAAAAACAATAAATAAACAAGACAGAAACACTGATATCAGTTTCTTTAAACAATGTTATATTGTTAATAATCAATTAAAATCCATAATATGCCACAGAAGCTCCATCTCCGACGTCTAGGTACAAATTTTAACGCATAAGTACAACACTTAAGTTGGGGTTTAACCTTTCCGAGGAGGATTTCATTGGTGAATGGTCCATAGACGTCGGAGCTATCAAAGAAGGTAATTCCGGCGTTGATGGCATGGTGAATGAGCTGGATCATCTCGGTCTCGGGCTTCGGCGGCCCGTAAAATGCCGACATGCCCATGCACCCCAATCCCTGAGCAGAAACTTCCAGTCCCTGCGAACCCAGCTTGATTCTGGGCACTTTTACACTACTTTCTCCTTCCATAATTATTCGATCTCTGTTTATGAAATTAGCTGTAGATGATTTAAGGAACACCACACTATAATACGTGCCAGGTACAATGAAGAGATATGGGGTTTAGCCATTCATTTCTATCCTCAACTCGGTGAATCTTCTTTGTCCAGTGAACAGTGGCATTGCAGAGTGGGCCTCCTCAGGCTAATTCCCTCGCTACACACGCGCCAATATAAAATTCTAAGCCGTTATTCTCAAAGTACAATTTTTTTTTTTTTTTTTCAACCACACATTTTTTCAATCGAATAATATTACACATAAACTCAAAATTATTTCTTATTTTTCAATCACATATTTTTTATCAATCTACTATTTTAAAATACATTTTTAGTCAAAGGAAAATTCGGTTAAAATGCATTTTCAGTTAATTACGCAAATAGGACTGTTAGTAAATTGCACATCTGGAGTTCGTTAAATTAAACGTAAATGGGTGCTCAAGGGGAAATTCGGGCTTTGCAACAACAGGTCGTATTATTCGATATTTTAGCAGTCAATTTATTGAAGCGAGGCCGCGTACTATTCTGTATTGTTCGACTTTGACTCGTAGTGCATCTAAAAGCAGGAGAGAACCCTCAAATGCACATAAGGTTTTTAGATAAGATTCCACGATATACATGTTATCGTGTTAATTTTATTTAATGCTCTCTGCTTCAACAAGGTAATATAAGTCTTCATGCAGTTGCTTTCCAAGTTGACAGAGGAGGAGTGTCTGAAGTTTCCCATGTTTCCATAGCAGGCGTAGATCTTTTTCCCTTGACGGTTAAAGCAATAGATTCAAGCTCAGCCATGTCTTCTTTCGTCAGTTTCACAAACAATGCTCCGATGTTTTCATTAAGATTCGCAAGTTTAGTGGTACCAGGTATCGGACAAACGTCATTTCCTTGATGATGTACCCAGGCCAGAGCTAGCTGTGAAGGGGTGCATCCCTTTCTGTTTGCCATATCATTAACCCTCTCAAACAAGCACTTATTGTGCTCCAGATTATCGGGTTGGAATCTTGGTAGCTCCTGCAAAACGTAAAGTACATCTTTTAAAGTCGAAACTAAGATTGCATGGAATAAAATAGCTTGAGCATATATATCAGTGTTTACTGTTGATCATTAATTAGACTGTGAAGAAATAATTTAGCTGAAGGAAGAATTTGACAACTAGGCACGGCTCAAGACTAACGTGCACAATTCAAGGGGAGAGATCTGTGAAATGGTCATTAGAGTAGAAAGTTTAAGACTTGGAATTTGTTTCGCACAACTTTTCCATTGAAATGAACTAAACATTCTTGTTGCCTAACATAATTTTGGCATCCCACCTGTTTTCAGAAGCTAAGTCGAACCTGCCAATTCTTTTACTCTTAGGGCAATATCATAAATGATACTGCAGAAGAGAAACTTTACTCTTGGAACATAAATCAAGAAAAAGAAAACAGAATTACTTAGATGATTTTGGTGAGCGTAATCTGAAAGTATTGCTGCCCTTACCAATGCAATAATTACATGCTCAAAACCTTGAGCTTCTATTTAGGCCACAACTCAATTCATAATCCAGAGATTCTTAGGTATAATTCTATCACAAATTGAGTAAAGCTGACGGAGTGTACAGTGTACACCAGTGACATAATAATTTGTCGAAGTACAAAACAAACCTTTCGTCTATCCCCTTCACTGAAAGTTTCAAACAATTTTGGACCAGATGAGAAGAATCCCCGTCCAAGAGGACTGTATGCTACTATCCCAATGCCAAGTTCTCTAAACATTTCAACAGTATATATAGAGTTAGAAATTTGTATTGCTTATAGTCTCAAAATATAAAATTTTTCATATAATCGTGAAACCTGCAAGTGGGAATGATTTCTGCCTCCACGTCTCTGGACCACAAAGACCATTCCAGCTGCACCGCTGTTACTGGATGAACAGCATGTGCTCTTCTGATTGTTGAAGCTGAGGCCTCTGACAGACCTATATATTTTACTTTGCCTTCTTCCACCAGTTTCTTTACTTCTCCTATCTTGCATAAAGAGAGATCCAAAGTAGTCAGGAGAAGCTTAAGTAAGAAACGTTAGAATCAAGTGTAAGAACACAAGGGAGACATGCATTTATAAAATAATATGTAAGACAATAGGCATGGTACAGTGCAGAAGCTACTTTACTTTTGTATTATTAATGAAAATCCCAATGTCACATTTTCTAGATTGCCAACTGTTTGAACCCTGATATCAAGCATTAGCTCATTTTATGTTCACCTGAGTCATTAGAGGAATTCAAAATTAACAGTGCATGAAAATTGAAAAGTACTTCCTTTCTTATATTTTGCAGCATGCATCCACTCATTCACTAGGTCTAGTAGTCTGTCTCATCTTCCTAGAATAACAAATAGCACAAAACCTCATACAACTGTTGAGACTAACAAGGTTGAAGATAATGTTTCTTCCTTGCCCACCTAGTCTCAATCTGTTTCCCAAAAAGTGTGTCATGTTGTCATTCAAGGCCAGGTAGACGATGAGATTCTTGTTATTAATTCTATAGAATATTCTGAATGTGAGGAAGAGTGTTTTGAGGCTAGTATCCACTGTCGAATCCTTTATCGAAGTTTCAATGAATAAGTTTAGAAGGTCAAATGTAAGGAATAAACAATAAGCTCACACCTGTAATGGACATTCCAGAGGCCTGTAACGGACATTCCAGAGGCCTGTAACGGACATTCCAGAGGCCATAGACTCTGTACAGAGATCAATTTTGCCTTACTCCCAAATTTAGAAAGAATCCTAATACTTAGCGTGATTTTAGCATGGACTTTATCCAATTTGGCAGTATGCTAAATCAGCACAATTTATTCCACATTACAAAACTACTTATGTTTATTGTGTTGCTGCATTGCTTTTCAAGGGAAATGTTTGCTTGCCTTGCACGGTTTCCCTATTGATCTTTGTCTATTTCTTGACTTCTACAGTGTTTAAATTTCATCAATTTATCATGAATAACTCAAGTTTGGTTCAATAAACTAATAAATAGTAAATATGGAAAGACAGCAGAGAAACTAGAGTTAATCAGCAGGATAAAAGATCATTCATCAGATGCCCATTATGAAATCACACGAAGCTTAAGCTCCATTTTAAATTTACTAAAGAACCAATCCAAGCTTCAATAAACAAATCCTTTGGCTCACTTCATTGTTACGCATGTTGAGAGCCATAACATATCAATAACAAGAGCTACTTGCAATCAAAGTTTGTATATCTGAACTGTGAGTTACTTAAAAGGGAAATAAAGGGGAATAGAAGGCTAACTGTGACTTCAATAGGCACGCGTGTATCAGTGCGATGTTGGTAGTAAAGATCAATGCAATCAATATCTAGCCGCTTCAAGCTGGCCTCACAAGCAGCCCGTACATAGGCAGGGTCTCCACATATGTCTCTCTGTCCATCAACAATTCTCCTCCCGAATTTTGTAGCCAAATGTACTTTCTCCCTCATCCCATTCTTTGCCTACGAGAAGCACAGAGTTTGATAGCAAACAATATATAAATGTTACGAAAATTCATATATTAAACATGAACCCCAACAAGGAGTGAAAGACAATACTAAACAAGCCAGAAAAAAAGGGATTTACTAACATCAAGAAGGGTAATAAGGCAGTAAGTGCTACAGTTGTTTAATTTCTCCAGCAGATAGAAACTAGATTGACAGCATTTTCTCCGATCAATGTAATAATCCAAAAATAAAAAATAAAAACAAATAAAAACAAATAATAACGTATATAGTAGCTCCATCCTGCCAACTCTAAGTACAGTACTTAAAAAACAATGTACAACACATTAGATTCTATATCTACAACTATATCGCAACTAATGGGGTATCATTCTTCTACAAGCATTCGTGTGTATGTGTTCGAATTTGACCTTGGCGAGGAGGATTTCGTTGGTGTAGGGTCCGTAGATGTCGGAGGTGTCAAGGAAGGTGATGCCGGAGTTGATTGCATGGCGAATGAGCTTTATCATGTCGGACTCAGGCTTCAGAGGCCCGTAGATTGCGAAAGTCATGGTCATGCATCCGAGTCCTTGCGCAGACACTTCTAGTCCCTGCGAACCCAGCTTGATCCTAGGCACTTTTACACTGCTTGCTGCTGCCATATGTAGATTATTCTCAAGGGTTTTTTGTGCAATTTCTCTATGTAAGAGAATTGCTACTGAAGAGAAATGGAAGCAAAAGTCAAATATCAGTGTTGGCGAATGGAGATTAGGGAAAGAATAATTTATGGGGAAAAAGCGGAGCAACCATGGTTGGATGCTCAGTCTTAATCCCTCAAATATTTTTTTCCATTTGAAATGTGAGTCGGGTTGGACGTGGATTTGTCCTAATTGAGTGAGTGACAATTAAGAGGGAGGGAAAAAATTTTGAGGGAGGGAAAAATTTATAGGATTAATCGACTTGTACCAAATGTCTTACTTAATTTTTGAGAATAATGTTATTTGCAGTAAAGACTACCGACAGTCGCCTTATGTGGCGAATACTTGGCAGTTTTTTATTTGATGTATAATTCAAAAAATAACTACTATATCTATGTATCAAATACCAAATTGTTAAGTGTATGTCACATAGGACGACTACTGACAGTTTTTACTACGAATAGTATTACTCAATTTTTG
>NC_036244.1:9990066-9999561 GCF_002742605.1 Olea europaea var. sylvestris | reverse complement strand
ACTCTCTTTTGGCTAAACATATAGTTTCTTGCTACTAAGCCTCTAACCGAGTTGTGGATACTGTTGTATGAACATCATATAAAGCAAATAAAAGTTGCTGCCTCAAAATATATAAACGTTGACTAATGTGGTTAACATTGAACTTGGCAAAATGAAATAGTAAACTCGTTTAATTGAAAAAAGTGAGTAGACTGGTCACTTAATTAGCCGTAGCGGGCCATGGTGAATTGGGCAAGCCACTCAAAATTTTAATATCCCATTTTATATCTCATCAAACAAATGGCATTTTTTTCTTGGAAGAAATATCACTGCTATTATGGATGCTTTCTTCCGTCTCCGCTCACAAAAGGTAAGGCCGACACAATGCGGAGAGCTTTAAATAGATAAGTTTTGCTACGGGTACCCGAGGTGTCAAATGCGGAGAGCTTTAAATAGATGAATTTTGCTACGGGTACCCGGAGTTTGACACTCTGGGTTACCTGCGACTCACCTGAGGTCGAGGGCCCATGCCAATAAATGTGTGGGGCTCGACCCCCTCACTCACATCAGGTTTTCACAAATAACATTTCCCTAAATAGATAATAGAAGGAATGTGTATCACACACATAAAATTTGAGAACATCCCACATGAATATTCTACTATAACAGGTATTCAAGAATCGGTCAAAAGAAGAGTCTGATCCAATAAAAAAATACTGTTGTCTCTAAATATTACATATTTTATTACTAAAAAAGCATCATCAGAGTTGAAAATGCGAATGTCTTCCACATAAAATTCTTCTCCAGCAAAATGAAAATTAGTTCAACATCAGTTTCTCCAAATGCATATAACACAAAATTAAAACGGATAAGCTGTGCCTGTCATCGAAGCTCCATGCCACCATGTCAAAATTTAAGGATGTATTTTGTTATAATAATGACTCGTATATTTAGGACTTCGGTTTGGAGTTACAATTTGATTATGATACACATTTGTAGAATGAATGAGACTTATCTTAATAGTTTGACGAGACTAAATAGTCCTCAATATCTCATAGTTTCACAGCTGCTTCTTCCATTTTTTTTTTTTTTTTGCACTCAAAAAAGAAAATTTTGAAATTTCCTCAATATCTCATAGTTTCACAGCTGCTTCTTCCATTTTTTTTTTTTTTTTTGCACTCAAAAAAGAAAATTTTGAAATTTCTTGGACCACTAAAAATTATGGGCCTAAAGCAGCCTGCTTCTTGGGCCTTGCCTGAGGTCCAGGCCCGAGACGAAGCCCAGGGGTGGTTGTTTTGGCATAGGCCAGAATATTTCAGATGCATTTTGTCTCAGTATTATAGATGATCGGAGGTGGTTGATCCAAAAGGTAATTGCGGGAAATAAGAAGTGTAGAAGAAGTAAGTTTGTTATCTCCATTCTTTTTTTCCTTCCCTACAAGTTATTTCTTTTGTTTATTTGAGGACAACTATGTCATCTTAATGCCCTCCACAAAAGTTTTGGACGGAATTGTCTAATAGTGCTAAGGGTAATTATATTCATACCACGGTTTTTATTAACTGCAAACAAATTTTAGGACTTGTTTGATTTGGCCTATTTTTCATGGAAAACATTTTTCATTTTCCAACTTTTGGCATGTTTGATGGTGATAATTTTTTTGGCAATTTGTTTTCCTTCTTCCCTCTACATGTGCAATTTCAGTGGTTTTTTATTTTATTTTTTGGCAATTAGAACAAATTCTATCCCCAATTGTAATAAATTCTTTAATTGATAATTTTCATAAAAAACAAAACAAAACGATAACCAAAAATTAGAAAATTTCAACATTTTCCCAGTGAAAATTATATAAATCAAACACATTAATTGACAATTCTCAGAAAAACAATTTCTAAACAACTCAATTTTCTGAAATTCGATTTCTTTCCACTCAAATTTTATTCTTGCAATCAAACGGACCCTTAGTTGTAATTAAAGTTCTCAAAATTTTGCTCAATTTTACACTTACATTTCCAACTTTTTTCTTTACTTTTTTTTTTTTAATCTTTAACCTTCAATTAATTAATACATCTTGTATTTGATAAGTTTTTTTTTATCCAAATATCATGTAAACGAGTGAAAAATATTTTGTCAAACACTTATGTAGCTTTTGTTTGTCTTGCATATTAGAAAGTAAAAATGTTTTACTGAATCCTAACATATTTTTTGATCATCATTAGGAATAAGATATACTAATTAAAATAAGGTAAAGATTAAAATACGAGGAAAAAAATTAATAACACAAGTATGAAAAGTCGAAAATCAACAAAAGTTAAGGGTATTCATTTTTATTATAACATAATGTAATTAATAAAAATTGTAGTGTGAATATATTTATTCTAGTGTTAATTAACCAAAGATCGAGATTAAAAGTTTCAAAAAAAGGTTGAGGTTAGAAATGTAATGTGATGTAAAGATTGGAGATTAAACATAATTTAGCTTTTTCCATTACAGAATGGCAGAAAATATTATTATTATTATTATTATTATTATTATTATTATTATTATTATTATTATTATTATTATTATTATTATTATTATCTATTTTTAAGTTACATACCATTGACCTCAATTACAGACACAAAAACTCCTAACCAATATGCTGTAATCACAATGATAACTGTAATTTATCAAGGTAAATCCCAGTACAAGTCTGGTAGATGCAACTTACAAATTAAGGCACGCAATTTCTAGCAGTGGAAACTGATTACTTATATGTAATGCAAATTTTATTTCAACCACTCAATCTTAGTAAGGTAATATTAGCACACAAAAAGGTGTTCATGGAGCTGCTTTCCAAGATGACAAAGGGGGAGTATCTGAATTTTTCCAAGTATCCATATAATCCGATGAATATCTATCTCCCTTGACAGCACCGGCTGAAGCAATAGATTCAAGCGCAGCCATGTCTTCTTTTGTCAGTTTTACAGACAATGCTCCGATGTTGTCATTGAAATTCTCGATTTTCGTAGTACCGGGAATTGGACATACGTCACTTCCTTGATGATGTACCCATGCCAAAGCTAGCTGCGAAGGGGTGCACCCCTTTTTATTTGCCATATCCTTCACCCTCTCGAAAAGTTTAGTGTTATGCTCCAGATTCTCGGGTTGCAGCCTTGGTACTAACTGCAAAAAATGTAAAGCATATCTTTTGAACTCGTAACTATGGACAAGCGAACTGTTAAATTTGAAGCTCAGAAGGGATCAAAGTATAAGATATACAAACCTTTCGAAAGTCTCCTTCTGAGAAAGTTTCGACCACTTTTGGACCGGAGGATAAGAATCCCCGTCCAAGAGGACTGTACGCTACTATTCCAATGCCAAGTTCTCTAAACAATTGAACCAAGGATAGAGTTAGAAATTTATATTGCTTACTGGCTCAAAGTAGAAAAATGATTGAAATAATTGTCAAAACCTGCAAATGGGAATTATATCTTCCTCCACATCTCTAGTCCACAAAGACCACTCCAACTGCACTGCTGTTATTGGATGAACAGCGTGTGCTCTTCTGATTGTTGAAGCCGACGCTTCAGATAGGCCTATATATTTCACCTTACCTTCTTCCACTAGTTTCTTGAGTTCTCCCATCTTGCAGAAAGAGAGATCAAAAGAAACAAGGAAAGGCTTAAGTAAGAAACATGAAATCTATACGATCTTATGACACTAAGTTCATACCTCAACCTCAGGAGCAAGTTAAGCTTTTTCTAAAAAGAACAGGAGAAGAGAATGATGACACAAGGATTTATAGTGTTTTGACCAACCTCTAAAATTTAAGGACTAGTAATATTTTTCAGAAATCGAATGGATTCAAAGGTAATCAAAAAATCAATTGATGAAATTTTGAAGTTTGTTCTTTGGCCTAATTATCATTTAGATGATTTAACTAGTGTGAATTGCTGTTGGTTTGATATCAATAATAGCAATCGTTTAAGTTAAGGATACAAATATAAAACATATAAATACAAAGGAGAAGAAAGGGCTAACCGTGACTTCAATGGGCACACGTGTATCAATTCGATGTTGGTAATAAAGATCAATGCAATCAATATCAAGCCGCTTCAAACTGGCCTCGCAGGCCGCTCGTGCATAGGCAGGGTCTCCATGTTTGACCATCTGCCCATCCTCAAATTTAACCCCAAATTTTGTAGCCAACTCTACTTTCTCCCTCATGCCATCCTTCAATGCCTACTTAATTTGATGGCAAACAGTACATAAACATTAGGCATTTAAGTATTATGCAGGCACTTATAAAAAATAAAGAACAATAGCTATATAAACAAGACAAAGAAAAAAATCCAAGCACAGCATTCTGCATAATATACCTGAAAGATTCACTTTTTCCAGCAACATGAAAATCAGGCAGATAATTCAATCAATGGATAGTGCATAAAAATTGAAATTAAAACAGCTAAGGTGTCATCAAAGCTCCATCCTGCGATGTCATACGTAAATATTTGCACTATTATAGATAACCTTTGATACGTGTATTTTATACCCTTATATTTAGTGTATTAGGTGAAACTCGATGATTGAACGTGAAATTGAAAGGAAGAAGCGAAAAATGGTGAAATCCAAAGTTCGGGAACCTAATTGCAACTTTCCAATAGTTGAGCCGAACCATAAAATGAATATTGAAGAACATTCTTGTAATATTAAGGTAAAATCTCTCTTTGCTTAAATATAAAAGTAACAATCAAAATGGAGGGATGCAATGATTGACTTTATAAAAAGCGACTCCAGGAAACGAATGATTCCATCGTTTAAAGTTCAAATGAGCACTTGGATTCTAAGATAAGAACTATCTTGCGCAACAAATCCCACGTTGCATAAATACGAAAATGATAATCAAAGAAGTGCACGTGTAAGTTATTCATTTTAACAAGATAGTATTTTTAGAACAACGGGACTGATCTCCTATAGATAGGAGATATCTTGCCCATCGATAAATCTCACGGGCACCGATCTTGCCACCTTGCCAGTGGGCAAGATACAGTGAGCAAGAGATCAGTCCTGTTAGAACAGAAACCGACATACTTGTAGACTTCTATTATCAAACGGGTGTGTTGGCGTGGGCGGTTGGGGCAGTAAGTAGGGTAAGAGTAGGGACCTTTCCGAGAAGGATTTCGTTGGTGTACGGCCCATAGACATCGGAGGTGTCAAGGAAGGTAACCCCGGAGTTGATGGCATGGTGAATGAGCTTGATCATGTCTGGCTCGGGCTTCGGTGTGCCGTAGAAGGCTGACATGCTCATGCATCCAAGTCCTTGCGCAGACACTTCCAGTCCCTGTGAGCCCAGCTTGATTCTTGGCACTTTTACACTGCTTTCCGCTGCCATTTTTCTGTGGAATCTGAAGCGTTTTCTCTGTAATCACTGTGTATGCTAAGGTAGAAGAAGAGAAATGCAATTACAAATATAGGTATTCCTCTTAGTTTATATAGCCCAATTAAACTAAAATATTATTATTCTAAAATATATTTTTTCCAAAATCTCAATAAAATGGAGTCCGAACATGCGCATAGATTTAAGAAAACTGCCATTATTGATGGCTGCTGAAGAGTAATGACTGTCTTTTTCTTACTTCTCTTCGTTTGGACAATAATTGGGAGGATAATGTATAAAATGGGGGAAAAAGGTTAAAGTTGAAATCAATGGCAGCGACGCATAAATAATTAACGGAAATAATTATTACAAAGTAGGACACAAAAAACAGTGGAGAAAATTCATTCGAGTACGGAAGGACAAAAGTAGGAGGCGGCTTGAAATTTTCATTAATTTAATTCCTCCACGATGCCAACTTTGATTAATATATTGTTTTTAATTTAGTGATGTTTCTTTTTGAAAAATAAAAAAGAAAAAAAATATTATTAAGCCCATTATGAAAGACACGATTCTTACAAATCTTGACACCACAAATCGCCACTAATTTGCAAATCTTGTCCCCGGTAAAGTTTGGTCTAAAAAATCAATTAGAAGGATATAATAATACTTATTTGCCCCCTTAAATTGTTAAATAAGCAAAAAATAACAAGTACAGAAATTTTCAAAAATATTTACCTTAAATTTCAAATAACGTTCAAAAAAATTTCGATAGAAACCGTAATTAACGATAAGGTATACTAATTAATAAATGTTAAAGATAATAAGGTGATGTAAAAAATTGGAATATAAGTACTAGGATGATCTTTTGAAAACTTAAATTGCAATTAAATTTGGGAGGCCATTATCGGTAAACCTCTCTCTCTCGTAAGGAGAACAATCGTAAACATTGTTTCTTCTTATGTGGACCTATCAAGTGTTGGAACATATTAACTCTTTCCACTACTTGTCATATTTACTCTTGTAAACTTAGCTTGGCGATTTTTCTAGTAGAAATATGCGCTATGTGTCACGGACAATAAAGGAGTTATATGAGGATTGGCATGACGCAAGAATATCATGTCACTCAATGGGAAAATAAGGTAGACCTATAGCAAATTAGGTTTAAACTTTGATAGTACATAACGATAGGGTGACTCTTCCACTGTACCACAAAAGGGAAAAATGCCCATAGACATGATAGACCCACTTTGATTTCAGATCAAGAAAATTCACAATTTCCACTTGTAATATTATTTTAAGAAAGATTGTGTGATTGAAAATAGAAAAAAAAAATTTAATTCAATGGGAGCAAACGGCCCTAAGATTAAGAAGTCACTTCATCTGCAAGTTTATTATTTAAATTGTGTCTTCTTAGATAGGATCTATGTTGCAATAATTGGAGTTGCAGTTTGATTATGATACACGTTTGTAGAATGAATGAGACTTATCTTAATAGTTTGAAGAGACTAAATAGTCGTCAATATCTCATAGTTTTACAACTTTTTTTTTTTTTGGGCCACTCAATAAAGAATATTTTGAAATTTCTTGGACAACTAAAAATTATGGGCTTGAAGCAGCCAGCTTCTTGGGCCTTGCCTGAGGTCCAGGCCCGAGACGAAGCCCAGGGGTCGTTGTTTTGGCATAGGCCAGAATATTTCAGATGCATTTTGTCTCAGTATTATAGATGATCGGAGGTGGTTGATCCAAAGGGTAATTACGGGAAATAAAAAGTGTAGAAAAAGTAAGTTTGTTGTCTCCATTAGGGGTGTAAGCGGTCCGATTTTACCGGTTTTTGACAAATTTTCAAACCAAACCATTTAAAACGGTTTGAGAAAAACCCAAACCTAAACCAAACCATTTTGAACGGTTTGAAAAAAACTCAAACCTAAACCTAACGGTTTGGTCCGATTTTAAACCGCCGGTTTCGCCATATATTTTTTGCCCGTCTATTTTTATGTCATTAATTCATTGAATTTAATATATATTTATATCTCATCAGTAATAAATCTAAAACAAACTAAGCCCCTGTTTGAATCAAATTTTTGGGACAAAAAAATGAAAATTTGGATTGTTATTCTACAAGTCCAGCCGCCTTTGTTAACCTGCTATTTCATGTGTGGGACCCAACCTCCTCTCCAATAGTCAATTTTCTCATTATGATGATATGAAAAATATGGCTCAAACAGATACTAAATATATTTACTATAAATTTAAATATTAACTAAATCAAAGTGAAATCACAATAAATTAAAACACAGTTTTTTTCATTTTTGTTCACCTTTTTTAGGTTAATGATGATAAAATAACGTTACAATACAAGTCTACTAAACTAGATATAAGGTCAAAAAAATAATGATGTCCAACAAGACCTTGTGATTATTATATCTGAAAAAAAGATATTGATTAAACAAAGAGAATAACCAACTACAATAATAAAGCAATTGTTTATAGTATCTAAACTTAACAATTACATAAGTTTACGTTTGTATGATGTTATGAAACACATTTAATTTCAAATTCTTACCTTAGTTTGCTCCAAAAAATTATTGATCTGAAACTTTATTTGTAGCAAATATTATCACTGAAGGTCTAGAATCTCTTTCTCTTCGATTTGGTATAATAGACTTCAATTCGACTTTGAAGATGCGTGAAAAATCTGAAAAGAAGTGTGTGGTGCCGGTGGCTCAAAACTGTGTTGGGTGTCGACTGGAATTCATCTAAATTTTGAAGAGGAAAAAGGTTTTTGATAGATTATGTTAGTCTTAAAATTATTAAATATATATTAAGATTATTGGATGATGATGATGATGATGATGATGATAATAATAATAATAATAATAATAATATATCTGTATTAGAAAATTAGGAATTGACAAAAATATCCATAAATGACAAAACTATTGAATTTTACATATTTGGATGAATTTTCAAAAATTTTCATTTTTTTTATTTTTATATATTTTTTTACCGGTCCGGTTTGGTTTTAAACCGTAATTAAAATTCTCAAACCTAAACCAAACCATTTTGACCGGTTTGGTTTGGGTCAAAACCATTTCGTTGACCGGGTCCACGTGGCACCAAACCGACGGTTTCTAAAATGCGGTTTCGGTTCGATTTTCTGGTTTTGTGGTTTTTGCTTACAGCCCTAGTCTCCATTCTTTTTTTCCTTCCTTACAAGTTATTTCTTTTGTTTATTTGAGGACAACTATGTCATTTTAATGCCCTCCCCAAAAGTTTTGGACGTAATTGTCGAATAGTGCTAAGGGTAATTATATTCACACCACGGTTTTTATTAACTGCAAACAAATTTTAGGGCTTGCTTGATTTGGCCTGTTTTTCATGAAAAACATTTTTCGTTTTCCAACTTTTGGCATGTTTGATGACAATAATTTTTTATGGCAATTTGTGTTCCTTCTTCCCTCTATGCGTGCAATTTTCTTGGTTTTGTGGAAAACCAATTCCCACCAAACCCATGGGAATTGGCTTACCAGCTAGATTTTTTTCCTTGATAATTAAAACAAATTCTATTCCCAATTGTAACAAATTTTTCCCTTTAATTGACAATATCCATGAAAAATAAAGTTAAATGAACACCAAAAAAATACAAAATTTCAACAATTTTTAGGTGAAAATTATATCAATCAAACACATTAATTGACAATTCCCAGAAAAACAATTTCTAGGCAATTCAATGATCTGAAATTAGTTTTTATTTCCACCCAAATTTCATTCTTGCAATCAAACAGATCCTTAGTTGTAATTAGAGTTCTCAAATTGTGCTCAATTTTACTCTTAAATTTTCAACTTTTTTCTTTACTTTTTTTTAATCTTTAACTTTCAATTAATTAATACATCATGTATTTGATAATTATTTTTATCCAAATATCATGTAAACGAGTGAAAAATATTTTGTGGAACACTTATGTAGCTTTTGTTTGTCTTGCATATTAGAAAGTAAAAATGTTTTACTGAATCCTAACATATTTTTTGATCATCATTAGGAATAAGATATACTAATTAAAATAAGGTAAAGATTAAAATACGAGGAAAAAAATTAATAACACAAGTATGAAAAGTCGAAAATCAACAAAAGTTAAGGGTATTCATTTTTATTATAACAT
>NC_036244.1:9975258-9987185 GCF_002742605.1 Olea europaea var. sylvestris | reverse complement strand
CTGTTGGGGCACATCCCGCGATTTACCTCTTTTACAAAGCTCTAGGGACGGGAACGTGAGGGCTCTCAAGATTGAAGTTCAACCTTTTTTTTAGTATATGGGGGTCCTTGTTCGGCCGGAGTTTGACTTGACCTTTGGAGTTTGATTTACTAATTTGCTTTTAATTTAGGAGAAAATATTGGTTAGCTTGTGTTTTTTAGATCTGGGTTGATCATTTTTTTTAATAATAATTTCTGCACCTGATTTTTAAGTGCCTGATGTAATTTGATAGATTATGAATTTTATGCCTCCTATTGTAGTTGGGTTAGAACGTGTCATAATTATGTACAAGTAGAACTTTATAATAAGATATTTTCCAAATAAATGCAATTTTTTTTAATATGTACTTTTTACAATTCCAATTTTGCTCGAGCTCTCCTCCATCGACTTTGCTTCACCTCTTCCGGCTCCCCGGGGTATAATCCAGTGGTGCAAAGGACACGAGTAAGGTAATCTCAACTTTGCTGACAGCCGTAGTATGAGGATTCGATTCCGGAGATATTGAATTGAACTCTTTTATGGGCACCAATGTACACGAAAGTTCTAGTTCCCTGACCTGTTGGGGTACATCTCGCGATTTACCTCCCTCACAATGTTCGAGGGACGGGGCGGTGGGGCCCTCAAGGTTGGATTCAACCTTTTTTTTTCTTCACTTCTCCCGACCCTGTGATCACCCACACAGAAAATTCTTGCAGTCTTAACTGGCGAATGGTACAACAAAAATACCATCGGTGGCGTCATAGAGAAAGTGGAGAAATTTATCGAAGTACGCATGTCTTTTTCCTCGGCATTCTTCAGGTCCCTCTTTTCAGGTCAAATCCCATAGTTATCGACTTTATATTGCTATATATCCAATGAACATGGTCATCTGCGAATATTATTTTCTGTCTTGTAAATCTACATGGATTTCTGTTGAACGCCGGATTTATCATGTTCTAGTATATGGGGGTTTTTGCCCCCTGGAGCATAGTCCAGTGGTGCAAAGGACAGGAGTGGGGTTATCTCACGACTTGCTGGCAGCCGCAGTATGGGGGTTCGATTTTTGTGACATGAAATTGAACTTCTGGTAGACGCAGTGTGCATGCAGCTCTTGTTCCTTGGTCTGTTAGAGCACATTCCGTGATTTACTTCCCTTACAAAACTCTAGGGCGGGGACGTGGGGGCTTTCAAGGTTGGGGTTCAACCTTTTTTTAAGTATATGGGGGTCCTTGTTCAGCCGGAGTTTGATTTGACCTTTGGAGTTTGATTTACTAATTTGCTCTTAATTTAGGAGAAAATATTGGTTAGCTTGTGTTTTTTAGATTTGGGTTGATCATTTTTTTAATAATAATTTCTGCACCTGATTTTTAAGTGCCTGATGTAATTTGATATATTATGAATTTTATGCTTCCTGTTGTAGTTGGGTTAGAAGTATTATTTAAAATTTTTCTTCTTCTTTATAATTTTTAAAATCTATTAAATTTAAACATATTACTACAACGATGAGAAGCTGGAAATGAATTCGTATTATACTGTCCTTTCAAATTGATTTTGTCAATCTTTCTTATTGCAACAATTGTTTGAAAAGTGACTGCAGTTGGAAAGTAACAAATATAAGATATACAAATTACGAGAAAATAATCTTTAGGATACAATCAGATGATTTTTTAAACATGACCGTGCTATAATCCCGGATTATCAGGGTTTGTTTTTTCTACTCTATTTTCTTCGTAAAATTTCTAACAAGCTGGTCAATTAAACATTCTAAGTAGATTGATTTCTATTCCCTACAAATACAGAGTGCTTGATGTACTGAAGCTAGTTACTGTTTCATTGAACTTTAGTTCTCTCCTTGCAAAGTGGATTATTCAACTGATGAATTCATGACATATTTTTCTCCGCAGGTTACATGCCGATACATGTATTTCCTTGTGCATTCTCTATATTTTAGAAGGCATCATTTCGCTGGATCCACTGTTTAAGAGAAGTAATAAAGCTACTATCAATGGCAATACTAGTGGATGGGTCGAACTTTAAATCACAAACTTTTATAATTTAACTTTTTGAGATTCCTCTTGATACTTGATAGAGTGATGTGGAAAAGAGGATATGAGATAAGAGCTTTGTTGAGATGATTTTATCTCAGACGGCACATTGTTTGGTGCAGACATACAGTTGTGTTTCCCTTCTTTGGCATTCTGTCGTCTGTCAGGGCCTCGGTGCCACGGCATGTTCTGGCCGATTATTTTATCACTGATTTCCTATCTTCCTACTGTTTATTTTCTCAGGGTTCCTCCGCCCCAAAAAAAATAAAAAATAAAAAATAAAAAATTATTGAAGTCGTGCTTATTAATATTTGCATCAATATTTACCGTGAACTCATTTATGGCCACTTTGCTTATTAGTATACCTCTCTATTTCCAAGGATACAAAAGTTTTCTAAAACATTTAAGCCAGCTGTTGTATGTCTGTTTTAATCATATAGACCATAGTTGTCCAACAACAACCAATGAATGCAGGTTCCATACCTTTCCTTTTCCTTGTATGATAAGTTCGTTGTTTTATGCCTGTTTCGATTTGTAGAGTATAGTCGATTTTCTCCAACTAATACACGTTGAATACCTTTCTGTTTCCTTGTTTTTCTTTTGAAGGCAGTCTCAATTTTGAGTTCCACAGTGAAATTTTTAGTTTTTAACAGTTGGAATTAGTTTGGTCATAGAAGTTACTACTGGAGAGAGAAATTCATAGAAGGTGGGTAGATTGTCCATACAGGTTAAAGTTCTTTAACAGTTGGTGATAGTTTGCAATCTGTTTATTTTCCTCTTTTCAACCAGCACACTTTGAAGTCTCATCCATGTATCCATTCCACAATGATACTTTCCTCTTTTCCTCTTTTTTTTTTTTTTTTTTTTTTTTTTTTTTTTATTATTAGAAAATATCACGTTCTTAAAATATCGTGTCTATATTAATATCAGTCTGTTATCAGGACCCTAAAGGTTTTAAAGAATTGCTGAACACTTTTCATGTGATGGAGCAATAATTTCTTATTTGCTGTCATCTCAATCACTCTGTTGGTAATTTCAAATAATCCATTTGCTTCTTTACTACAAAATTATCGCAACTCCCATTGCCAATAATTAAGTTACAAGTTCTCTTGTTAATGGAACAGCAAGCTTGGAAAATATTGTGTCGTGCAAACATTTCTGTACCCAATTTAGCTGCAGACTTACAACGAAACTCTTTCAAGTCTCCATTGAAAAATTTATATGCTGTTATATGCTGTTGTCTTCCCTTGGTCTAGTTTTAATTATATATTCAATAACTTTGACCAGGTACTTGCTGGAAGTTATTTCTCGGTGGCTGGTGCACTTATTGGCTTCTTAAAACCCGGGAGGATGAGCATGTTCGGGACTCTTCTAGTCATATGGGGCCTTGTCAAGGGATTCTCAAAAAGCCTGCAAACACAGATCAAACAAATGCAGTATTTGTCTACCCAACTATGTTAATAGCCCTGGTTTGTTCTCTCTTATCGGTCAAATATGATGTGAAGAAGGCTGCGAGAAGTGATGCTGCTCGCCCCGTTGCAAAGCCTATGCTCAGCTTTTCAAAACTGAAGCTCCGATGATTTAGGTGTTCGTCGTATAGAACATAACTGGAGGAGATCAATTAATTGTATTACTTATGGCACATCGCTTTCTGAGATTTATATTTCTTCACATTATTTTGGAAACATAAATCACAATTGTATGTATCAGAAAGGAAATTGTGCTTGAGATACTGGAAAAGGTTCATATGTAGCCTTTTTCTGGAAGAAAGGTGTCATTGAGTCTGGAATTTTGTTAAATTTGGGAGGACGAATGAAAACAATGAAACATTTAAAAAAAAAAAAAAAAAAAAAAAAAAAAAAAAAAAAAAAAAAAAAAAAAAAAAAAAAAAAAAGAATGAATGCTACGGTTTTCACTTTCTTTCTATCAATGTTGTACTTTTCTCCCCAAAAAATGGGTCTCTGTCGTATTCATCTTGATCTTCAAGGAAAACGAAGACAGTCCTCGCTCAAAGCATTGAGTGGGTACATCAGCCATGTCCGAACATGATCCAACAAACGAAGAATATAAGAGATCAAAGCATCTAAATTTGGGTCCTGAGTACTAATGGAGCAATACTGGACGGGAGTACGAGGAACTGGACATCTGCATAGAGGACAAGTAGAATGCCTCTGCAGCCAAGCATCAATGCAATTGACGTGAAATCCATGCTTGCATGTTGGAAGGATCATGTAATTATCACCCCGAGACACTCGGCTAAGGCAAACAACACAATCGAGTTCAAGGCCTCCTTCTTCCTCAAGCTTTTCTGTTGTTGAAACACCTTGATCCTGATCTTTGAAAACTGTACCACTTAGTGAACGTAATGATGGCCTTATTTTCCGATGACGCTGGATGAACACGAGAGATGAGGCAATTAACAGAGTGACGGCTACCAAATTCTTGCTGCTCGTCATGGGAGCTTCGTCCTTGAACTTCATTACATTTACAATGGTAGAACGATAACTTCCCGACATGGTTTCTAGATTTAATTTTTCTGCCTCAATCTTTGTCAATTGTTATACTTGGATTATAATGTTTGTTGTTCCAGTTTTGCTTCTAAATATGTAGCAGGAAGATTGAGTAACAAGACCTAAGTGCATTCAATTTGACCAGTAAATTTTGAGGAATTGATATGGAATTAGATCAAAAGAATGACCTTCCAAGTGATTTTATTTGCATTCAGTAGTTGGATTGAATTCATGTCCGTGAAAGACACGTTTTGAGCAAATTTGAGATTTTGGCCTTTTCTGGTTCGCAGACTGTGTAAATTTAAAAACAGTAGGCGGTGAACCTTTGACCCAAACAAAACAAAGAACGCTACCTTAAATTATTCCCCCCGAAAAAAATAAACAAATAAATAAATGGCGGAAGACAGAGAATTGAAACAGCATTCAAACTTCTCGAATTGTAAGATTTTCACCCCTTCTCCAATCCTCAATCTTCGAACAATCTGAATTCTGTTTCAGTTGTCCTCTAAATGATCATAAAAGTACAGCATAGCAAGACACCGTTACAAGACAGTTACCACCGTTTGTTCCTAGTTTCGACTAAATGCCAAAAAAACCACAGCTTGCATTGTAAGCATGCTAATTATTTCCTTGACTCTGTTTAGTCTCAACGTATCAGCTTCTTCCATAGCAGAAAGAAACCATGGTCAGATCAATATTTCTTTCATAAATATCTTACAATCGGACATTACTCGTGTTTTGGACCTGATTTTTACACTATCAGGGCCAACGGCATTGTTAGAATATTCCAGCAGATTCAAAATTAGTTAGTTTGTTGATTGGTTAGTTACTAGTTAGTTTAGTTAGTTAGATAGTTGGTTGTTAGATGTTAGTTATTCTAGTTAGCCACCCACACTTGTGTTTATAAATACAAGACTTTGTATACCTTTTAGTTCATTGGATGTATTTCAATCTCTCCTTTCATGGAGCGTCATCTTCCTCTTTTGATGGAGTGTTATTTTCCTCCTTTTATGGAGTGTAATATGTTGTTTGAATTCAAGAATTTAAGGTATCAGAGCATAATTGCTTTCTAATTCTGCCTTTATATTTTTTTAGCATTTTACTGGTGGCGGCTGGTACTCTCACACCTTCTTTCTCCCACTAAAAACCCCATCCCTCTCTCAAAGAAGCGAGATCTGTCAGTTCGGAGTCTATGGCCGCCTTCGCTCCTCCAGATCAGGCTGCTGGCCTGCTTCAGAAATTGTCGTTGGACACACAGGCGAAAACTCCGGAAATTCCAGGGCCAACCAAAAAGCCTTCTTTTGATTCTGGCAACATGACTGCTGTACACATTCAATCTAGGGATGGGTCTTTGACTCCCATGCTATCGGATCTCGTTGATCAGTCTATGTGCTATCTTACTAATGGCTACCCTTCTACTGCATACTATTATTGCGGCTATGATGGGAATGGTAGTGAGTGGAAGGATTGGTAGAGTCAACATATTATTTTGCACAGTAAGCTCTGTTTGTTTTCCATTCTTTCACCATTAAAATGAAAAATATGATCATTATTCATCATATCAAGCCATCAAATTTGAATTTCTATCTCGTATATGAAGTTTATAACGACTATATTTTTCATTCTTATTTTTACAAAAATGGGAAACAAACGCCTCCTAAATATGAATTGCATAAATTTTGAAGTCCATCAAATTTCTCATTGTCTGACTGGAATGACGTGCTTTAGAACTGAAATTCGAGGCCCATTAACTCTTGTACCTGCTTTCACGTTACCTGCAATTAATAAGCAAGTCATTGCATGTACGTTTATAATCGAATAACTCCTGCTTTTTCATACTGCGACGACTGTCGCCTCCGACCAGCTTGCTATCTTGGGTTCTTCTTCAACTCACACACCCAAGCAGCTTCAACATATAATTATTTCAACTCTCTTTACTGTTGGTCTCCATGGTAAACCACATTTTCTTACCTCTTCTTGGTTAATTGACTCTGCAGCTTCCAATCACATGACTAAAGATCTTGAAGCCCTGCACAATGTTAGTAAGTATGATTGTGAACAGCATGTTCAATAGCCAATGGAATTATCCTACCTATTATTCTGATTCACAATCTCGGATCTTCGTTCACTGATATTTTATCTCCTGGTTTATTTACAATTTCATTTTTGTTGGGCAATTTGTAGAAGACAATTATGCTATCATTTTGATCGTGCCGGTTGTCGTATGTAGGATTAAGTGTTGGGGCAAACTAAAGCGACAGGGCCAAAAGCGGGAAGTTTTTCCCGTTTATCGTTCTATTTATATAAGCTGTTCTGCTATTGCTAATAATAACCATTTTTGACATAAGAAATTGGATCATCCTAACTCTGCTATTTTAAAACATATTGTGACACATGATTCTTTAAATAATACGAACAGGGAAGTTTTTCTATGTTACTTGTTCTATTTATGTGAGTTATTCAATTGTTGCTAACAATAGCCATGTTTGACATAAGAAATTGTCATCCTAACTTTGTTATTTTAACACATATTGTAAAACACGCTTTTGTAAATAATACGAATGATGTTTTTCAATTGTCTTTAGATTGTGCCTCTTGTAAGCTTGGTGGTAAAAGCAAATCTTGACCTTTACGACGACATAGTAGTTGTGGTTCCGTATATTTTGAGATTATTCATATTGTTGTTCAGGGGGTATGAGTCAATACATGTACTTTGTGACATTTATTGATAATCATAGTCATTTCATTTTGGTCTATTTTCTTTGTTCTAATGCTGATGTGTTATCTACATTTCAAGCTTTTTTTGCTTATACACAAACTCAATTTTCTTCACGTATTAAGATCTTACTTTATGATTCTAGTGAGGAATATATGTCTAGGATTCTCATTCTTTTCTATAACAGATGGGTATTTTCTCCTATCGTTCATGTCCTTACATGATCTTAAATAGAATGGTTCATCGAGCATAAGATTCAACATCTTTTGGATGTTGTTCATACCTTGATTCTTGAATCCCCCGTTCCTTTTAGATTTTGGGTAAAAGCATTATTTACGGTTGCGTATTTGATTAATACTTTACATCTTAAATTCTCATATTCTTGTTTATTGGGCGTTTCTTCTGATTATAATTCCATACGTGTTTTCTATTGTATATACATTGTTCACTTACCTCCCACTAAACATCAAAAAGTTACCGTTATTTGAAAATCATTATATATAGATAAGTATGGGTGTAACGACCTGAGTTCTTGATAACCTAAGAATCACCAAATCATCCACGCAGACTACAGAAAATAATTAAAAAATAATATTCATTTATTTTTAAAAACATACGAGACAAATACTAAAGTGATTTTTCCCAACATGTAGAGTTTGGAGAAATAATAGCCAATAAAATAAATCGTTCTTAATATAAAAATAATTTACAATTTCTCCACCACCACCAACCAATATCTAGCTCCAACCTGTTACCAAAAGGGAGAAAAATCTCATTAAGTGTTTGCAGTGAACAAGCAACTTGTCTTTCAACTAAGGAAGACAAACTTTCGTAACATACGTATAGGTTATCACATGAACTACTCTGAACATAGATGATAGAAATCCTTGTCCGTAGCACTATTAAATGCCAACCATCTTATCATAAACATATAGGACACCCAAACGAATTCGAAAATTAAATTATACGAAACAAGTTCACTTAAACCACTTGCAACATCACTTACCTCGTAAATTGAAGAGGGTTGGTGGTGTTGATTTTATATTCCGCAAGTGTACGAATCGTAATAAGTAATATAATGAATCAATGAGGCCAAATGATTGTTCTCATGAGGAAGATAATTTAACATTTAATTTACTATTTCTAACTTTTATTTGACATAAAACAAAGAATATATGGGTGATTGTTTATCTAAATTATTCTAATTAATTTAAATTAATCTAGGCGCAAAATTTATCGAATTCGAGTTTTAAACTACGAATATGGGTACTACAACTTACAGTTTTACCGCTAATCAAGATTCATTATTAATGTAGTCTTCGGTCAAATTGATTCTATCTAACTGAGTCAATTATATATCTCAATGTGAATTTAGATACACCTTAGTTAAACGTCTTAAATCTTTAAGAATCCATGTAACAACTGCATTAACTAGAAAATGTATCTCAACACTTTTATACTAGTTCCAAGTTTTGCTATGTAGTCCAAACCTAAAACTCACTTCTTGAGTCATTAAAGGTGATCATTGAATTACTGGTCAAGCAATTCAAAGCATAAAACACCACAAATAAAATCAACACATAAAATTGAGAACTAGAATTTTGAAAGATAAATTAAAGGGTCACACATAAATTTCATTGTTTGTCCTGACTATAATTTAGCTACTCATACTAAAGAAAGAAAAATAATAAAAAAGTATAAAATTCACAATTAGGTTTTGAAATCATGATGTTTGAATGAATTGGATACTGCACTAAGAATTTTCTTTAAACTCAAAAGTTTTCAAACCCTAGCTTTTGGCCTTTTGACCTTAATGATTACGTATTTTTCCCTCTCTAAAATTGTGTGTCCTATAAAAAGAATGAAACATCATATATATAGATGTCTCTATTAACTATAAAAAGGAGTACTCAAGCATCTCTCTAATGTGGAATTTGAGTCTATATAGGAATCCCACAAATGCTGAAATTTTTTATAGTTAAGTGCACTTTGGTCCTCCACATTGAGTTCTTACGCATCCCAGGTCCTCTTTATTTGTATGATAGGTCCTTCACTTCAAGGTTTGATTATTTTGCTCCTCAATTCCTTAATTTTTTACAACATTAATCCAATCCCATCCAAACTTGTCCAATCCGAGTTTTACCTATAATTAACCAAATTTAACCTAAATTAAGTAGATATTCATGCAAAATAATAATTTAAAATGCACTTATAAAATTCTCGAAAACTAAAACTCTTGTTTGTCTCCAACAAAACTATCTATTAAACACACAACCAAATAAATAAAAATATAAATGCATTAGATAATTTTGTCGAACTAGCATCAAGTATTGAAATCGTTTGATAATTCACAAAAGTTTATAGTTAGTGCAACTAAAACTAATTCTTTATTTGTTCAACGTTTGATTGATGAGTGGACGTGTATAGCCAATTAAATCATCATGAATTTTTAAGTTGGTTATTTTCGACCATCAATAGTCAAATATTTCCTTTTTCTCTTGTAAGATACCCATCCAAACTTATTTTTCAATCACATACCCGTAGTGTATATTCTAAGGTTGATTCACAATTTCATCCCTGCTTAGGCTTGGTTGGGTTTCACCAATGAAAGTTACTACGTGATAATCCTTAAGTTGAATTTTTCAACCTCAAAATTTCAATTAAGATAATAACCCTTACCAAAAGTCTAAATTCCAACTTAACTACACAAGACTTAGCAGGACAAAAATGGTACTTAGAGCTGTTTTGGCCATTGTCCCAACATAGTGTTTTTCTTTTCTTTTGTTTTTCATTGTGCCCCTTCTTTTGTTTTTGGGATCTACTTCTTCTTCTCCCCCCTCCCTCTTTTTTCCGAAGGTAGTTTTCACTCTATATTTCAAACAGCCTACTTCTCCAATCGACCGTCTACTAAACATTGGTGATGAATAGGTCAAATTACTAAAGACTAGCTGCACATAACAACGTAGGTAACTTTTTTCTACATGTCATGACTAGTGAAATGCCTTTAATTTTTTTGAATAAATAATCGAAATCTAACCCCTAGTAAAAGTTACTACCTAGCCTATACTTATTAGTACAATAACATTGCACACAAATATTCAACATGCACGAAATCAACACATATCTAAATAGCTCCTAACAATGGATCAACCAGTCCCAAACTATTCTGTTCAATTGGTTAAGTAGTTGTGTTTTTAATTAGGATCTTGATTCGTCAACCTAAGTTCAAAATCAATTTAACCTATTTTATCAAGATAACCGATCCAAAAATTCATAATAATTATCATGACTATTATGCTCAATATAATAGGATCTTACATAAGCAAATATCGAATTAGCAAAAAAATTGGATCACCTATTCACACTTCATGAAACATAAACAATTTCAAATAACTTCAATTAGTCAACAAGATTATCCAACTCATACAAATACACGTAAAATATATATATTTTTTCAAAATATTCACAAACAAGGAAGTATAACTTACTAACTAATCTACACTCCGAAACTTAAAAAATACACTTTGTCCTTAATGTGTGCACAAAATAGGCTTAAAGAATGGTTAAAAATACTCATCGTTTACATGATGTTTCTCGTTTGGACTTTGATTTTTAATCTTCCTTCAATATCATTTCCATGCTTGTTCTATAAAATAATTTCATTATACCTCAAAAAGAACAAGAAAAATAATTATCAATAAACTCACATGCAAGTTTATGCTAATTTAATTTGGAACGATGATTTTAAATTAGTTATGACCCAAAAAATTAAAAAATAATTTTTCTTTCAATATAATATTTATAAATTTTTTCCCTTTTTTTTAAGAAAAGAAAGAAAAACTATATTTTAAATTTTTTTAAAAGAAAAAAAATCATATTTTCTTCAAGAAATAAAAAAAAATGAATAGGAAAGAAAGAAAGAAAAGAAAGGAAAAAGATTTAAGAATGATTTTAAAAAAATGAAGAAAAGAAGGAAAGAAAATAATATAAAATAATTGGTTTGACAGCGAGTTGCAAGCCTGCAATTGTCTCGTGGCATACGAGGCTGCACTAGGGATGTCAAAAAGGCTCGGTGGCTCGGCTCGGAAAAAGCCCGAGCCCGCCCGGCTCGTGGCTCGTAGGGATCGAGCCTAGGCTCGGGCCGAACCTCAAAATAAGAGGCCGGTCACATGCAGCTATAGCTGCCTTTTTTTTCGTATTGGTACACTTACACTGTTATCTTTTTGAAATTCAAATTTGAAAAATAATGCGGGTTTTTTTATCTATAAATACGAGATGATTTTTGAAGTTTTAAATCACTTTGCTATCAATTTTAATTCGCATTATTTCTATATCATAGATTCAAATTCAAGTTTCAATTTCTTCTTTCTCACTTCTCATATAACAATTAATATATTCAATTTCTTTCACTCTACAGTCTAATATTCATTATTTTTTATTATACTAGTTATTATGGATTTTACAAGTGATGAAATTAATCAGTTTGGCGGTAGTTCGAGTACTCCATCTAACTACGATGCATGTGAAAATATTCCAATTAATTTGGAGGATATTGAAGAGGAAGAAGTTCAAGTACTCGAGAAAAAAAGGTCAAAAAAAGAATCATCGGACTGTTGGCAACATATGACACGAAAAAAA
>NC_036244.1:9956677-9974841 GCF_002742605.1 Olea europaea var. sylvestris | reverse complement strand
GGTTGTAATAGAAAATGTTATATTGCTGCTACGGCTCATTATATTGATCACTTGTGGCTTCTACATAAAAGAATTATTGCATTTAGATGTGTAGAATTTCCTCATAATGTCACTAATATATACATAGTTTTAAAATATATCATACAGGAATATGGTATACAAGATATGGTTCGAAGTTTTACTTTGAATAATGTTGCAGTGAACAAAGTTGTTATTGAAAGATTTATTGCTGATCTTAATCCCGTATTTGGAAATTTATTTTTTCATCAACGTTGCGTATGTCATATTATTAATTTGATTGTAAAAGCTGGATTAGAACATATAAGTTCACCTTTAGATAAAATTAAACAAGCAATAAATTTTATTACTGTATCACCAGCAAGAAAACAAGCATTTAATAGTTTGTGTGCAGAGTATGAATTACAGGAGAAATCATTTGCCACTGATGTAACACACAGGTGGAACTCTACATATCTTATGTTATATTTGTGTGAAAATTACGATAAAGTAATTTCACTATATTATAATGGTAGACATACACTCGGACCCGAACATAATTTGGAAGATTGGGAATGGACTATTGCATTTTACGTGAAAAAATTCTTACAACCTTTTTTCGATGCTACAAAGGAATGTAGCGGTGTTTATTACCCTATATCTTCTCTTGTTTTACAACATTTTTTCTACATTTCACAAGCATTTCATAAATATAGGAATTTTCCACTTTTTGCTGATGTAGTCCGCTCTATGGAGTTAAAATTTTGTAAATACTGGGAAGAGTTGCCTTCTTTATTTCTTTTAGCTTCAGTAATGGACCCTCGACTTAATTTAATTGGCACAAAAACTACTGTAAAGGGGATATTAGATTTTTTGAATATAGAATTATCACACGTGCATATAGAATCTTTTTTATGTGAAATGTATAATTATTATGCTGAAAAGGAAGGTCAGCATAGTTCTACTTCCCAAAGTTCTTTTTCAAGAAATATTTCAACAAATCCCGAAAATTTATGGAATTATTTAGATAGCAATACAAGTGCTCCTTCATTTAGTTCTAGTTCTAGCTCATCAACATCTAGAGCGATTAATATTGGTGGTATAAATCTTGAAATTCCTTCTGAGTTAGCTAGGTATATGTGCGTGGATGTTCGTAGTGTGTTACAACTGCACGAATTACAAGAATTTAGTCTTTTAAATTGGTGGAGATGTAACGAAAGGCAATATCCAATTGTATCAAAAATTGCACGTGATCTACTAACACCTCCGGTGTCTACGGTAGCATCGGAGGCTGCATTCAGTTTAGGTGGTCGAATTTTATCAGATGAACGATCAAGACTAAAAGAAGATATATTGGAGGCTTTGATATGTTTGAAGGATTGGGAATGTGCAGAATTACGTGTTCAAGAACATGTTGATAGTATAATGGCCGAAAAGTTGCAGCATATCCAAACATAGGATGTTGTAAGTTTTTAAATTAATTATTTTTCTTTAAGAAATGTATTTTTTTAATTTATTTGATTCAAAAAAATTGTACACGAAATATTTTATTCGTGTGCAATTTTAACTCCGCCTACGTTGATTGTAGCCGGTCCCAGGCCCGGAAAAAGGAGGAGGGTTGTAATTTGTAACTTTTATTTATTTTGTTATTCGTATAAATTACATAATTTTGAAAGTTGTACTTTTATTTAATTTATAATTTGTATAAATAATAAATGATGCAATTTTTAAATTCTTTCAAAAAAATGTCATTCAACAATTTGCACCACAACAATTAACATGTAAAAAAAATGTCATTAAAAATTGCAAAAAAAAAAAAAAAAAAAACCGAGCCGGCTTGACTCGGCTCGTTTACATCCCTAGGCTGCACACAGGCCACTGTCCAACCATGGTCCATGCGGTTTTTTCCATTCCTCCATTTTTTTTTTTTTCAATAGTAAAACTGGAATAAGGCCCGTTTAAAATGCAATCCTAAATTTTTTGTGCAATGCATAACATAAAAAACTTAAATTTTTACGGTTAGAAATTGGGCTGCCTTCCATTAATTCTTGATTTATGATTTCAAGTTCGACATTGGGCAATGTTTTTTCATGGAACTTTAAATAAGGCTTTGAAGGTCTTGTTTAGCTTGATTTGCTTATCTTCGCACAACGTCCTCGAAGATACTGTTTTGCTCTCTTGAATATGTATAATTTGCTTAGATTACCTAATTCGAACTCAACTAAGAATACTTCGAATCTCCTCGTCATCTTTAATCACTTAATCGATGAAGTTGAAAGTTTGCATACTAATCCCATCTTCTTTGAATGCTACTAATTCGTTTTGCTCCTTCATTATTAATTCCTCAATTTTTACATGTTCTTCTTTAGTTGTTGATTCATTAGGTTTAATGATGAAGAGATCCTCCATAAACATCTTATTTGTTTCATCCGAAATTATTTGATTTTCTATCATTTTCGATTTCTGCATGGCGAAGACATCTCCCACAAGCATGTCACTGTCATCATCTTCTTCTTCATATGGATCCTCAAAGATAGCTTTTCTCACTTCCTCCCACTACAATTAAGCTTTATGAGATGTGAAGGTCACTAAATAGAATATTAATTTTAATAATATTCTTACAGCCGTAGCCGACTGGGTTCAGTGCCCAGGTGACCCACCCATCAAGCTTTGTAGGAGGGGCGATGAAGGCAACGGAAACAGTTGGGTTGAGCTTGGCAGTTGAATCGTAGGTCCAATGGAGATCAATGCAGTTGGTGAAGCGTGTATTTTTCATTTTGAAGGTCTGTGGAGTGCAGGTGAGTGAACATGCTGGTGAGATTAGCAGAGGCAATGCAATGAGAAAAATAAATAAAAATTGAATATACAGAGTGAAATTTTGTCACATTTGGGAGTACACTAATGAAGACAATGAAACATAAAAAGTAAAAAGAAAAGAAAAGAAAAATAAAAAGAATGAATGCTATTGTTTTCTTCTTTCTTTCTATCAATGTTGAATTTTTTCCCTAGAAAATTGGGTCTTTGTCGTCTTCGTCTTCAAGGAAAGCGAAGACAGTCCTCGCTCAAAGCATTGAGTGGGTCCATCAGCCATGTCCGAACATGATCCAACAAACGAAGAATATAAGAGATCAAAGCATCAAAATCTGGATCCTGAGTACTAATGGAGCAATACTGGATGGGAGTACGAGGAACTGGACATCTACAAAGGGGACAAGTAGAATGTCTCTGCAGCCAAGCATCTATACAATTAACATGAAATCCATGCTTGCATGTTGGAAGGATCTTGTAATTATCACCCTGAGACACTTGGCTCAGGCATACAACGCAATCGAGTTCTAGGCCACCTTCTTCCTCGAGCTTTTCTGTCGTTGTTGTAGCACCTTGATCCTGATACTTGAAAATTTTAGCAGCTAGCGAACGTAATGATGCTCTTATTTTCCCATGACGCTGAATGAACGCGAGAGATGAGGCAGTTAATAGAATGATGGCTATCAAATTCTTGCTGCTCGTTATCAGAACTTCGTCCTTGAACTTCATTGCATTTACAATGGTAGAAAAACAATTTCCCGACATGGTTACTAGATTTAATTTTTCTGCCTCAATCTTTGTCAATTGTTATACTTGGATTGCAATGGTTGTTGCTTTTCAATATTACTTCTAAATATATAGCGGGAAGATTGAGTTAGAAGGCCTAAATGGATTCAATTTGACCAGTAAATTTTGAAGATTTTTATGGAATTACACCAAAAAAATGACCCTCTAATTGACCTTACTTGCATTCAATAGTTGGACTGAATTCATGTCCGTGAAAGACACGTTTTTTTGAGCAAATTGAAGTTTTTGGCCTTCTCTGGTCGTAGATTTTGAAAATTTAAAACCAGTGGGTAGTCAAACTTTGACCCAAACAAAACAAACAATACCTTAATTTATTATTCCAAAAAAGACATGGAAGACAGAGAATTGAAACAGCATTCAAACTGCTTGACTTTTAAGATTTTCACCCCTTCTCCAATTCATTAATCTTCAAACAATTTAAATTTTGTTTCAGTTTTCGCCCTTTAAATGATCATAGAAATACTCATAGCAAGACACCATTACAAGACTGTAATTTACCACCATTTATTCCTAGTTTCGAAGGAAGTTCTAGAAACCAATATACTGTAACATATCGTTAAAAGAACCCCACATTTTATGAACTATCATCTAAATTAGTGCTACATAGCATTACTTGTATCTCAAACAATGTTTATAAAATTGTAAATGTACCCGAAGAATTGGAAGAAGCCTTTGTACAAGCTCTTCGGTGTCCCATGATGACCAACATTTCTAATAGCATGATGTCCGACAACAATTTTCCATTTTGTCGTTGATTCCCTTCCCTGAATGCTAATTCAAGTTCCCATTAAGCCAAAATAACCAAAACATTTACAAATTTGATTAAGATGAAACCGAGTCAACTTTTGTTATCAATCTAGCTTTTGTGACACTTCATGACCTAAGCTATTCGGCCGTCACTTTAATCTACACCGATACATTAAAAGCATTTGTCTTTACTATCTCTCATTTATGAATATTTTAGATATAACTAACGTAAAGATAAAGTGACCAAATTCTAATGCATTAGATAATAATCAAGAAAATTGAAAATCAAATCAACGCACTTCTAATAAATTTTCAGTATAGGTCTTTGCAGGCCTTTTTTTGTATTAAAGCTGATTGGCCTTTTTTTTAGACACAGATTACAATGAGTAGCAATGTATATATAGATGAACTAAAGCTCTTGTAGGAGGCCTATTAATAGTAAATTAATATACAAGGTATAATGGTACATTTACATCAACCGTGCCCAAAATTTGTGCCTATAGACTGATTGTGTGTCCATGATTTTGGAGTTAAGATCAGGGACCCTTTACACAATCTTCTTTAATGCATCTCTTGCAATTGGACATGACTCGTGTTTTGGGACTGATTTTTGCACCATATCCTGCTGCTATGGAGCTACCTGATTTGATAGTTTTTCGTCCTCTCGAATGTTCCTTCTTTGTAGGTTGTCAACTGAAGAAAGTTGAGAAGCCAGTAGATGAGGGAAGTCACTGGTCTTGGCATCTCCTGGAAATATAACCAAGTAATTGCGTATTAAATTATTAATTGTATGTATGAGGGGCATATTTCATATCCAGAATAACAACTTTGATAAGGGCATGATTTCTATCTAGTTGAGCATACCAAATATACTAAGGTAACACCATAGCAGAAATTCAGCAGAACCTTGAAGAAACTCTTGGAGTCTGGAGTCGATTTCAGATTCACAAAGTGCATGAACGAGGCTGAAAAATGAGGTTCTCAAATGTAGGAGAAAAGAAGGCTGAAACATCACACCTTTGTTTCTCCACACAGTCTTATATAAGTGTTGCATGATTTTGCCCACTCGTTTCATTTCTGCATCATTTAGTTGGAGTTCTTCCCTTAATTTCAACGCATGGTTGAGATCTGAATTCTTGCTCATGAAGGCTCATCCAATCAAGGTAGAGGCATTGTTCCAGATTCTTGTCAAAAGCAGCCATTGTCAGCAAAACCTCTTAATAAAGCGAGGCGAGGCAAGGTGATTCAATGCGTACATTCCATTTATTAATCGTTTATGTACTACCTACAAACAGGTTATAAACCGTGTAAACATTTTAGATTTTAAGTGTGGCAAAATATGAACCAACAAATAATAACTGAAAGACAAATTGTAGCATGAGATTCTTCATCATTTTTCCGTCAAGATGATGACTATCCACGCTTTGCTTTTTGTTGAAATATAGTGGTGTTAATGAAACCGGATTATCGTATACTATATATGTAGCTTAGATCGATTTTAAACACACCGTATTTGCAGAAAGCTTACCGTATATGCTGCCTACCGTATATACATTTGATCGTATTTTTCACATACCGTATTTTCACTTACACCTAGAAATACCATATGTGTAACATACATATACCGAATTGTATTTACCAACTATTAGCAAAAAAATTCAGATATATATTTTTTTTCCTATTTTTATTTCTTAAATAAATATAAAACAAGTACACTGCAAAATATATAAATCTAGAAAATTGTAAATGTGTAAATCGCTAAATAAATAAATTTTCAACCCGAGGTCCATGCAAGTGCAGTTCCCTTAAAGCAGATTCGTTCCATCACCGTAAGTGATTGAGATTTAATCCGAACGTCTGTTTCCCAAGATAAACGGTGATAGTAGAATCTAAACACTGCAGAAACTATTTCGACGAAATGAGTTTGTATTGAACAATATCACCACCAAGACGACACTAATTTGACAGAATATTTCCGTGAGCCATGCAGTATTCTCGTGGTTAGAATTGCTGGAAAAAATGAGACTTAATATAAGATTAAATCTACCTATCAACTCCATAGCAATAAACACTAAAGTTGCTTCAATTTTTGGGAGTTTTGGCAGTTTTCGGAAACTCAAAAGTCGGTTGAAGAAAGCAAAAAATTGCAAAACGTGGACATTCCAAACGGGCCAATTTTTGCTCCGTTCGGTTCCAAATTCATGTACGCAGGTTGCGCCTGCACACAAGTTCAAGGTCCGAAGGCAATTTCAGTCCGTGATTTGCACCCTCCCTACGCGCGCACATGGAGATAATCTCTTTGCTATACATGATTACACCCTTCCAAAGTGTAATCCTATATAAAGTGGTTCATACTTTCTTCATTTTCCTATGTGAAACTAGTTTTATTTCCCACATAAACCATCTTCCAATGGTCATCTTTGAACTCCAATTTCTCATTCATCCATTCATCAATTTTGGCAAATAAATATATGGTTTCGATACTCTTACGGAGGAGAACGATGATCAACTTCGATCTTCCAAATTTAACCAGTGGGTCCCACACAAATTTTATGCCAAAATCATCCACTAGCTCATTTTTTCCAACACCTTTTTCTTAAAATAGCACGTGGAAATATCACGTGGTTCGTTTTTGGTTTTGCCTGACGACTTTTGGAATTACGGGAGAAAAACCTAAAGAGTGAGATTTAAGAAAAACCACAATAAATGTGTGCAGTAAATAAGTAAATTGTATATCAGTAAAGAAGAAAAATTTTTGTAACATCGTATAGAAGACAATGAATTACTCCGAACATAGATGGCAGTAATCCTAGTGCATAGCAGTGAACTCGAACTGTCTTATCATAGAGGACTCATAAACGAATTCCAAAATTAAGTTACAAGAAATAAGTTCAAGTAAATCACTTACTTGCGACATCATCTACCTCGTAAATTGAAGAGGGTTCGATAAAACACCTGCCAAAGAACTTGACCTAAAACAACTTATATATTGTGCCCGGGGAGTAGGGGGTTGGCAGTAGTGGTATAGTGTGGAAAATTCAAAAGAAGAGCGGGCTTATACGTGATGTTGAGTGGGGAAATATATGGTCATAATAAAAGAGAATATTCCTTCATTTTTGTTCCATATATTATGGGAATTGTTTATTCATCCTACTATAATAATTTATTTTAAGTATAGTGAAATTATATGTTTCTTTAATTAAGTAATTCGTATAATATTATAAATTTTATCCCTTTAATTAAGAGATTTAATCACGCAGTAGGAGGTAATAATAAAAAAGTGAGCCTCCAAAATTTTAATTAGGTTCCTAACTATGAAAAGTCAATGATTTGGTCCCTAAACTATGCCAATCGACCAATTTTATCCATGTATTTTCAAAGTCTTACTATAAGGTCCCAATTTTCAAAATAAACTACTCTTAGGGAATTCTCGGGGTGTTATAACCTATCCCTCATGAAATAAATTTTCATCCTTGAAAATTACCTTAGCTATCATTGTCAAACAATTGGGAATGCTTAGTTTGTATCTCATCCTCACATTCCTAAGTTGTCTTTTTGACTGAACAATGTTACCAAATTCAATAGAACTTCTAGTACCGAGGCCCACGAATGTGCCTATTATCTGAGGCCAGTATGTGTAGCCATTAGTGAATGCTTGTTTAAGACACGTATGCATCTACCGCTACACCTGTTTTTTAAGGCAATGCTGAAAATTTATACGTTGGCTCCGACTCAACTTTTGCCAAATGGGTGGAGCCATTTGGTGCTTACTTTGCTTGGCAAGGACATGCTTCTACACATCTTCCAAACAACTTTTCAACCCCTTATACTTGGGAAGATGGAAGAGGAAATCGAAGGGAGTGGTATTACATGACCTCCTAGGGAGCCCATGTCCCTTTTATAATAGATCTGCCTTTCTCCATCAAGGGATGAAAGGAGTTCTGGTTTTGGGTAAAGTGTAGATGGTAGGTTGTTGAAGGTGATAAACTCTTAGCTGCTACTGTGTCAACCCAGTATTCTGAAACTCGTGAGTTGCTTTTTTCAATTTTATCATTTTATTCCAATAACTATAACTGATGCTATTTATTTGCAGTTTCAAGATATCAATTCGAGTTGTCCCAGGCTAAGTGGGATGTCATTGAGGTCATATACAAAGATCCTCAGAGGTCATGAGACTTCGATCGCATAATTGAATGCAATATATTTTTCTTGGACTTCTGATTGATGGCTTCCAAGGCTAAATGTTGAACTTCTTGACTTTTGCCTTGTCTTTTATTAATTCAACTAACATGGTTCTGTTGTCTTTGGAGAAAATTTTGATAAAAAAAGAAGTACCCAAACCTTGACATGGTTTCCATTTTGAGGGTTACCTCCACTTTCAATTCTAAGGCTCTAAAGCCCTCCTCAAGTGCTACCAAGCATGTTAGGGAGAAATTGGAGCTTCGTAGTAAGGAACATTGTTGAAAGGAGTGATGAGGAAGTACCCAGGAGAAGGAGGGACAAAGGAATGAGAAAGTAAGAGAAGAGCCTCAGAAGAAAAGGATAACCTCCTACTCAACCAGCTCTGTTGCTAAGAAGTTCAATACATTTGGTGCCTTGGCGATTCAACTGCCTCTGTTCCCAGCTCCTGCCAAGCTAATACAGTCATACTTTTCTGTTGCACAGGTTCAAAGGGCCAATAAAGTGGCTACGAAAGAGGTAGAGTAGACTTCCAAGGTTCTGGGAAAGATGCCAGTGGTGAGAATCCTTAGGAAATCAATGAGCTTTATGGCAGGGCAAGATGAGGAGATTGTCCCTACAGTGTTGGAAATGCTACCATCAGAAGTATGGGCAGCGTCTGCAAATTCCTACAAATTCTATTATATAGCGACCTATAATTCCACAAGTCTCATTAAAGCCTCATCCCACCATCCTTTGGAGAATTCCGAGGCAAGGTTGGCGAGCTGAGCCCAACTACTGAGAAGGTAGCCAAGTTGGATTCAAAATGAGGCCCGAAATTGAGCTTTTGAAGAATGTAGAGACTTTTGATAATCATCAGAAACTTGCACTCAAGGCTCTAAAAAGGGCCAATTTTGGAGAACATCAACCTTAAGGACTAGGCTGGATTTTTAGAGACTTGATTATCCTACTATGTGAATACGTGTAGCAGGCTAAATCTGATGCTTTGGAAATAGGTGAAGAAGTGGTGAAGGACTACAATACCAACTTCTACTTGATAGAGGAGCATCAACTCTTCGATGCCTACTAATGGAGGTTCACTTACATCAAGGTGGTAGAGAGGATAAGGAACACTATCCAAAACTTGATGCTATCAAATTGATGGTAGAGTTTTTGGAAAAAAAAATACCTTAGACTAGCTAATGATGCGATGAAAGAGATAGATGGTATAGAAGTCGACCAAGAGGAAGCTCTTGATGAACGAACCTTCGAATTAAGAAGCTTCTATTGCTAAGGTGCCTACTACTAAAGCATCGGACTCCTATCCACCTTCAACATAGTATAAGACATTAAATTCTCTCTTCATGTCCCATGATGTTCAGCTTCGTCATGGGAGGTCAATGGTGTATATTTAGGATAATTAATAAGTTAGTCCCTTTTAGGATCTAATCATCCTCTCCCAGGTGCTCACATTTCCCTATATGGTGGATGGTTCATCCATATAAGAGCTTCTTCTATAACGTTCAACTTTGTCATCGAAGGCATGTGATGTACGCTTTGGAAAATTAATAAGGTAGTCCCTTTTGGGATCTGATCCTCTTCTCTGAGGCACCTACGGTTCCCATATAACAGATGGCTCATCATATAAAGATTTCTCTCAAAACTTTAACTTCATCATGGATGGTATGTGATGTACGCTTTGAAGAATTAATAAAGTAGTCCTTTTAAGGATTCGATCCTCTTCTCTGAAGTGTCCACACTTTTCCATATGATGGATGCTTCATCCATATAGAGGCTTCTCCCACGACGTTCTACTCCATCATGGAAGGCATGTAATGTATGCTTTGGAGACTTAGTGAGTTAGTCGCTTTTGGGATTCAATCCTCTTTCTCACATATTGGATGATTCATCCATGTAAGAGCTTCTCCCGTAACGTTAAGCTTCATCATGCAAAACATGTGAAGCAAGCTTCGAAAAACTAATGAGGTAGTCCCTTTTAAGATCCAATCCTCTTTTGCAAGGCACCTATGCTTCCCCGTATGATGGATGGTTCATCTATATAAGGGCTTCTCCAATGACGCTTGGTTCATCATGGAAGGCATGTGATGTACACTTCAGAGAATTAGTGAAGTAGTCCTTCTTGAGATCCAGTCTCATTCTCTGAGGCATCAAAAATTTTTCATATGTTGGATGATTCATCCATATAGAGGCTTTTTTCCATAACGTTTAGCTTCGTTGTGGGAGGCGTGTGATTTGAGAACCATTTTAATGAAACTTACTTTATTGAATCACTAGAAATATTTACATGGGTCGGAAAAAATCTTCCAGGTTTATAGTTAGTTCATTAGTGTATATTCTGAGGTGTTTTATATTCCATGAATGAGGTTTTATCTTCCCATCCAAGTTTTCTATTCTATAAGTGTCGACTCATAGTTCTTTGTTGATACAATGTGGGCCTTCTCAGTTAGGACCCATTGTATCTACTCTCGACTCCTTTAAGGAAACGAAGACTCTCTAAAGCACTAGGCCATTTATTTGGAAAGACCTCTTCTTAACCTTCGCATTGTATTAATGGGTCATTTGCCTTTGATAATATGTTGCCAACTTCATTTTAGATTCATTCTTCATTTCATCGAGGAAATCGAGCTCACTACCCACCTCATATTCTACATGATTCTCCACCCTAGACTCCCACATATCATGTCTCCTTACATTGGGAACTCCCCTACCTAAGTTGGCAAGCAATAGGTCTTGTCTTTGCATCCACGCCTCCTACCTATCCAACATATCCCTCACATCTTCAAATAACCTTTCAAATCGTCGTACCAACTCTTCCAACATTTTACTTAATTGTTATTCATGCTTGATGTTGAGTCGTCTCAGCCTGACATCCTAAATAGAGTAATACATAACTCATGTGTTTACACTCGTATATCACTCAAATTGGCTTTTTCTCTGTAATAGTCTCACCACTCGTACCTTTTCCCACGTAATACTTTCGCCCAAGCGCTTCAAAAAACTAATATGAACTCAACCAAGTTTTATTTTAGAAGAATTTAAACTAGGATGTGAGTAAAAATTTGTAATTTAAAAAGCTCAAGAAAGAAAGAAAAGAGACAAGCAAAGTAATTTGGACAATTTTAAATGGGAATCGGTATTAATTCAAGCACGTGGTTCTTGAATTTTGGGTTAGACAAGCCTCAAAGAATATGAATTCGTATGCTGCAGGCAATTTTTGAAATAATTTTTTTTTTGAATTCGGATTTTTATTTTTATTTTTGCACGGAAATTTAACTATGATACCAGCGAAAGAAACGTAAACTAATTTGGATGCTAAATGAATTTTTTTTGGAACTTTTATGAATTAAACACCCCAAAAGATGAAGAACGAGAAGAATGAAAGGACAAAAAACAAAAGACTTAAATAGAAAGGAAAAAAAAATATAACCTTAATTTTTGGAGTTCAAACTCTGACACCAACTGATGCATACCCACATAGCAATTAAAGCTATGAAACACACACGAGATTGAATCACAATCCAAGAAAGCCAAGAAATCAAGGTTTTGAATTTGATTCAAGAATATTGAACTAAATAATAAACAATCACATGCAATCTATTGACCTCTTAATCACAAAACTCAAAAACCTCACCCAGATTATTTGAGTGCCAAAAGAAAATAATTCTTGATAAGTTCAAAATTTGTTCAATGAAAAACAAGAAATTGAAAGCAAATATGCTCACAAAATTAATCTCTCAATTAATATGAATGAATGTTATATACATTGTAGAATAATTAGTCCTATATATGAAACTCATAAATCCCTAGTTGAAATGAAAATAAAATCTAAAAGATTACAAAGTTATCATAAAAATAGAGTTTTAATAAAAATGAAAGATATAGAAAAATTTGGAAAATTCACGTTCGGGGTTGAACTATGCGGTCGCATAATTTTTTTCTATGCGGTAGCATAAAAGAACCAAAATCCATCAGTTTGCTCTCGGTAAATAGGATTGTGACTGCGTCCCTTTTTAAGCTATGCCATCACACATGTTTAATGTGGACTCCTCTTCATTCATGTGTAGAATTTCGCGATGTTTCTGGATTATACTCATGGGCAAAAATCTGATAACGGAAAGTTATGTACGTTTTCATCCACACTACTTTTTCCTCATATATCTTCCAAAGCTTGAATCCAACGCACCAAACTTGATTCGCCTTCATATCCAACATGTAAGTTTTTATTTGGCTTGTTGCACACGAGTTCTTGGCCTCAGCATCTCAAACAACTCAGTCCTTGGCCACCTTTATCCTTCGTAGCTCTTGATTTTGTCTTTAATTTCTCTTCAAGTTGAGCTGGATCTTTGTAAGTTTGTTACTTTCCTTGGATTACGCCCCCGTTTGGCCCTCATTTTCTAGAAATGAAAATGGGTGGAATAGTATTTCTTTGAAAAATGAGTGGTTGAAAAAGAAATAAAAATTTTCGATTTACGTGTAATATTATTTCATGAAAGATTATGTGGTTAAAAAATAGGAGAGAGAAAAAATAAATGTAATGTAATGAAATTTAATGGAGACCAAACGAGGGTTACATCACTCCCCTTGTCTTCATGCACATTTTACATTATTAAATGTATAAATGTGATAGCTAAATTTACTATTGTATGATCTTGATATTTGACTATTATGTTTTATGTACTATTGCTTCTCATGACATATTTATGCACATCAATGCATCCATAAACATACTGAAGTTTCATGAATAAAATGTTCACAAATGTCATGACTCAATTGATGTTTTAAAAAGATATATATACCGAATATTTTGATTAAGAAGTGTATGTTTATGTCATGAAATGTGTGAGTGGAAAATGGGGCATGAATGACTGATGCACCCGACTAATGTTCAATGATAATGTTAATGTCAATTTTAACTGCCTTGCAGAACTACCAGTAAGACTCGACCGGGTTCCAAATAAAAATTGTACACTGCATTCTGATTGACTAGGCGATACACCAAGTGAGCTCACGACGTTTTTAGAGAAATGAAAGAAATGGCATATATATTAAAAAAGGATTTTACTTTAAAGTAATTCATACACATATCATAAGCATATATCACATACATGAGGTTTTGCTTACTGAGTGTTAGCTCATGCAACGATATCCCTCTCCATTTTCAGATGATGAAGGCACGATAATTTTAGACGATGACTTGTGCTGACACAGACTCAGTATTGACGTATTTTAATATTTAACACATTTTGAAATTAATGTTAACATTTAAATTAATTGTCTTATACCTTTATTAAGAAAAATTTATTTTCATGAATGAAATCTTGATGATTTGCAACTTGATCCTCAAACTTTTACAATTCTTCGTCTTTAGCCCATTAGGTCTCGTGAGCCAGTCTGATTCACATTTTTATAAGACGGTCTGGGGCTGTGCAACCGTATAGACCGACTCAAACTCTGAAGAGACCTAGACTAGGTTAAAATGTGGCACATCAGTTCAAATCAGTCCATCCATTTTGACATTGTTTCTCAGTTTCTCCAACAAACAAAATCCAGATATCTTCGAAGTATTCTAGGTGTAAGTTTGAATAACATGAAAACTGGACACAGCTTTTAAAATCTTCACCCAAGAAAATCAAAACCTTAAACTATTACAAATTTCAAACGAAAAGATAAGGTTGATCATGGCAATTCACATAAGAAATTCTTGACAATGTTGTTGAACTTTGCTGCATATTCAAGTTGAGGAACATGTGAAGTGTTCTTTATGACTTCTAATTTCGCCTTCTCCCCAAGCAATCTGCAAAGACAAACAAAAAAATGCCATTATTAATCACTTGTTTTATAACAAGTTTGTGTATTTATGTATGAAACACGCACTTTTTGAGTTCATGGGCTTTTTCTAATAGAAATATCTTGTCTTGTTCTCCCCATACAATCAATGATTCCTGCAAAAACCATTTAAAATTGATCAGATTTACCTAGAACAAAAAAATAAACAATCTCATGAAAACGATAACCCTGCATTTAAGATGTGCATGATGTACCTGTGAAAGAGGAGATATGTTTACTGTGTCATCTCGTCCGAGACTGAGTCCTTTCAAGAGTTCCAGCTTCTCCTTTCTATTATCAGAATACCATTTCTGTGCCCATTTGCAATCACTAATTAACATTATTTAATTAAAAAAAAAAACGTCATAATTTTCTCGTCCTTTACTTTCATTATTGAATTACGTTCCTGCGACTAATTTCTTGAGTGATGCCATTAAAATGTGGGTCATGAAAACTTCAATTAAACATCTAATGCTAAGACTTTTAGGTGAAGTTGGTGAAGACTCTGGTGGCAGTTAATTCGCCGGAAAATTAATTGGAAATGTAAAAGAGGTCCGTCCACTTTCTTACCCAACAACCAATTAACCCTCAATTAATATTTTCGTTTAGTGCACAGAGACAAAATCACCAATTTTATTTACAAATATATAATTCAGAAAATAACCTAAAACAACGTCCACTGAATTGAAACTCACAATATTGTATTTGAGAAAGTAATTAATTTTAGTACTTTTAATAAAAATAAAATATTATTCATCTCTATTAATCATTATACAAACATTAATCTTTTGATGGGGAAGGATTTATCAGTCAGAAAATGCAATTTTATGCTAATTAAATTACATTTTTTGAGTTAAAAATGAAGAATGTATAATCAGTAAGTAGAAAAACTTACGTCTATGAAGTCATTTAACAAGAAATCCGGCATATAGACACGCCGGAAAACAGAAAGGCCCATCAACGTCCGAAGCTGACCGGCCGTCGCGGGCAGCAATAACTCATCAATCCTTTCAACCTTCGCTCTTTTTAACAACTCATCGTTATCCCTCCACCGCAAGTTCACCCCGGAACTGGCGATCACCACCTTCTCCACTCTCTCCGGCCACTTCGAGGCCATGTGGTAAGCCACGAAGCCTCCGTAACTCGTTCCAACAACAGAGTACTTCTGAATCCCTAATTTTTCGAGAAGCTTCATTACACAAATCGCCTGGAAAACTTCTGACCTATCCGAGGATTTTGTATAAGATTCCCCGAAGAATAATAGATCGGGCACATATAGGTCGAATTCGCTGGAGAAAAACACGATTTGTGGACGCCATTGCCATATGCCGTGGGGACCAAATCCTTGAATCAGGATCAACGCAGGTTTAGAATTGGTTGTGGAGGAATTAGTGCGGTTGGGACCCCAGAAGTGCATGGAGGTGTCGCCGTCAATGTCTATTGTTTGAGAAGACAGGCCGGCGCTGGCGAGACAGCGGCGGAGGTAGCTGCCATACAAGGAGACGAGGCTGAGACAGGAAGCTACCATTGTATTTGTATCTGTACCCCAGAGGATCGAGGGAGGGAGAGAGGGAGGGAGGGAGGAAGATAACTGAAACAGGGATAAGAGAACGGGTTTCTGGTGTCCTTTTAAAACGTTAAATACTCTTGTGGTCACTCAACTTTTCATAGATTTTCATTTTAGTCACAAAGGTTCATTTTGTATCGAGTTAGTCACTGAACTTAAATTTTATTTCAAGTTGATTGCTCCATCTATGTACATTAATTTGATTAAAGGAAAAATTCATGTGACTATATACTTATTTGTAACTAACTAGCAATTGACACGTCAACTTTTAGAATTAGCAGTTGCTTATAAAATTTTATCTAAATGTTATTAATGCATAATTTTGTGCGATATGAAGCTTTACTTAGTCTATGTTTGGGGGATATAATGGTTAGATTTTTAGTAGATTTTGATAAAAGTTGATGAGATGTGTGGTTGAAAAGTTATGAATCCCATAAAATATGTAGATAAAATTAATTGTTAAATTTAACTTACATTAAAATTTAAATTTTAATCTCTACTAAACATGAACTTAGGATGTGTTTGATTACATTTATTTTCTATGGAAAATATCAGTTTCCACCCAAATTCCTACTTTGAGTGTTTGATTGCTATTTTTTTCCATGGAAAACATTTTCCAACTTTTGAAAATATGCATAATTTTCCTTGTTTTTAAGGAAAATATTTTCCTTGGGTAGAGGTGGTTTTTATTTTCCACAAAAGATGAAAAATATTTTCTTTTTTAGGTGATATTTTCCATGTCAATCAAACACACTCTTAGTGAAAGACTAACTTCACTCAAGATAAAATTGACAAGACACGAGATTTCATTAAAGTTTATAGTTCAGATATGTTATCTTGTTTTTGTTGTTCCTTAAATAAAAGCTTAACTCTTGTTTGGGCTCCATTTTATTAAAATTTGATTTTTTTTTCCTATTTTCTTTTTAACTATATATTTTTTAATAAAATAATATTACATGTAAACAAAAATATTTTTCTTTTTGTTTTTAACTATATATTCTTAAAAATATCACTATTCTAAATTTTTTTTTCCAAAAATACATCAATGTAGCCCAAAAAGGGGCTTAATGTATTACGTAAAATTTCCCCACTATAAAAGTGTAACTGAGTGTGTAAATTTTATGAGTAACGATGTTTGTCTAGATTCAAAGATGAGGAAAAAAAGTTGATTGACTTGGCAGCAGATGAATGGGTGTTTGTTGTTTTTATTTTTCAAATAGTCCAATCATAAATTGACATGTGTGTCCTTTATTTTTGAATTTATATTTTAGCCAATTTGTGTAGCATAATTCAAATTTTATGGAAGGACAACAGATGAAACGATAGATTTGAAGTCGTTTTTTAACCTTTTCTTCTCGGCCTCCAAGCATGTGTGAGATGATATCGTTGTCATTTTCAACATCTATTGCGCACGGTATCCGTAATAAATAAATGGGTCAGTTTTGTTGTTGGAAATGGTACCCTTGAAGTTACCAGTGGGCAACCTCGTCACCAAACACACTTTTTTTTTATAATTTATAATCAAGTTCATGCAGAAGCAGGTGCTTCTTGGTATGACTTCTCCAAAAAGAATTAATCAAACCACACAAATTCTAACCTACCTAGATGGTAATTACATTTTGGGTAATGAATTTAGCACCTTTTAGTACTAAAACACTATTCTATGACATCACATGTAAAAATCAATTAAATGAATCACGTAAAATTATTTAATTGGATTTATCATTTATTGTCGCTCATATGTCATATAGGGATAATTGCAACAGCGATCCCTAACCTTTCACATTTTTATAGACTTTACCCCAACACTCATTTTATACCAACGAATGTCCCTTACCGTAAAGGCCCAAATGGATGAAAATCGTGAGTTGCACAGTTAATTGACCTAATATATGGAAAAATTGGATATTTTGGCTAATTTAAACATGGATATTTTCGTCAATGACATATCAATAATTGAAATAATTAAATTAAAAAGCCAAAAGAATTTAAAAGCCTGCCCCACCACCACCAACAACAACCCTAAATACTTCATCTTCTTCAACAAACCCCCGTCCACCCCTCACGTCCTCGTCCATCCTGTGCAATGTTGAAGCTACTTTCATGACATCGCACAATTCTCCAATCTCTACTCTTAAATTCCAATATTAAACATATTCCCTCTTCATTTATCTCTCATTTCATCAGCCATAGTCCAAGCCAAGAAGCCTTTAGGGACAAAACTAGAAATATT
>NC_036244.1:9950146-9954207 GCF_002742605.1 Olea europaea var. sylvestris | reverse complement strand
TGACCACATAAAACCAAAATGAAATAAGGAGTAAAAAAGAAATTCGAAGAGAGTATTACTCTTTCTTTAAGACAAATTGCCCTGTTATGGTACTCACGGTTAAATGGTAAATGTCTCCCAAGATACAACGGATACACATTTGTGGTCGCAGCACTTCAAATGACAAGAACGGTGAAACTTCGAAGAAATTTTCCCTCTATAAAAGAATGTTATGAGAATGAGAGAAAGATGAATTGCAAGAGAAGAATGATGCTCAATGCAATGATGTACTCAAAACCACGTCCATAGGGTCCTATTTATAAATATAGAGAAGGTGCAAATGAAGCTGCGTGAGCCAAAACCTGCATCCTTTCAAAAAATTGCAACACTTCATTTCTTCCAACTTTGGACAGCAATTTTTCATTTATTCGGAATTGGTTTCGAAATTTCAAATATACCACGATAATCTACTCGATGAGTAAAATAAGTTGGTCTATTTACTTTTGTAATTTGATCATCGGATCAAGTCCGAATATTTGGCCGAGTTAACACGAAGTCACATCTTTTCATTTTTCCAAACTTACACTAAACCAATTTTCGGTTAATTTCGATTATTTTTTTAACCAATTCCAACAACTTTCTCCATGTTCATATCATCAGCACCCATCAAATAGATAAATTTAGCAGATTCAATGTTTCTGTTGAATTTTGGTACAAGTTTAAGTAGCAACACATTAAGTCCGTTCCAACCAGGTTTAACAGCATTTGCATATTTGGCAATGGCCTCAACGGTTGAGAAAATTGCACATGTTTTGATTAAAAAAAAAAAGGTTCAACATGAATCAGTAAGAATTTAAAGTTTACAACTTCTGGTAGTGGTCCATCGATGTTTTGGTTGACAATAAATTAACATTATCTTCAATGATTTTTGACACCTCAATAAAATGCGTAGTTATCTCGATTTGTCAAACTTCCAAATTCCGAAGTCAGAAGATGAGCCCGTTCGAGGAAATATCATAAAAGAAATACTGGCCAATCCTGTAGAAGAAGAAACATATAGATAATATTTATTCCATAGATTTTGATAATACTTTTCATGCAATTTTTTATTTTTTTTTTGGAAAGAGCGGTTGAAATGGAGATGAAATTAATTGCGGTATAATCTCTGGATATTTTTGACATCATCGGTTTTATATATACGGAAATGATCTCCTAAATACCGATGACATGATATAATTTTAGAAAACAATAGCTTATTTTTATCTTATATATTCCCACAAAAAAAAATTGTGTTTATTTTTAAATCTATAAATTATGCAAACCTTGTCCATTGCCAAGTCCTTTATTTATTTATTTATTTATTTTAAGGGGAAAATTCATAATCAAGGTGCATTACTTACACCAATTCAAAAATCAGATAGATAGTTTGAAAATTCAAAATTCAGGTATATATTTAATTAATTAAAAATATTTATCAAATAAATATAGTAGAGTCACAATTATACGATTGATGGTCACAGATTCATAATTATAGGTCACATATTTATTTATTGATAACATGTCATCAACTTAATTGGTCACAAATAAAAAATTTTATAGGTCACAGATTATTTTAATGTCGCGGATCATTCAAATTACAGGTCATAGTTTATCTATAGGTCACATATTTTCAAGTTTATTGGTCATAGATTAATAATTAGCCCAAATAGTTTGTCACATGCACCAAACGCCCCCACCACTGGTTCTTATCCAGCACCAATAACCATCGCTTACACCACACCACTGTAACATCACCACCACCGTTGTAGGCCAAAATTGGCACCACAATCAAAACTTAACCTCATTGCCAAAGCCAACTCCACTACTACCAGCAAAACACAGAACCAAATAGTTTGGTCACATACATCTAACATTCCACCCTCGATTCGATCCACCACCAATACTTGTCATGGATCTATCGGTCGCAAACATTATCCCACCCCGCATCTACCACACTATTCCCACAACCACCCCAACAACAAAAACGACACAAACACAACCATCAACATCCCCTCCCACCAGCCAAATTCAACAAAACCCCAAACGGCCAAATTTACCAGCAACGCCACATTACGATGACCTGCATCACCACTGAATGACTAGCCAACTTTCACCACCACCACCACCACAATTACCAACAAGCCATCGCAGTAAATTTAATTAGAAAATCACCACAAAAAAACGTCCCACAGTAGATCGATTAAAAAAACTCCTAAAAAAAACATCGAGGCCGGTGCAGTAGTGCCGCCTCACTGTGAGTAACGACACTATCCGCAGCGAGCAGCCAGGTTTTTAGTAGCGGTGCTACTACTTCGCCACTTTGAGCAGTAAGTATCGTTGCCTGCTGGTGCTGCTGTCCTATGAAGCTGTCAAAATAAGGGGATAGATAGGTTGAGAAAATGGTGGTGCCACGCTGGATGATGGTGCGTGCGATGCCGGAACAGTGAGAGAGAGAGAGAGAGAGAGAGAGAGAGACGACTGTTTGGGAGAATAATGATTTAGGGTTTGTTTGGGATATTAACTTAATACCTGCATTTTGATTAAAAATTCTTTTCACCTGATTTTTGACTCTGAAATTAAAATGCCTGTGTCGGTGTAATTTCCACTTATTTTAACCTGTAAATTAACCAAACATTATCTATTGTCAAGCCCAATTACACAAGCCCATGTCTTGTTCTTTCACTTGTCCAAGTGACCAAGTCCATTTTCTCTCCATTCCTTCACGCAACATTCTACTTGTTTGATTATCAACAAATGAAATGCGTCCTGCCTATTGCACGATGGACCTATTAAAAATAATTTGAGCCTATTACCAATGGATAAAATTTTTAGGGGATTGCAAGAAATCAGGATTAATCAAATTAATGGTCACTAAAGCTTTGAGCAATTACTTCAATAGTCACTAAAATTATTTCGTTCCGATAAGTGTCACTCAAGTTTTTAACTATTACATTAACGATCACTCTGTTAAAATTAGTAACATTAAATTCTACTTGACGCCATTAAGCGTCAAATGCCACCAAATATCATTATTTATAACATCAAGTTAGCAAAATTAGTGAGTTAAGAATTAAGGAATTAAACATGTTTATATCAGAAAGTGTAACGAGACTTTCAATGGCAGATTTTGGACCTGAAATCGTACAGTAAACCCACGCTTTTTCTTTTAACAACGATTTTTGGGGTCAAAAAATAATGTATTTTGGTGGCAAGCATTTAAGGGCACCATATATAATTTGAATATTTTTTACTGAGTGAACATTAGTGTAAAGAAAAAAGGACAATTTAATGTCATTTTTGACTGAGCATTAGTGTAATTGAGAGAGCAGTAATGGCGCCATATTTTTCTTTTTCATTTTTCATTTATTTATTTTAATAGAAAAAGAGAAAATTTGATCTTTTTAACAGAACACATTTATTTTCAATGATTGAATAGATGAAATCAGTCAACGGAGACCAACCCTACAATGTGACAAGAACTGAATAAGAATAAAGTTTCTTGTACATTCTAATGTATTTACTGTTTGGCAATTTTTAAGCGAGAAAGTGTGTGGTGTTTTGAAGCTGTCCAACCATGCTGTGAGACATGGCACAATATCAAAGTTGATATCAAATAAAATGTACAAGTAACATGATTGCAAGTAATTTAGGGATAGTCTACCAAGAAACATATGTAACAATCTATATAGAATGGAAACTGCTACTGTGACAGACTAATAGGGGCCTTGATAGGCCCTGTGACCCTATCTCGCCAATGCCCCCTCCAATAAGGGGCACCACATAGGTGCCTTGCCACATGGCTGTCAAGGCCCATGTTCGTCTATCATTTCACATATAGAATTCATGGACTCATTTTAGATTTAATTGTCTATTCATTAGATGTTAATGAAACGTAGATACATTTATCCCATGTTTGGGTTTCATTTTTTTTTTTTTTAAAGAGTAATGTTATTTATCACCACTGATATGAGCAAAGCAAGGATTCAATGTCATTATAGTCAAATTTCAACTAAGAAATTTTATTTTGTCAAACAAGATAAAAA
>NC_036244.1:9944717-9947807 GCF_002742605.1 Olea europaea var. sylvestris | reverse complement strand
ATATGACTCATTTAATTGAACATATAAAGTGTAGCCTTCTTAATTGATGTTTTAGCACTACTAGTGCTAAATAACATTATTTTAGCCAAAATTCATTTTTGTAAACTTATTTTTAGCCACATTCTCCCTAAAATAATTTTACACTTAAACATAAAAATTTTCCTTATTTTTTTTTTTTAACCAAGCATTATTCCCAAGTCATTATTCCGAAACATACTTTCCCTCAAAAATTCTTGATAGTGCAATTTTTCCTATTAAAGATCAAGTTAAAAAATTGATATCCTCCATCTTGCTATCCCTTCACAAATAATAGTCAGACTGTCATTCGTCATTACAATTTTGAATTGAAAAAAATTTATACCTCAAAATTCTTCCAATTTTATATTATGATAATCATGAACAGAAATGGAAATAAGGTTGCAGTAACTCTAAAAAAATAAATAAATAAAGGAGAATATGGCCATTTAGCTAGGTTGGGGAATGATTTTGGTGAAATGGCACTCATTTAAAAAAAAAAAAATGTTTTAATTGGTAAAATGATATGATTGTCTTTCAGTTACTAACTCAAAATTCATCCAGTGTCCCCCTCATTTCACCCGTTATTTCTCCTCCTTCAACACGATAAAAACCCTATTCTCCTATATTTTGAAATTAACGGCTCCTTTTTCCTCTTCCTCTTTTCATTATCTTCAATTCTACTGTAAAACCCAATATAATTGAGTACGCCATGTCATCTGGGTAGTTTAAATGATTGAGAAGAATCAATTGTTTATGGGCATAATTTCAAAAACTTGAAGATTTAGAAACTGATTGAATATTCAACTACTACAATGGTGGAAGCAAACGCGCTAGAGTAAGTTTTTTTACCGTCTTTCTGCAAAAATTTTATTCGTGATGGTGAATCTATTTTTACTTTCTTTATCTCTCAATATTGAGTGAATATGAGTTAGACTTAATTCACTTGTAGTATGTAATTAAATTTAAAGAAATTTTATTATTTTGTTATCACCTCTGTGATTGCGCCGGAGTTCATATGCTATCAGTTCTATGCACTTTGTAAATCGTATATTTAGTTTTAGCGTAGTTCCTGTTCAATAATTAAATCGTATGGGTCTCTTATGTGTAACTCTTAGAGTGGTTCTAAATTTATGGATTAACACACTTACGAAATTATTCACTAGGATATTGCATTGAAATGAGAATTTTGCTTAATCAATTATTGAAGTAAATGTGTACCCTGATAAACATGGGAATGAGCATTTCATCAGACTTAATTCGAATGAACAGGTATATGTATACCTTGAATGAACATACTGTAGGGAAAAATTGGAGAATCAGAATAAATCAACCAAAATCGAAGGCCCGTATTTATACGGTTTCCTTAAATCGAATTCGCCGCCTCACCGGGGTGCAAGAGGTATTAATCGGTGTTCGATTCCCAAGATACAATCGGTTGACGGTTCACGCTGCACAACGTTACCGACCTACGAACTAGCTGTGTCTATCTCTCAAAGAACTTTAGCAAAGAAAAGGAAAAAAAAAAAAAAAATCGGGGCTGCTGGAAATGGAGGAGGGAACTGAACTTTTTTTCTTTGTTGTGTTTTTTTTTTTTGGTTGTCTTTCTAGCCGAGAGTGATCCTCTATTTATACCAATATAGGAGGAGCTTGCTCATAAATATATTGAATAGGGAGTTACAACATGGATGAATGAACAGGGTGAAACCGACATATTTCAAATGGGAAGAAACTGATGTTTTCATACGCATTCAGCATGTATTCAAAATGATGAAACTGACAGCATTCAACATGCATTCAAATTGATGAAACTGATGTAGTGAACATTCAAAACGTAACTAACTTTTCATTCATCATTCAAAATATTCCAACAGTCCCTCACATGAATGAAAAATTTTGAAAATAGAGACTCAAGAGAGGAAGAGAGAGTAAAACGAATCAATCCTGCATAGGATAGGTAGCATTTAGCTTTGAACCTTCCCTCGTGAAAATCTATTGAGTATTACCAGCAAACCAGTGGATCTGATACATTGAACTGTTTCGCCATTTGTGTAAATCAAGACAATAGACCTCACACAGGACCATTCTAGACACAGCATAGTTCCCAATGTTGTGTTCGTTTTGGCCATGAACACGTCGCCTGGTTCTGCAAGTGTTTGTTCAAGGATGTAGCCTTCCCAACTCTTATAGAAGCGGCCCCACTTCACACTCACATAGGTAACCTTTTAACTCAGTCTTTCACAACAACGGTTAATGGTCATTAAAAGCATAGCTTAACCTGCATCTTCCAATCACTGTGAGCACCATAGGAATGAGCAGAAGGAGAACCTTCTCAATGATTCACACAGATATACATGATTTAGTTGTCCCTTTAAACCTAGATCCTGGGATCTCCATTCAGTTAGGTTGGGTTTCCACCATGATATCTTTCAACGTTATAGGCTGCAAGCCCATTCCCCTCGATGCTTTTTCAACCAGCTCTCGAGTTATCCCTTTTGTTAGTGGATCCGCAATATTATTCTTTGACTTCACGTAGTCCAGAGTGATAATACCTTGTGAGAGTAGTTGTCGAATGGTATTATGTCGTCTTCGAATATGTCGAGACTTACCATTATACATATTGCTCTGTGCCCTACCAATTGCTGATTGATTATTGCAATAAACACAAATTGCAGGCACAGGCTTTGACCATCTTGGAATATCCTCAACAAACTGGCGAAGCCACTCTGCTTCTTCAGTTGCTTTGTCCAAAGCGATGAACTCTGATTCCATTGTAGATCTTGCGATGCAAGTTTGTTTGGACGATTTCCAAGAGACAGCTGCACTACCAAGAGTGAAGACATATCCACTAGTAGACTTGGAATCTGACATATCTGATATCCAATTTGCATCAGCATACCCTTCAATTACTGCAGGGTATCTAGAATAGTTTTCATGTCAAACTTTGAGTTTAACATATTCTTAGTGGCTTTGATAATCTTGTCAGAACTATCGACAATGAGCATGTCGTCGACGTATAGACATAATATGACATATCCATCATTAGTGTCCTTGACATATACACACTTGTCGCAC
>NC_036244.1:9941410-9943699 GCF_002742605.1 Olea europaea var. sylvestris | reverse complement strand
ACCTTCTTAGGAGGAGGCACCACAACTTTAGCAAGACACCCCCACATTCGTAAGTATTTATATGAAGGTGTCCGACTTGTCCAAAGTTCATACGGAGTCTTATCCATATTCTTTCTTAACACTTTATTCAAAATGTAATTCGCAGAAAGAATAGCTTCTCCCCACATGTTCTGTGGTAATCTAGAACTAATCAACATAGCATTCATCATTTTCTTTAAAGTTCTATTCTTACGCTCAGCAATTTCATTCTGCTGAGGTGAATAAGGTTCAGTAGTTTGGTGAATTATTCCATGTTTAGCACAAAATTCACCAAATGGTGATTCATATTCACCACCACGATCACTTCGTAGCACCTTTATTTTCTTGCTAAGTTGATTTTCAACTTCATTCTTATAAAGAATGAATTTATCGATAGCTTCGTTTTTGCTTTTAAGCAAGTACACATAACAATATCTCGTGCTATCGTCGACAAAAGTAATAAAGTACTTATTGCCGCCTCTTGTTTGGACAAATTTCAAGTCACACACATCACTGTGGACTAGTCCCAATGGCTCGGTACTTCTTTCAATACTATGAAACGAAGACCTAGTAAGCTTAGCCTCAACGCAGGTTTCACATTTATGATTTGAATCAATTTGAAACCTAGGCAAGTAGTTTAGTTTGCTTAGTCTACGTAATGCATTGTAATTTACGTGACCTAATCTACCATGCCACGATTAGGAGACTCAAGCAAGTAAACAGAAGGAGTTTTCTCATTATTCATAACAGTTGGGATTACAGCAATTACATTCAATTTAAACAGGCCATCAGTCATATAGCCTTTCCCAACATAAACTCCTATTTTGGTAATCACCAGCTTATTTGCTTCAATGACCATGCGGAAACCATTCTTGCTCAGAAGAGACCCAGAGATCAGATTCTTGCGAATCTCTGGCACGTACAACACATTAGTCAGAGTAAGCTCTCTGCCAGAGGTCATCTTCAGGATTACCTTGCCTTTGCCAAGCACTTCAGAAGTTGCAGAATTTCCCATGAACAACTTTTCACCATTTGTAACTGGTGCAAAAGTAGTGAACATGCTCCTGTTGGAGCAGACATGGCAAGTGGCCCCAGTGTCTAGCCACCACTCCTTAGTATTAGACCCCACCAGATTAACCTCACTAATCACCGCCGTGAGGTTTAGGTCAGACATGTCATCTGAGAGATGATCTCTCTCATTTCCAACCATATTAGCCTGAGGACGCTGCTTGTTATCCCTCCGAGGCTGACGGCAGTCTGCCGATCGATGCCCAATTTTGTCACAATTGAAGCATTTCCCGTTGAACTGGAACTTGGGTTTCTTTCTTACTCCACCAGTAGGCTTCATCTGAGACCCTTTCTTGGTCTGCTTTTTATCTTTCCAATTTTCGTTTCCCTGTTTGGCTTTAAAGGAATGACCTTTCTTGGTACCAGAACTCTGGCCGTGCTCTAGGACATTGGCCTTCTCAGAGAAAGAATTCCCTGACTTACGTTCAGCCCGTTTGTTATCCTCCTCAATGCGCAGCTTGATAATTAAATCCTCGAAAGACATCTCTTTCCTCTTATGCTGCAAATAGCTTTTGAAAGCCTTCCACTGAGGAGGTAGCTTGTGAATAGCAGTAGCCACCTGTAGAGATTCTGACATGATCAGACCCTCAGCATGCATTTCTTGCAAGAGCACTTGGAACTCTTGCACTTGGCTCACCACTGAACGTGAATCAACCATTTCGAAGTCCATGCACCGACTGGCTAAGAATTTCTTAGACCCAGCATCCTCGATCTTGTACTTCTTTTCTAAGGACTCCCAAAGCTCCTTAGCAGATTTCTTTACCACATACACGTGATACAGAGAATTCTGTAGGCCATCCAAGATATAGTTGCGACACAAAAAATCAGTACTTTTCCATGCATCCCAAGCCGCACGCCTATGCATATCAGTGTCGTTTTCAGCCACGACAGGGGCATCCTCGGTGAGGAAACGTGCAAGGCCCAAAGTGGTAAGATAAAAAATCATCTTATTCTACCATGTCTTAAAATTAGTACCAGCAAACTTATCTGGTCGAATTGTATGATTCACCGAAAATGGAGCCGGAAACGATGGCAAAGGTACCGAGGCCGCAACCCTAGGTACTGGCAAAGGTATTATGCCAAACTGGATTGCCGAGGCTGCAGCCGTAGGCAAAGTGGGGTTCATTCCAACAAGAGGAATCCCGCCACCAATTGTCTCATCAATAGGAGGAATGCCAGTCGAGATCTCCACAGGGTTCATAG
>NC_036244.1:9936459-9937266 GCF_002742605.1 Olea europaea var. sylvestris | reverse complement strand
ATCAGCAGAACAACACTAGAGCCGTTACTGAAATTAATACAGCCATTATCCCGTTCTGCCTATAAAAATGAGTATAAGCATCTACGACCTATCTGTGCCCCCGAGAATCAATAAATTGAACTAATTTAAATTGCAAGATGGACATGCTATTTTCAAAACTTGAAAAATATACTCATTACTTAATCAACATAAAAACAACAATACGGCACAAGTGTCATTACATGTGTAAACATGATATGAATAAATGATACCATGTGGATGTTGAAATTAATTGCTATAAAATCAATAATATGTAGTTTTTGAACATTATTTTTGTATTTTCTAGGTAAAATAGTCAAAACGACACTAGTAATGTTTTATCATAACCAAAAATAGTATATCTATCAATATGGCTTCATCGATTCTAAGTCAACAATAAAATTAATCAATTCAAACATTATAAATGTTTTGTATTTGAAAATAACAAAAACAATACATCATGACACAACCACCCCTTTTAATTATTACAAAAGCAATACATCATAACACTACAAAAAATAGTTAATCTGCCATTTTGTCTTCATCGTTCACGTCTCTCTCCGAGTGGTACACGATCTATACGAGTAATGCAGATTATGCCCAATTTTCAATTACCTATTACACTGACGAGACTCGCGCACATCGACGGCTGATTGTTTTCCTTTTTGGTGGACATTCACAGTCTCTTTGTGTCAATTGTCGTATCATCTTTCTTGTTTGAACATTATCGGGAATTTCCTAGTTCGCCTTCTTTGGTGGTGGGTATATATATTCAGAATAAGCTTTTTT
>NC_036244.1:9933856-9936028 GCF_002742605.1 Olea europaea var. sylvestris | reverse complement strand
AACTTCTAAAAGAACCAAGTCCATGAATTATTGTTTTCTGAATCTATGACGATTTGCATCTTAGTATGTAGTAGCAAGTAACGCACAATGATACTTAGATTTCAAAAATGTTCTGTGCACATAAGTTACCAATCAGATTGAATAGGAAATCCACGTATGCTTAGTCTATGCCATGAAAAAATATATGAAATGTCCATTATTATCAATTAAAGTCAAAATACTAGGATTATTTCTCTCCAAAACATTATAAGCAGTGGTAACTTCGCATAGCTATCATAAGGGTTACCTCGAACCTCTTCGTAAGCAAATTCTTTGACCATATATACCTTATGTTATTTTATAGTTATGTAAACTCTTGACGAACGTCATTGATGTTATTTTTTGTTTTGTATACTATGTTGGCATCTTGATATTTTGAAGCTACATGCTTTCAAATTATTGGATAGGTAGCATGTCTATTACCTCTATGGCGAACACCATGGAGCAAGTGTGATTGTTAGAATATTTTCCTACTTGAAAAATCTAAGATTCAGTTATGTTCGTTGCCAGTAAATGCCAGTTGCAACTTTTCTCAACAAAATCAACTGTATACACACTCTTATTTTATTTCTTTACTTTGAATTTGAATTGGTACTTCACAGTGAGCAGCTGAAGTTTTGATATCGAAGCACTTTTAATTGGAAATAGTTATACGTCGCCTACATCCTCATTTTCTGGAATCTTAACTGATAATCTATAAGGAATTGAACTCACAGCATTTGTTGAAATACTAATATTGTTTTCTTGCGTGGAGAAATCAACATTGATTTGATTTCTATATGCAAGAACATGATGTCGTGGAATATTTAAACCAACATAGACCAACGGAAAAGCATGATGAAGAAGATTGTCTAGTCGTCACCCATAGTACCTTCCACGATCAAGAAAAAAATTCAGGGAATTCCTTTGTCCTTTTCTTCTCCCATCCCCTTATAAATTTAATTATGCTTTAAGACATTGAGGATAACGTCGAGTTTAAGTTTGAGGGTGGGAAAAACTTTGAGTTTTTGGTTTTGTATGTTTTATGTGTTTATTTACACACACACACACATATATATTGTTTTTGTGTATTTAGTTAAGAAAAAATCGTTAACTTTTTCTGGTTGTTTGCTTGTGTAGGTTAGATAGTTTGACTAACAATGATGATTAAATTTGAGGTTTGGTGTTGATTTATGAACTGTAGATATGATACATGCTAGATTGGTTGAAACTTAAACTTGCAAAACTTGATATTATACGTGTAATAGAATGGAGTTTGACATTATGATGAAATTAGTGATTCATTCACTTGATAGATTGGTTTAGCTTGATATAAATACTTCACCCAAACTATACTAATTATTTATCTTTAGACCAAATTCAGCGCAATTTGTGTGATCTTACTGCTATAGGAAAATACGGATATGAATATAGATTCCTTATATGAAAAGGTTTGTGTAAATTGTCTGAGATTAACAGGATAAAATTGGGTGAAAGATTTAAATTAGATATCAATTTGCTTGAATAAATGTGTGATAAGGGGCATTACACTAATCAAGGCGTATATTTTCAAATTTATCTTTGAAATATTTATGACTCGAGTTATTAAGCCTGTAAGGGTATCTTAAAACTTGATGCCTTAAATTCATCTAACATGAGAGTCATCGGCCTATAGCTCGCTACGTAGGTCATTTAGAAAGCAATCAGAGATGAAGGTTGTCATTTAAAAAAATTGTTCTCTTCAAAACCTTTTTTATTTGGGTTATTAAGCCTATAAGGGTATTTGAAAACTTGGTGCCTAAAGTCACCTGATTTGAAGTCATTAGCCTAAAGCCTGCTACATTGGTCATCTAGAAAGCTTAAGGGGGAGTACTAAAAAATGAATAAATAAATAAATAATAAAAAAGTTTTGAAAATCGAAAAAAGTAAGTGTATGAAAAAAAAAACTAAATACCTTATTAAGCCCCAACACTTGTTCAAAGGAATTTGACTTTTGATGAAGGATAAATAACCTAGTTGAATCTTGGCAGTCGAAGCAATCAAATAATTGGAGAATCCTTATTGATTGATATGTTAACTTGCAACTAGTGACGTCTACTTGAATTGGAGAGGGTGAAAATAGTAATAAAAAAATTCAAGTCTATATTAAACGCT
>NC_036244.1:9931306-9933756 GCF_002742605.1 Olea europaea var. sylvestris | reverse complement strand
CCTGTTGATAATCGAAGGTGGACCGATGACACGATCGAGAGCAAAACAAGTGAAACAAGCGATGAGATTGCTCGTTCAAGAAATTATTGATGGAACCATGTTCGGGACTCAAAATGGGACAAGTTTCGTGTTTGGGTCGAAGGCCGAAACTAAATGGATCAATGCGTTACAAACAGCCAAAAAAAATAATGGGCCGTATAACCATGCGGCAGCATGGTGCGACCACACGACATGAGGCCGAGAATTCAATGGCCGAAATTTTATTACCATGCGACCGCACGAGTTATAACCATGCGACAGCATGGTTGATTTCTGGGCGCGATTTTCCTTTTTTCCGCGTTTTTCCTTATTTTACTAGAATTTCATTCTTAATCAAACTCCTACCATATTGGACGAATATTTTAGAGATTTTGTTAGATTATTAGAATTATATTTCCTTTTGACTTCTATTCTAGGGTTCAGTATAAATAGAAATTTTCATTCAATTGTAAAAAACCTTTGACATTATTGATATTGAATTAAAGTGAGGCGTATTGTCTTCTCTTCATCGTTTTTCATTGAACAATTTCGAACTTATCAAGTGTTAACTCGTGGCGTTCAAACAATCGGATTTAATTCTTAGATTGTGTGATCAAGGGGTCTTTCAAGCGTCATTCATGTTGGGTTTTTTGGTTCGGCTTTCTTTTGAATAAATCCTAAACTTTGAATTAATTTGGCTTTCTTGGGTTCGTCAATCTCGTTGTGGGTTTCATAGTCAACATTATTACGGGATTCGCATCAGTGTTGGCTAACATTTTGTCAGAACTTACAAATTGCTCTTCAATAACCTTTATGAAGTCCTAGGCTTTATCATATTGAGGGATTGATCCCCTATTGCTTTTACTGACATGAGTCTTCATGAGACTCAGGCTCAAGCAATTGGATCTTTCCCGCGATTCATACAATGACCTCTCCTCTAGCGTACTTCATTCCGTAGGAACAAGTGGTTTATCCACATGGAGTGCCAGATCCACACATCCCAAAGGAGAATTTTCTCCTTCCAGTCATAAAACTTATCACCGCATAGAATTGGAATTTGAATAGAGTAATTGAAAAAATTAGAAACCCTTGCATAAAATAAACACATACATTAATGCTATGAAAACCATCTTTATATTGAATTAACCACTGTCAATTCAATTATGTAAATCCCAACCTTCCTGTGGGTAGAGGTTGTTATCACACATCGAATTTACAAAGACTATAGTAATATCAAATACAAGTATTTTCCATACCTGTGGGCCTAGAAAATTTATTGTTTCAATATTAATAATTACTTTATTGCAATTAAATCCTTGAGATAACAATTTTCCTGTGAGGCCAAATAATAATTCCATGAATTAACTGCATTTTATTAGATGCCCTATGTATCACCAAATAATTCTTGATGTGATTTTATGTTCACGATCCAAAATTATAACTAAAGATGCTTTGGCTATTTTTAAGTTATAATAATATGTTGAAATCCAAAATGACATATACTAAACCCTCCAACAAAATATTCAGCATATTTCCCAAATTTTAAATGTTGAGTTTTTCCTTCTTCTTTTTTTTCTTTTTCTTTTTTTTTTTTATATGAAATGATAAATAAGCTGCTGACTAAAAATTCTAGTGCCACAGTTTAAATAACTTAAAGCAATAGCAAACCGAGAAAATTTATATAGGCAACTTGAGCATATCCGAAGTAAAATAGCATGGGTGTATAATTATTATTTACAACTGACAACTCAATGCCCATATTAATCCAAAACAGTTATGTTTCCAATTTATATGGTCAAAGATAACCGTCACTTAAATCATTATAATCCAATCACATAATGCCATATTTGAATCTGTGCAAATTAAAGCATTAATTCTACCCAACATGCAGCCTGAACATTTATTCTGTTTTCTGAATGCAGACTATTCTTTTCCCAAAACACATATAAATACGTAGCAATAATTAGTCATTAAATGTAGCACTAAATTTTATGTGCAGAAAAATGAAGTATAATGACAGGTTACTGCATGGACAACGATTTTTGTCTCTGCAGTTAAAATTATTCCAGCGCAGTAAACAACTTAAAATTCATCATAACATAAATATTCCTCCAAAATCTGAATAACCAAGCATGAATGTGGCTTTGATATCACATGTAAGAAATTTAAGACATACCTCCAGCCATATTATTCAGAATTTAATTGAAAATCTACAGTATAAACGAGTTTTTGAAACACCAATGATCTTCTAGCCAAAGCCCAATTGATAATTCCTTTTAACTTGATGGAATAAAACACAGGACTTTCTTTAGGAGAGAAAATACTGCAAGAATTTTGTACGCGTTTGGTTAGGGACCTTTTGGCATGCATAAAGACAACCACCAAAATAACTTCCATCCATCATGAAGTGGGTGTTTTTTTTTTTTTTTTTT
>NC_036244.1:9907832-9924467 GCF_002742605.1 Olea europaea var. sylvestris | reverse complement strand
ACCAAGTTTATTCTGTTACGTATTGACACACTTGGTCGACCCATTGGGACCCATGGCCCACCTATGCCGAACCATGTGGTATAGTAGCCGAGGCTCCCAGGCCAATAGAAGTCAACCAGCATACTTAAACAACACCCATGACGTGGCCCAAATGCTGACACCGAAGTGAGTAGGCCGAGGTGGTCTTCTTGCCAAGGCCCTTCACTCCGAGACCCATCATACTGAGGCCCTGAGGCGCGAAGCAGCACTCCTCCCCAGAGATCCGGTCTTACACAAGGATCCTTCCTGATTGATTGATGGGACACCCATCATAAAGGGGAAGCGTCTTGTCTTGTCAAAGTAGTGGCGGAGCTGCCAATTAATAAATGTGTAGCAAGATAGGACGTCAAGTGTGATATCTATAATTTGACATGTAAACTTACGAGATGAGTCCACATGTACTCCCAACCGAGGGCCACGATCTTACGAGATGAGGCCACGTGTACTCCTAACCGAGGGTCACGATCTAACTTGTAATACCATAAATACTTCCCCATGCATCTCTCATGAGGATAATGCAAGATTCAATACAAGAACCAAGATTACATATCCTTTGTTCTCTTAATACACTTTATGCAACAACCTATTTACCATCTTGCAATACAACAAAATACTATACAAATTCATATTCGCATTTTACAAATATTGATTGGTAATTATTGTACAATCGTTATGCAAACATCTTGTCGGATTTCGAATGTTCTTGTCCCGCGCTTTTGAGTCACTCCCACGCCCTTGATTTGTCCATTTGAGACAGTTCACGTGTCTTAGCGTATTGGACTAGGCTAACAGGTGCACAGGTGGGTCCAGTATCTGTTGGCAACATTTTTTGGGTTCAACAAATTAGCGTTGCCTATGGAAAACCATATCATAACTACGAGTAACCATGTGGAAAAGTTTACTAAAAGAAGAATATTCGGGCATTCCCCTTGAAAAAGGATTTGTTCTTGGAAAAGAACAAGCAGAAGTCCCATAGCTTGCAACGATTTGAAGTTAAAACACGAAAGAATGAGTTCGGACGAAAATGTACCCCCTAGGAGGGTAAGAGAAAATGTGGGAATGCTCTCACCGGCAGCTGCTCCTATAGCTCGGTATCGACCTTATCACCACCACAAAAGAGGTGGCATACGAATGGCTGCTCAGTTGTCGAGAGAGATGGCCACCATAGCCACAAACATGAGGGACATTGCTAGCAAAAACCCTCATGGCCCAAATGCAGAGCCAGAGAGGCTTCCCTATTCCTCCCTATGTACCCTAAGGACATTACCAACAAGATGAGGAAGTCCAAAGTCAAAGGGCTGTATCATCATAATACAGTCGAGGCAGAAGCCCCATGGAGAGGGAGGCAGAAGTTGATGTTTCCTCTAATTATGCTATGGGCCTACCCACTGAGGCCTGATATAATCAAGACAACTTTCCACCAGCGTATGAGCCTAAACAAAGACCTAGGAGGTCTAACAGAGTCTTTGACAAAATCAGCCTCACAGAACCAAGGCGCAGGCAACAACAATAGCCACACGAGCCTCGAACTAGGCCACAGCCACCCACCTCCAACAATCCATCAGCAGGAGGAAAGGCATGAAATGCCCCCCGCACTACCCCGCCTGGAAATAGGCACCAAAGAAGGGAAGAGGAGGCTACGACCCAAGTCGGACCCTCTCATCAGCCTCCTAAGTACGAGGCTGATGAGAACAATGACTCAGATGAGCAGCAGAGGTCCTGTAACTTGGACGACGATGATGAAATCTACCATTTTCAAGGGAACTAAGGAGTGCCCAGGTTCCGAGCCACTATGTGATGCCCAAAATACCAAAATACAATGGGAGAGGTGACCCAGAAAAACATCTAAGATCTTATAAAACTCATATGAGCCTTAGAGGCGCCACCCCAGTTGTGAAGTGCAAGGCCTTCCACTTGACACTTAGTGGAGCTGCTGAAATTTGATATAGTCGGTTGCCACCCAGAAGCATAAGGAGTTGGCTAGAATTCAAGAACACGTTCCAAAAAAAATTCACGGTGAGAAAAAGGGAAAAGCCCTTGTCTAGCGCCTTCAAGACATGAGACAGGCACACGGGAAGTCTCTAAAGAACTTTTTATCAAGCTTTATTGATGAAATGACATATTACGTGCAAGTCGCCGATCGTGAGGCTTTATCAGCACTGATGGGAGGTCTGAATATGACCACTCTATTTTGGAGAGATGTGCAAAACCAAGATCCCACTACCTATGACGCTTTACTGGAAATGATGAGGCGGGAGATAATCAATGACGAATTGATTGAACATCGATATCAGGCCAGCAGAGGCAACGCGCCGAGGGACCTACCTCCCATTTGATGGACTACCAGATGAACCTACCTGGTAATGGAAATTCAGGGCAAGCACTTGCCACAATCACTTTGAATGTAGTTCCAACTTTGACATATGAAGATGTCAATCCAATGACCACCAATCCGCAAGCTGGAACTTTACAACGGGCTCCCTGTAGAGGAAGAGACCGGGGCCGTGGTTGGGGGCCTAAGAATAGGCCTAATCAGAACTCCCTGACTATTGTACGTACCACCGCTTCTATGGTCATGACACCTCCGAGTGTCGAGAGTATGCATACTGCAACCGACGAGAACACCCTAGGACGGGAGAAATAAATTGCCATAAGCAAACAGGCCCCCACCTAGGGACGACCAACGACCTAGGCTTGAGGAGGCCATCCTCGCCAACGTGATGTATCCCCCCACCGAAGGAAGCACGATAAGGTGAGACCCAAGGAAGCATACATGCATCGTAGAAATCGCCACGCACAAGAAGAGGCCTCTATTCATGAGGTGGATACCATATTTGGAGACCTCTATGTAGGTGGTAAAATGCAGAATGCAAAATGAAACTACGCCAGAGAAGCCAAGTGCCTCCCGCTAACGAGTTATATCATGGATAGTAGCTCTCGAAGAAATCAAATATCACCCATCGTCTTCACTCAAGAAGATTTCGAGGGAGTTCACTATCCCCATTGTGAGGCACTTGTAGTAAAGGCCGTGGCCTGGAATGGGCTCAAGCGAATGCTAGTGGACAATGGCAACTCCGTTAATGTCTTACTTAGGTCCACCTTTGACAAGATGATCCTGGACCACGAGCTAATACCTACCACCACTTCTCTGTATGGATTTACCAGAGATAGTATCACTCCAAGGGAAAAAATAACTCTTGCGACAGAGATGGGAGAATCCCCCCAAACCACAATGAACTTTATGGAATTCCTTATCGTTGACAGTCGGTCAGCTTACCACAGAGTCGTAGGTAGATCGGCTTTAAAGAAGTTAGGAGCCGTCACCTCCATCCATCGCTTATGCATAAAACTCCCAACTAAAAATGGAGTGATAACAGTGAGAGGTGACCAAAGAGGGTCCAGGGAGTGCTACCTGAGCTCCATCAGAAAGGTTGAGCCTCAGGATGTACATTTCATCCTGACTGATGTGGACATTGCAGACGTCCCTAGTGAGGCCCTCTCTAAATGAAAAGATGTTGACATGATCGATGCACCTCCCGAGTAGGAAGAACTATCCATGATAGATGAGATTAATCCTCGTGTGACTGAACATGAGCCCCAAATAACGCCGGTTGAGGAACTCAAAAGCTTTTCGGTCGACGCTCGGGACCCCACGAAGGTGTTAAAAGTTGGGCAAAGGCTTGTGCAACAACATGAAAGAGAAATTGAAAGACTTCCTCGGTAAGAACATTGACGTCTTTGCTTGGAGGCACGAAGACATGGTGGGCATAGACCCCAAGGTCAGCTGGCACTACCTAAAAATAGATCCTAAAGAAGAGCCCTCAACCCAAAAAGGTATGAGGCTTTGAAGGAAGAAGTGCAGAAGCTAATCAAAAATGGCTTCATCAGAGAGGTCATCTACCAGAAGTGGGTCTCTAACCCGGTGCTAGTCAAGAAGCACAATAGTAAATGAAGGGTATGTATTGACTTTATGAATCTTAAGAAAGCATGCCCTAAAGACAGCTTCCCACTTCTGAGAATCGATCAATTGGTAGACTCCACTGTTGGGCATGAGTTCCTAAGTTTCATGGACACCTACTCAGGCTACTATCAAATACCCATGTACCCGGCCGATGAGGAGAGCACCTCCTTTATCACTGATAGATGCTTTTACTGCTACAAAATGATGCCCCTTGGGTTGAAAAATGTCGAGGCCACATATCAAAGGCTCGTCAACAAAATGTTTGGGTACCTCGTCGACAAGATAGTGGAAGTCTATGTAGACGATATACTTGTGAAAAGTTTGAAGGCAGACGACCATGTGACGCACTTGAATGAAACTGTTCGAACCTTCAGAAGGTGCAGGATGAAGCTCAACCTCCTCAAGTACGCTTTTGTCGTTGCCTTCGGCAAATTCATAGGGTACATGGTCAATCAAATAGGAATTGAGGCCAACCCCGAAAAGATCAATGCCCTGCTCGAGATGAAATGACCTCAGAAATCCAAGAAAGTCCAAAGCCTAATTGGACGAATGGCGGCTCTCAATCGCTTTGTCTCCAAAGCCACCGACAAATGCCTCCAGTTCTTCAAAGTATTGAAAGCCAAGAAGAAGTTTGAATGGACTGAAGAGTGTGAAGAAGCCTTCCAGGGCCTGAAAAGGTATCTAGGGCAGGCCTCTCTTCTCTCCAAGCCAAAGCTTAATGATATCCTTCAATTATACTTGGCCGTCTCCAATGAGGCCATCAGTGCAGTCCTAACCCAAGAGGAAGAAACAACACAACTCCCCGTGTATTACACCAGTAAGGCACTCCTATCTCCAGAAATTCGTTGCCTCGATATGGAGAAGCTAGCCTTAGCCTTGATTACAGCTTCTAGGAAGCTAAGGCCATACTTCCAAGCACACACCATTCACATGCTAAACACCTTTCCCTTGAGGCAAGTGCTGCAAAATCCAGATGTCTTGCTTCGGATGATGGAGGGAGTGCCTCTACAGTAGGAGCTTCCGTAGCTTAAGCCTCGAATCCCTCTTCAGTTCTTTCCGCTGCTTCCTTAGTTGGAGCCTGAGATACCTCATCCAAAAACTCAAACCTAAGTTGGGTTAGGTCGTAACCAAGATAAAGCTCCTTAGCCCTCTCCATCACCTCAGCGTAGCTGAAGTTCCTCCAGTATGCGCTGAAGCTCCAGCACTCCTCGGTGCTTTGGAAATTGGCAATATACTCTTTAACTACCTCCTCCCCTACCATCTTAGCTGCCTCTTTTGCCTTGGCTAGTTCATCAACGTGCCATTTTATTTGGTTATTCAAGATGATGTATGCATCCTTGGCCCCGGCAAGCTCTAGGTTTGCTTTCTCCAGGGCCTCAGCAGTGACCTTCTGATGATTATTTGATGTCTCTACCGTCTTAGTGAGGGAGGCCACCTCACACTGAGACTCGTATGCTTCCTTCTTCAAAGCCTCTATTTGGGCCAAGGCATATTCTAACTTGGTAGCATCTTCAACTCTTTGGGCCTTTGCCTCCTCTGCCTTGGCCCTTAATCTCTTCAACTCCTCCTCAGTGGAAGCCAGCCTCTTTTCCGAGGACATAGTCCTCGCCTGGGAATTCATGAGGGCCTCCCTACACTCCATTGCGAGGCTAAACATCCTCGCACTTTGGCTCACCAGGATCCTCGTAAGGTCAATGGCATCGCAGGACGAAGCGTACAGAAACCACCTATCAGTCCAAAATTTATAAAAACTCACAGCAGCACCTCGGACCTCAGCTGGAAAAGCCTCCAACAACGTTGAGGCAAGCTCTTCCTCACACCCTGCCAAGAAGTTAGGGGACTTCTCCTGGATCTTGGCAGGCTTCTGCTTTACCATCTCCTCATCCACCCTCTCCATCGCCAACCTCGTAGCCTCTTCTATCGCCTCATCGACCTCGGCCCTCCTAACCATCTCTACCTTCACTGCCTTCATAGCGAAGTCCATCAGTTTTGGTGGTTGAAGATCCTTGCTGGCCTAGGACACTGAGGTCCCGAACTTTCCCGAAGAACTGGTGATGTGGACCAGCTTCCTCTTCTTCTAAGAGTCCTCAGGGACTTTCTCTTTTCCCCGAAGCTCCCTGCCCTTCTCCCTCTGGGAAGCCTCCTCCTCAGTGGTCTAGGAGGTGTTACTATTGGAGAAGTGATCCAACCTGCCTCTCACCTCCCTAGCCCTGCTTGATCTAGGCTTCAGAGGTCTAGCCCCAAAAGCAGTGGTGGCCTTCATGATGGTGGCCATATCAGGGGCAGGGTACTCCCTCCTATTGAACTTATCTGCAACACAAAGGGACAGCAGATCAGAACTCGACATCAACAAATAAATTTCTTTTTCGAGGTATAGGTGCTTCTTACCCTTCGAAGCGATTAGTCCAAAGTCAATAAAATAGTGGCTACGTTCGATGAGGTGGTTGAAGTGGCGAAGCTTCAGAGGACGCTTGTAGATGTCTTCTATAACGTCAAACTCCACCTCATAAAGCTAGTACTTCATACTTGAATCCACAAAACATGCGACAACAGTCAGCAAAAAATTCCAAAAAAACTCAAACAGAATGTAAAGTACAACTTAGGCTGAAGGACTCACGAGTTTCGTAGTACTGGGTCGGTACCATCCAAGCCAAGGCTTTGTCCCCAACTACTGCCTACCATTTGCCCCGGATCCAGAACCACGACTCCATCCACCCCTTGATGGAAGAAGGCAAGCCTACCATAAAAGAGGTGTGCGACCCCCAGGGAGTAATGTGGTACCACCCCTTCGACTCGTCTTTGCCCAAGACTCTAGGCTGGAAGAGGGTCTGAAAAACATGCAGGGGCATATCCTCCTCCATTGACACTTCCTTCCATAGGAAGTACGACCCCACCAATTGGCTCCACCCGTTCAGAACCTAGGTCGGCAACAACATAAAATTCCTAATCACTGCCCTGAAGAAAGGGTGTAGAGAAAGACACATACTTTCCTTAAAAAGGTATTCATTAACAGTGATGCATCCAAGCCTCGAATAGCAGGCCCATTCGTTGGCCTCTGGGACTAACATTTCTACGTTATGAGGCACGCAGTACCTCTCCCTTATCTTCCCCAACCTTTTCTGGGTCATATTCAAAGGTATTCTAGATGCACCCCACTCCTCTTTGTAATTTATAAGCTCCTCGATCATAGCATATTGCTCAACCTCGGAGTCCCCCCTACGAACTGCTCTCTCACCAAACGATGCAACAATGACTACTTCCCTACCCGAAGTGAATTCCATATCAGAAAAAGTTTGGAAAATGGACAAAGATCGCAAAACAAATTATTCTCATAAAAAAATACCTACACAAACGACTAAGAAACTGAAGGATGCCAAAAAAAGGGGGAATAGAGCAAAGCTTTGAACGCTGAAGAATGATATCCTCAAAAAAGATAGAGAATTGTAGAGATAGAAAGCTCCAAAAATAGGAGTCTCCTGCCTTTTATACAAGTCCAGAACGAACCCCAACCATCAGATCAAGGCCCATCAAATCTGGGCCCTTCATTATAGACCAAATCCGAGGCGTAGAATTCAAACCGTTTTCAAAATCAACGCCTCAAATTCAAACGTGCCACTCACGCACCTTCCCAGGTGCGTCGTCTTCTAGAAGGCCTAGCTGTTACCGTCATTGTGCATTTAATATAGCAGCCGTACGTGCCTTGAAAGTTGAAACGGTGCGACTGCCTTTTCTCGGTAACATACGCAAAACATCAAATCATTGGCACACCCATCGAAGATAATCACATCTTCAAAAGCCCGGTAGGTTCGATCCACTCACCGCCTCTACTTCTTCTTCGCAACTCATCCACATCTTCATAAGGCTTGGCATGTTCAGGCCACTCATCGCCTCGTCTTCTTCTTCACAATTCAACCACATCTTCACAAGCCTCGGCAGGTTCGACCCACTCATCGCCTCGGCTTCTTCGTCACCCTTTTCCTCTCGCTACAACACCATAACAGCAAATTAAACGTATTTATCCGAACACAGTAATATACTTTCAGCTCCAACAATGATATAAATATCTATACTTAGACTTGGGCACTATTATTTAGGGTAGAAAAAATTCTTTCAATTGTTACCCAACACACTGGCTCCACCACATTCAAGTTCAAGCATTACATAAATGACCATACTTGGACTTGGGGGACTATTGTTACATGTTGACACACTTGATCGATCCACTGGGGCCCATGGCCCACCTATGCCGAACCACATGGCATCCTAGCCGAGGCTCCCAAGTCAATCAGCATACTTAAACAACACCCATGATGTGGCCCAAATGCTGACACCGAAGTGAATAGGCCGAGGTGGTCTTTCTTGCCAAGGTCCTTCATTCCAAGGCCCTTAGCAGCACTCCTCCCCAGAGATCCGATCTCACACAAGGATCCTTCCTGGTTGATTGATGGGACATCCATCATAGAGTGCAAGCGTCTTGTCTTGTGTCCGCCGCCGATTAATAAATGTGGCTAGGAAGTCAAGTGTGATATCTATAATTTGACACATAAACTTACGAGATGAGGTCACGTGTACTCCCAACCGAGAGTCACGATCTAACTTGTAATACTATAAATACTCCCCCATGCATCTCTCACGAGGATAATGCAAGATTCAATACAAGAACCAAGATTACACATCCTTTATTCTCCTAATACACTTTACACAACAACTTGTTTACCATGTTGCAATACAACACAATACTACACGAATTCATATTCGCATTCTACAAATATCGATTGGTAATTATTGTACAATCGTTATGCAAATATCTCGTCGGATTCCAAACGTTCTCTTCCCGCGCTTTTGAGTCACTCCCACGCCCTTGATTTGTCCATTTGAGACCGCCCACGTGTCTTAACGTGTTGGACTAGGCTCATGTGTGCGCAGGTGGCTCCGGTATCTGTTGACAACATTTTTGGGGTCAACATATTCTATTCTATGATTTTATTAAAATATTATTAAAATAGTATATATTTTTTTCTCAAAATCAATTTCGAGTCAATGAGAAACTAAGGCCAAAATATTTAACTTAAAGTTTAAATAAATTGAAAATAAAAATTGATGGAAAACTGAAAAAGCTTCCAATCGCATGAATATAAACTCACTTTAGATTGCTTAAAATTGATATTTGGATTTGGGTCCCATGGAATGCCAACAGGCTTTGAAGGTGTTACGCCCCACTCAAATGAGCAATGCTATAGAAACAGGGTAAAAAACAGACTGCACACATGTCAATACATAATTAGAGAGTTTGAAAAAATTTAAAAAAAAAGGGCTAACAACTTTCTGACACATAGCCTGTTTTTTATTCCATGTTTTTCTGCCTATCTTTTTATCATTACACCACTCAATTAAAGTCAAAGTCAAAGACAAATAAGGACTTAAGTTGAATAAATAATTTTCATGGGACCTAATTTGTAATTGCTAATATTTAGAAGGGCCAAAAATGATACAAAAACGAATCTTGGGATTTAGTTTCTAATATGTTAAATGAAATGACTAAATGTCATAAAATACGAAGGTTGGGGACTTGAATTATAATTATATTATAGTTATCTATTTACTAGAGGATGATGATCCATTTCCATCCCATTTTGGAAATTAGAGAGAAGGGTCAAGAGACAAAGAGAGGGAGAGGGAGAGAGAGAAAGCAAAGAAAAGAAAAGAGGAAGAGGAGGGAAAAGAAGGAATAGCTGTTTGCTTTTAAACTTTCATTCCTTATTTCTCCTTATTTTCAAGATGTATGTAAAAATTAAGTTAATTGAAATTTTAGGGTTTATGGAAAATTGCTCATATTTGAAGTTTAATAAAAATTAAGGATTGTTGATATGCATTTGAGGTATTAAACAACAAGGGTAAAATATTGGAAGATTAGTGTTGAAGTGCAAGAAATGTGAAATGCGTTTTTAAATTAGAGCTTGAATCTTTGATTTATTGTGTGTATATGATATAAAACACTTGATTTATGATGTATTACATGGAGATCTAGAGTTGAGGTTGTATTTTGGTATTTTTAATCAATTTTCGGGCAAAATTCATGTACAGATGCTATTTTTGAAATTCTGTCTAAAATGCTATTTCTGTCAAAGGGTTTGGAGACATTTTTCAATAAATAGATATTGGTGTCACTTTCAATATATTTGAAATATCGATCATATGATTTTCTTGGGTATTTTATTATGAAAACCAAATTAAGTGTAAATATTAGGGATTATGTGTTAAAATAATTTATATAAAGGAGTATATATTGTTAGCAACTCCAATTGGGATTATAAGATTGAAAATAAAAGATATCAAGTTCCTATTGGTAAATTATCATTTCTAATGGTAGGAAAAATGATTAAGGCGCCTTGATGAAGAGAGATGATTTTTTGGGACGAGTGCAATGTGTCATACTTAGTATTTTAATGAGGATGTAACGAGAAGATTGACCACGCAATCGGTATCTTGGTGAGTGGAAAAACTCAAATATTTTCAAGTATTGATAAATTAATTATATTATTGCATTACATGCAATTATATGAACTATTTGTTCAATTACATGATTATTATGGAAATGTTTTGTCATCATGACAAATGTCGAATACAAAGATCGTATATGGATTCCATATGAATTGGAATGTGAGACATGTGATGTGGAAATTGACCAAAAAAGTACTCGTGATTATATACTTCTTTTAGTTCATTAAGGGATCTTGACCGTGGATGAAGGGGTATTGATCGTGTACATATAGTTCACTGATAGGTCTTGGCAGTATTCTAGAATTGATTATGAGAGATCTTTGAGACCCGCTTCTGTTCATTGAGGGAGTCTAAGGCCCGTATCATGAGCGTTTAGCCCAAAGGGCAATGTACGCACATATAACCATGTTACAAATGTTAGTCAGGGGATACATTTTTGGTGAATTTTTGGGTAATTTGACATGATAAGATTATAGTATGGACATCAGCTGATAATTATACCATGATTATGAGATAAAATTTTATCAGCTATACCATGATTATGAGATAATATTTTACATTGTTATATGGATGTCTCTCATTTTGATTATTATTATTATTATTATTATTATTATTATTATTATTATAGTGCAACCTATTAAATGATGTCAACTCAATAATATATAAATGAGAAAGTATAATTATTTTTGAACTTCTCTACTCACAGAGTTATCAACTCATATATTTTTCCACAATTTTTCCTTCACGTAGCAATTGGCTTTTTATAACTAGAGAAGCCTGATGATTTCAAAGGGATAGCCGTACTGTAGATAGAGTGATATGATTCATTTTGATAAAGTACTAAGTAATTATTTTGGGCCCATTGCAAATTGTTTTCATAAGCATCTTATTTGATGCATATTTAGTAGTAACTCATTGTTAGCATTGGTGATCGATCTAACATTTAGTCAGCTTCTATTATCGACGTACATCACATTTCGGGTTCATAGGGTGATTCGGGATAGGTTGTATTAGAAGGAGAGATGGCCTACATGCTACTAGATTGGGCCAAACTCCACACACGCGCGTTGTCGCTACTGACTAATTCTGGGTACAAGTCGCGAGTCGTGGGATTGGACTTGAACTTGGGACTGTAGGAGGCCCAAAATGGTGTGTGTGTATATATACTGTAAAATAATTTTAATTATATTATTTTATTATTCTAATTATCTTATTTATCTTTTTCTCCAAAATTTTATGTGCGCGACACATAGCAACTTCTGCAAAGTGACAGTTGTATGCTCAAACATGCTTGTCTAAATAGTTGCTATCAGTCTGAATAGTTGCTATTGAGACGGGTTATGTTTACTCAAGACACAATTTTCCAGAGTTGTGTCATCTAGATACTATCTTGCAACTTCTATAAATTGACCCACATATGTTAGATTTTATTCATTTCAAAAAAATTTCAATTCTTTCCTGCAAAAATAATATTCCTTTCCTTCCTGCACCATTCTATATTTTGCATTTCCATTCTGAATATTATTTTCTTGCATATTTTAGTCCTCTTCCGGGCAGAAAGATCAAAACATTAGTAGGTTCATTAGATCTAGTATTTTGGAGTGATATTATTACAAGTCGATATCCTTGTATTTTCATAGACGAGTGTTGGAGAGCCATTGCACAAGTGCATGAGAAAGAGTCAAACCCTTGCCTTGGCCATATTATTATTGATATTTTATTTCCTTTCATTAAGTAAGTTGAAACTTTGTTCAATTTTTTTACTTTCTAAGAAGAGTATTTTGAATATAAGTTTATGCACGATAAATTCATCATATTACATTTTTTTTTTCAACAAAAGAAAATATTTAAGCATTTAGTGCTTCAAGTGTTGACACAAAGTTTTTATGGGCAATGGTAGAGCCACATAACATAGGGGCGATGAACATCGTGAAATTTTCTTTGAATCTATATAGAAACTGCGGATCTCCCGAAATTATGGGATTATTGCGACTAATTGTATGATTAATTGTGTATACCTTATTTAACTCACCATTACTTACACAAGTTTTCTTTGATAACAAAAGAAGAAAAGAGAAGGAAGGTGTAGCGGAAATCCCTTGATAAATCTTGATTCCGAGCTCAGAAAACAATCAAACGAATACCGGTTTACCTCGGCTCGACTTGAGACTTTCGCCTTCACTTTGGACTGTTCTCTTTCTCTCTAACTCTACAAAGGAGAATGGTGGTGGTGTTAACAATCCACAAAGGTATGGAGAGGAAGAAAAAGATATCACAGTAGTTGAATCTTACTCACAACCTCACATGGCTTCCCTCTCTCTTGGTTGCCTCTCTTCTCTCAACTCTCCTCTCCATTGCTACAACACACACACACCACCAAAAACGGCTGGGAGACAAATACATATATATATATAGGTTAGTTTAGGTCACTCCAATTGGGTTTAGGGTTCACTAAGAGGGCTACCAATTAATCTAAACTAATTGGCCAATATTTAATTCCATATTAATCACTAAATGGTCCAACTACCCAAATAATCATCCAACCCAAACCCGAGCCGTCCAAAAGTGTAGTTCGTCTTCGAGCCGAGCCAAGTCCTTGGTGTCGATAAATAATCCGACAACTGTTTTAAATCATTACTCAGATTATTGGGTATCAAAAAACCAAACAGAAGGAACACCGGAAAATTTAGTGATTGAGGAATCACATAATCATAAAGATAATGATAATGTGGATAAACAGAAACAGAACGAGGAAATGATTGAACATGTCAATATGGATGAATCAAAGTAGAAGGATGAAGATAATATTCAATGTGAAGATTTAACTCAAGAGAATTGCTTTTCTTTGAATTTTTATGATCTTGGAAATTGGAAGGGCATTCACATTTATCAAAAGATAATGGACTTTTTAGTTGAAATGTGTTCAAAAAGAATTGATGACATCTTGTTTTTCAAAGATAGTCAAGATAGATATTTTGAATTATCACAATATAAGCAGCTACTAGAAAATGACTACTAACTTCTTAGTTTTAACTAAACACTCAATTTAGGAGATAAAACATAAACCAGTGCAAATGACACAGAATAGATTTTCCATAATTGAAAATCCAAATTTTAGACCAAGTGCTTACATTAAAAATACGTAAATAATTAGTAAATTAAACATTCCTTACTTCTATTAAAATAATCAGGTTTATGATGGTGGTGTGTTGAAATCCAATATACAAAATGGAGTTTAGGACAAATTCAAGGAATATATATATTTATTTATTTATGACACCCCCCAGGCAACGTCTCGTTTATGGGGGTATGTGCTTGAATAGACGCTAAAAAGAATGGGTTGATCTCATATGCATGCTTAAATTTCAAAATGTGCACGCATTTGTGTTGAAAATTATGTCAAAATTAGACTACAAAGTCCAACCCATTTTTAAAACTTAAAAAAATCAAATTGAACCTAACAAACATCAAATTAACTCAAATCACCGAAGTCCATGAATTATATAAAGCAATATGTAGGGTTTTGACATTTAAAGAAAAATAAAAAATCAAAACAAATTTTTCGTAGAATTACAAACTATCTATACCAAACCAGAGCCTTCTTATTTTTCGATCTTTCTCTGATTTTACTGGCAAGTGATGCTAGTAATAAACAATTCTAGATTGTCGTGTTTATGATTTTGAGCATTAAGTTTGATCTCTTTCCCAGTCTCTATTTCGTTACTTTCTATTATTGGTCTTCTCTTGTTGCACGCTTCGTTTGTTAAAAAAATGAAAAATATGTATAAAGTTCAAATAATCATAGAATTTATGATTTTGAGTAATAATTTTTTTATATAAAAAAAAGTTTGAAGAATGTGTATAAAGTTTAAAGAATTCATTATTTTATTTATTTAATTATTAATTTGGAATATTTAGAATAATTTTTGAAAAATGCATAAATATGTTTATGCTTTGCAAATGCATATATTCTTATAATGCTTATGTTTCACCAAAATACACTCACAAATTACGCATTTTAAAACTTTGTATACAAGTACATACAACACATGTATTTACACATTTGCATACACTTGTCCATACCTATACATACATACATACATGCATACATACATACATACATACATACATATGGTGTGTGTGTTGCGCACGTGTGTGTGGACACACGTGTGGATTACACAAAGGTAACAAGTTCATAAAGCCAAAGAATTTACATTCGATCAACGTAAATATAATATAATGACGTGGAAAATCCTATACCTTAGGCGGAAGATTCATAATTCAGCAATGATGAGATGAATAAAGATTTTGGCCGAAGATGAAAATCAGACTATTGCAAGGGAGTATATATATCAAGGTAAAAGTTTGACTCCTAAGCTATAACCGACTTCTAAATATGTTTAATTTATAGTAATTGACTGATGAGCCCCTGAATTATCCTTGTTACTTATTGAAGCCTTAAATTGTTCTCATCAGTTTACTAAATTTTTATTTTATTGCCCAATTATTATTTGAATTATATTACTAAAAATGTATTTATTGAGAAAAAAATTTCCTGCTCAACGTTTTAGGCTCAATCCGAAAGAGAAGTTAATAATACATGATAAAATAAATTTCATAATTTAATCTAAGTTTATTAAAACTAGAAAAGTATAAAGCTTAAATTAATAGGTACGACGATCACTTAGAGCATCCAAGGCACATTAAACTTTATAAATTACAATTAGTCACGATTCACAATGATAATATTATATAAATTAAGCAGTAATTGTAATATTAATACATAACCATGTGACATACAGAGACTCTCGTTATTGACCACGTGGCAGTCGCTAGGAAATAGCAAGAACCCACCTAAAAGCTCGCACTCCACATCAGTTGCTTATTTGGCCTAATCAAGACCATCAAGTAAAAGTAGCCGAAGTGATAATTTCACCTCAGTCGAAGAGGGACGGAGAGGCTGAACCTACATAACCGAAGTGACGTGCCACGATTTGTTGCTGTCAATTTTCTAAACGATAAGCATTTTTTCAACAGTGTATCTTCTATAGTTTCACCTCATCGAAGAGATCCTCTTACAAGATCTTTCATACGATTAATTGATTTGACATCTCTACCACATGTCTCTCGATCAATTTATCAGTCAACTTTTCAAATATCAGACATAGGCCATAAGATATCCACTTTTCAGAATCATTTAGTGACATCTCCACCTAGGACAGTAGGTGACGTCTATAAGGATGACACATCAACCATTGAGATGAAGCCCCGTCTCATCCTTCCAACTATAATCGCCTTCTCTTATCTACTATAAATGCTCACACTTGATGTCACGTAAAGGTAATGTAATTTTACAATCTCACATCTAGTGTTCATCCCACATCCAAAAATACATCTATATTGGTCTAACTTGATCGTCGAAGTACCATTTTTCCCACCTTTGGATAAGGCCACCTGCATCAACGATTTGTCCAAGTGTGCAAGAGTCTTACACATGAACGTGAATGGAGCATAAATTACAATTTCCAAAGAAATGGAAGGTCAAACAAAAAAATCAGAGTCATTATCCTTAAAAAATAGTTAATGATATAGTTTTATCTCCTCACAGTTGAATAATAAGTAAATAATTATTCGAATAATTGCAGTTGAAATTCTAAACCGTCAACATAAACATGATTAAGACTATTAATATCGTTTTACATTATTTACATTCATTTGTAACAAATTCTGAAATTTGTGCCCCATCATTATGTATGTAATATTAAAACAATAATATTAATAATTGAAACTTGGGTTTGAATTTGCTGCAAATTTTAGCATTATGTATTTAATATTAATATTTTCTTAAAAGAAAATATAAAAAACTAAAATTGTTGTTTTAAGAGAAAATGTGTTTGACGCGTGTAACTTGTGTATACAATAAGTCTGTTATCAATGTTTCAAAATTTGTTGTAGATGAATGTTTTATTTAAATATTTATAGTAATTATGTGTTAGATATAATTAAATATTATGAGTGGTGTTGATCATAAACTAAAAAATATAAGGATATAATGGAAAATCGAATGTTTCTCAACTATATTCATATTTTACACATTGTAATGTAATATTGTATCCCCCCCTCTCCAAAAAAAA